>NW_022105908.1:10727307-10728974 GCF_000313985.2 Echinops telfairi | reverse complement strand
CAATCTCTCAACGAATCAGTATTCTTTACCAAATCGCTGTAGTTTGTTCAATAGAAGTGTGCAGGACACATGGTTCTGGAAATGGAGTGCTGTATGAAACAGTCCTTCGTAGAAGAGACCATGGGACAAAATTATCTGCAGAGCACATTGAAATCTGCAAACTAACAGTGAGAAGACTACAATGGATGGATGGATGGATTGTGATGAGTTGCATGAACCCCCAATAAATTGATTTTTTTTAAAAGAAGAAAAGAAATGTCTAGGAAATAATGATGGTGACATATGTACAAAAGTTCTTGATACAATTGATGTATGGGTACGAGAACTCCAAGAGCCCTCAATAAAATGTTTTTTTTTAATTAGTGAGGCGTCTTTACAGATGATCACATTCTAATAGCGAGTGAGTCGGGTGTAGCAGTGAGTAAAGAAAACATAAACAGCAACTAATTCATTTCAAATGTAATGAAAGTAATCCCTGGAGCCAGAGGCCGCGGGAAAGTCTGCCAAGGTTAAAAGACAAAGTGAGAATGATTTATGATCCCTAAGTAGCATCATAAAGAGCAAACTGGCCATGTCCAAAACAGTTGATGAGGACTAGAATTCAGGTGAGGAGCACCAGGAAGAAACGTGGTTAGTATCTTTTGGGGAGAATCCAGACGGCATCATATTTGAGAATGACATGTTGTTTTGTCTATGTATCACCCATCTTGACTAAAGGTGACATTTTACTAGAGACTGGAACTGCCCCCATAGGGTTCTCTACAGTGTAATCTTTTTGGACACAGATTGTCAGTTTAATGGTGCAAGGGACCAGCTGGTGGGTGGTAACTGCTGACCTTTCAAATAGCATCCATGAGCTTGAACTTGGTGTCACCAGGGATTGCTATATCATCACTTACAAATATACAGAGAAACAGTTTACAGAAGCTTTTAATTAACATGTACGAGGTTTAACTGTAAGCAAGGGTTTTCCACCTCAATCCTATCATCCTGATCTGGGCTGAGAAGCAGTACCTCTGTCAACAGTTTCTGAGCTGCGAGCAGGAAATAAAGGGAGAACATGCTTTCTGTGATGTTCATAAAGATGACTTCTTTGTTTTCATTTTTTTAGTACTGTTACACCTGTCTTACATTTATATTCATGCTTATGCAAAATGAACCACATAGTAGATTTCAACAGATGAAAAATGTCTTGTCTATCACACTATTAATTATGAAAGTGTCTATTAAGAGAACATGTGTTCTCATTGTGTTGAAAAAACAGAGTTGTCAGTCCTAGTTTGAATAATACAAAAAAAGAAAATTACCTTTGCCATGTTCAGACTCAAAATCCACCATTCATTATAAAATGTATAATAACTAGAAAATGTAGACGAGTGTCTTTAATGACTTCAGGGTATGTAATAAAGTTCCCAGAAAAGGATAGAGGCCTTGGTCTTAAACAGAATTGGAAGTTGTCTCACATGTGAATGTCAATAGGTTGAAAAATACTCAACTTAATATAATCAATAGAAGAAATATATTCCAAACATTTATATGTATGGTAAGAGGGAAAAAAATCAAAAAAACTAAGTTTTCTATCTAAAAATCTATCAAGAGTGTGTCAGGCCTAAGAATGGCCTGCCATTTTGTCAACCTACAGTGCACACAAAGGACCACGGAACCCA
>NW_022105908.1:10725430-10727207 GCF_000313985.2 Echinops telfairi | reverse complement strand
GAGCCAGAGGCCTCGGGAAAGTCTGCCAAGGTTAAAAGACAAAGTGAGAATGATTTATGATCCCTAAGTAGCATCATAAAGAGCAAACTGGCCATTGTCCAAAACAGTTGATGAGGACTAGAATTCAGGTGAGGAGCACCAGGAAGAAACGTGGTTAGTATCTTTTGGGAAGAATCCAGACTGCATCATATTTGAGAATGACATGTTGTTTTGTCTATGTATCACCCATCTTGACTAAAGGTGACATTTTACTAGAGGCTGAAACTGCCCCCATAGGGTTCTCTAAACGGTAATCTTTTTGGACACAGATTGTCAGTTTAATGGTGCAAGGGACCAGCTGGTGGGTGGTAACTGCTCACCTTTCAAATGGCACCCATGATGTTGAACTTGGTGTCACCAGGGATTGCTACGTCATCACTTACAAATATACAGAGAAACACAGTTTACAAACGCTTGTAATTGACATGTACAAGGTTTAACTGTAAGCAAGGGGTTTCCATCTCAGTCCTATCATCCACCTGATCTGGGCTGAGAAGCAGTAACCTCTGTCAACAGTTTCTGAGCTGCGAGCAGGAAATAAAGGGAGAACATGCTTTCTGTGACGTTCATAAAGATGACTTCTTTATTTTCATTTCTTTTTTTTAGTACTGTTACACCTGTCTTACATTTATATTCATGCTTATGCAAAATGAACCACATAGAAGATTTCAACAGAGGAAAAATGTTTTGTCTATCACACTATTAATTATGAAAGTGTTTAAGAGAACATGTGTTCTCATTGTGTTGAAAAAACAGAGTTGTCAGTCCTAGTTTGAATAACACAAAAAAGAAAATTACCTTTGCCATGTTCAGACTCAAAATCCACCATTCATTATAAAATGTATAATAACTAGAAAATGTAGACAAGTGTCTTTAATGACTTCAGGGTATGTAATAAAGTTCCCAGAAAAGGACAGAGGCCTTGGTCTTAAACAGAATTGGAAGTTGTCTCACATGTGAATGTCAATAGGTTGAAAAATACCCAACTTAATATAATCAATAGGAGAAATGTATTCCAAACATTTATACGTATGGTAAGGGAAAAAAATCCAAAAAACTAGGTTTTCTATCTAAAAATCTATCAAGAGTGTGTCAGGCCTAAGAATGGCCTGCCATTTTGTCAACCTACAGTGCACACAAAGGACCACGGAACCCATCGCCTATGTGATGCAGAAACATCAAGCCCAAAGAACAACCCCACTTAAAATGAGCTCAAGAAACAGTCTACATCTGTAGAGGAGAATTTTCCAATTAAAACACCCAATGGCAATGCTGAACCTTCCTTGAAATGCACAATGGTTAATACAATTTCTGCCCAACATCCCTCCCTTTCTCCTTTCCTCAGGATCATAAGATAGTCTTTCAAAAGTTTGTGAACGAAAGAAAACTTGTTATTTTTTCATCACATTTCTCAGTGACCTACTTGAAACTCAAGGTGCTTATGCTACTTGATCCAGAAGTGAGAATGTAACTTCAGAAATCTCATTTGATGTGTGTTTTACTCTTTAAAATGACCTGTGTTGATAGCTATTTTGTATACTCAACCACACGTTTTTGGTCTTCAAGTAGAAAAATTTAAATAACTGAAGAATTGACCCATGATTTTCCAAAAAGGCTCATTCAATAAAGTTTCTGACATTCCCTGAAGCCAGCATTATTAGAATTCCATCACAATATGTATTAAATAGTTATATTAAATGTGCCCACCCCTCCCTTATTTTTGTTATAAAACTTTGTC
>NW_022105908.1:10711292-10723824 GCF_000313985.2 Echinops telfairi | reverse complement strand
AGAAAGAAAAATTCCTCTATCCATAAAAAATGATGATCGCATGCATAAATGATTCTAAGTATATCATAAATACTATAGCTGATAAACAGGAAAATGTTGTAGGCTACATTTCAGCACACAATATTCACTTGGTACTTAAATCCCTACGCATTCACCATCACCATCTCCCAAACCATTAAGCCTTATACATCAACGTGCTGAGTATCCTTATAGCACCCTGATAGCTAGCTGAAAAGCCCCTCATCCTCCAGAACTTCTACCAACACCCTGCGCATCGCCTGATGCCCACAACAAATTTAACACGCGCTTAACAAATCCAATGACCACACACACTCAATCTAACCTAATGCATTTATCCCAATTCTTTGAATCAGAGTCACAACCTGGACTATAGTCCATCAACTTCATCCTAACTTTATGACCCTAAATCTCAAATTCAGAAACTACCCCCGAAAACTCTAATCCTTAAACAGTATCTCTATATCACAATGAACTCCTAATTCTCTCCCTTGATTCTTGTTCTCGAACCAGGAACGTTGATTAATGTCAGGACCTAGATTCCGATCTTAAGTACAGACTCTGCCTCTAACACTCTAAAGCCCTAGGCTAAGCACCAAACCTAACACACCGGAAAAAACCCATGCTGCTAGTTATGTGTGTGGATCTGTCTCCTCTCCCAGATTTTACCTAAATGTAAAGGACTGCGAGAGGTAGACATGCACAATTAGGAAACTCAAACACGTCCTCTGCTTTCCGTTAACTTTTACAAAGGGCTCATGGATTTTGGCAAAATGAAGGGATATATAAATGTTTAAATAGGACAAAAAGCATTATGACCAAGGTCTATCACAGGACTCTTGTGGTCCTTAACTCTACTGTGCCCTACCCTCAAGGAGCCTTCTCTGCTATTAGACAGATGCAGGGATGTGTTACCCAATAACCAAGGTGACCAAGAGCTCAATTGTACTTATTCACTAATTTGTAGATCACAATTTCACCTGGTTTCTCCCTCAAAGATGTAGTGAAACCATGTTTAAGGAAACAAATAGATGACTGGTTATTCTACCTTTGATCCCCTCCATTCCCTCTTTCCCAGGGACCGTCATGTCACTACAGATGGAGGTGGTATCAAATTAAAAGTACTTCTATTGGAATCATGATCTCCATTTTTGTCAGGATTGGACTTTTCCCTCAGATTTAAGGGCTCAGAGGAAGATTTAGTACACTCTTATAACCCTAAAATATTTGGGTCTGTGACTACTTGAGTTTCCAGTAGGTCACAAAACATACTTTGTCGTAGCTGTAGCTTCACCCCTTAAGTGGAAAGATGTTCATCCCGGGGACACCCTGTGGGTCCAGTGCCAGGAACTCCCTCTCAGAGCACACTGGGGCTCTCCACTCATGGAGAAGTAAGTCCTCAAAGAGTTCCTCATGATAACAACAGTAGGCCAAGCCGTGCTGACTTAATCGGTTAAATGCTGACCAGGCACCCTGGGCATGTGGATATCTAAATATGCCCTGGAAAGAAAGTGAGGCTCTGGTGTGGACAAATCAGCAACTAAGAAGCCATTCGTGGAGGGCTCAGAGTCAGGGTGTTGGCACAGGCTGAATATCTTTGAGCTCAACCAGGGGCTTCGGAGGCAAAAGGCAATGTTCCTCCTTGAGCCTGTCTTACTGGCTGAGGGTACCTGACCTGGAATAGGTCCCCATGCCCAGGTTCCAGGCGCTCTTACCTTCCAGGAAGCACAAAACATCCAAGCAAAGATGATCCACTCTTTCCACACAGCACAGCCTGATCTGAAATCCACAGCTGCCCCAGTTTCAGCACCTTGAATTAATTATCTGCCTCCAGGCTCACCTGGTTCCTAACAGGATCTGAGAAATAAAGGAGGGAAGGCGAGAGACTGATTAAAGGGTAATCACCAGTAATTACTTCAGCATCTTTATTAAATCAACGTAATTTATCCTCCAGGTACCTTACTTATGGGAATATCCATCCTTTGGGGAGTACAGAAAATCAGGGGTTCCCAACCTTCCTAAGGCCATGACCCTTTAATACAGGTCCTCAAGTTGTGGTGACCCCCAACCATAAAGTTAATTTTGTTGCTACTTCATAGCTGCCATTTTGCTACTGTTATGCATCAGGCAACCCCTGTGAAAGGGTCGTTCGACCTCCAAAGGGGTCGGGACCCACAGGTGGAGAGCTGCTGGTCCGGATGCAGGCAGAATCCACCAGAGGTGGGTTGGGTGATGTTGCCGTGAGAGGTGTTCTTAGCAAACACTTGGCAGCCCTAGGAACACCTTGCACACAGAAACACATGCACACAGGCGAACACATGAAAATATCAGCAAACAAGAACTTAAAATGTACACAGAGAATTCCAAAGCCAAATGAAAGTAAGAGACCACGTATAATATTTAACATAAAATAAGGGCTCACCCAAAACCCAGAGTTTAGCATTGTGATCTGCATGTTTGCTACATTATAAAATGTAATGCTTGATGACCCTTTTCCCCCCTGTTAATCTCAATTATCAGACAAGGTTTGTTCGTCAGCAAATGAACTCTTGTCAAACTTCATTCTGCATTGTTCAACCGTAACCACCCCTTACGTTTTACATATTCCCTCTCTCTCCTTTCAGTGTGGACTGCTTAAATGTTTTCACAATTGTAATTCAGGAATACTAAGAGGGCACTATACCATCGCCGCAAGGCATGATTACCAATGAAAGCAAATTAATTAATTATAAAGATTGTTTAAGCTTAATTACCTATAAAAAGATGTGTTTCTTATTTGGAGCTAATAGAATGAATAGGAATAACAAATGATAAGTTTTTTTACTCACCATTATTTGCAAAAATCTGCCCGGGGAACACAGAGAAGACTCCAGGGCCAACAATACCTTGAGACATGATGTCCCTTCTCTGGAGAGTACATCAACACAGGACAATACTGGGGACACATGGCAGGGAGTGAACCCTAATCCTAACCCTAACCCCCCCCACCCAGGCGACAGGGAGCTGGGCTCCCAGCCCCCATCTCCATGAGGGGGCTGGGCGACCCTGATCCTGGTGTCCTCCTGGACTAAGGGGAGCAGGCCTCCCAGCCTGTCTAAATGCTGGGACCAGGACATCCTGCTCCCAGGCATTCCAGGAGCGAAGGGGAGCAGAGCTCACAGCTCCCCTCTTTATGCAGGGACCTGGGGTCCCTGCTCTGCTTCGCAAGACAATGACAAGGAGCAGAGTACACAAGCACCCACCTAAGACTGGAGTTCGGGAGCCCCGCTCTATGTTGCCTCCTGATGTCAAGCAGTGGGATAGCCAAGCACCTCGAGAAGCGAGGCCAGGGGGACCCAGGCCCCGCCTGGAGGCTTGAGCTGGGGAGTCCCCGCTGCCTGTAGACCGGAGACGCCCATGTTCAGGGGACCCAGCCTCCGCCTGGAGGCACAAGTTGGGGAGCCTCCGCTGCCGCTTACCCCGAGACACCCAAGCACAGGGGACCCAGACCCCGCCTAGAGGCGCGAGCCGGGGAGCCCCCGCTGCCGCTTACCCCGAGACACCCAAGCACAGGGGACCCAGACCCCGCCTAGAGGCGCGAGCCGGGGAGCCCCCGCTGCCCGTCGCCCCGAGACGCCCAAACATGGGGGACCCAGACCCCGCCTGGAGGCGGGAGCAGGGGAGCCCCCGCTGCCAGGAGCCCTGAGGCACCCAGGCACAGGGGACCCAAAACCCACCTAGAGGCGCGAGCCAGGAAGCGCCAGCTGCCAGGAGCCCCTAGACACCCAGGCACAGGGGACCCAGCCCCCGCCTAGAGGCGCGAGTTGGGGAGCCTCCATTGCTGCTCGCCCCGAGACAACCAGGCAAGGGGACCTAGCCCGCGCCTATGGCTCGAGTCTGGGAGCCCACGCTGCCGGTCGCGCTGAGACGCCCAGGCACGGGGGCCCAGAACCCATGAGAGGCGCGAGCCGGGGAGGCCCCATGCCGGTCGCCATTAGTTGTCCAGGCACTGGGGACCCAGACCCCGCTTAGAGGCGCGAGCCAGGGAGACCCCGCTGCCGGTCGCCCTGAGACGCCCAGGCACGGGGTACACAGCACCCGCCCAGAGGCACGAGCCAGTGAGCCCTGGCTGCCGGTCACCAGGAGACGACCCAGCACAGAGGACCCAGCGCCCCCATGAGGCGCGAGACTGGGAGACCACACTTTCGGTCGCCCTGAAACGCCCAAGCTCCTGGGACTCAGCACCCGCCTGGAGGCGCGAATCGGGGAGCCCCAGCTGCTGGTTGCACTGAGATGCCCAGGCACTGGGGAACCAGCCCCCACCTTATGGCGTGAGCGGGGATCCCCCGCTGCTGGTCGCACCGAGAAGCCCTGGCACCAGGGACACAGCACCCGCCTAGAGGCGCGAGTTGGGGAGCCTCCGTTGCTGCTCGCCCCAAGACACCCAGACACTGGAGACACAGCACCTGCCCGGAGGCAAGAGCCAGGGAGCCCGGCTGCCGGTCGCCCCGAGACGCCACATACAGAGGACCCAGCGCCTCCCAGGCACGAGCCTGGGAGAAACCACTGACAGTCACCCGTCTTGGCTCCAGGGACCCAGCACACGCCTGGAGGCGGGAGCAGGGGAGCAACCGCGGCCAGTCGCCACGAGACGACCAGGCACAGGGACCCAGCACCCGCCTACAGGCGTGAGCCAGGGAGCCCCCGCTGCTGGTCGCCAGGAGACCATGCATGGGGGACCCAGCCCCCGCATAGAGGCGCGAGCGGGGGAGCCCCTGCTGCAGCTCGCCCAGAGACGCCCACGCACGGTGGACCCAGACCCGGCTTAGAGGCGCAAGCCGGGGAGCCGCCGCTGCTGTGAGCCTCGAGACGCCCCAACACAAGACCCAGCCCCCTCCCCGAGGCGCGAGCCTGGGAGAACCCGCTGCAGGTCGCCCTGAGATGCCCAGGCTAGTGGGGCCCAGCACTCGCCTGGAAGCGCGGGCGGGGGAGCCCTTGCTGCCGGTAGCCCGGAGACGCCCATGTTCGGAGGACCCAGCCTCCGCCTGCAGGCGCGAGCTGGGGAGCCCCCGCTGCCTGTCGACCCGAGATGTCCATGCACTGGGGCCCTAGCCCCCGCCTACAGGCGTGAGCCTGGGAGCCCCCGCTGCCGGTCGCTCAGAGACGCCCAGAAACGGGGGACCCAGCCTCCGCCTAGAGGCGGGAGCCGGGGAGTCCCCGCTGACCGTTGGCCCAAGACGCCCAGATACGTGGGACCCAGCCCCCGCCTTGTGGCGCAAGCGGGGATCCCCCGCTGCCGGTCGCACAGAGATGCCCTGGCACAGGGGACACAGCACCCGGCTAGAGGCGCCAACCCGAGACCCCCGCTGCCGGGAGACCTGAGACGCCCCGGCACGTGGGACCCAGAAGCCATCTAGAGGTGCGAGCCGGGAGCCCCCGCGCCCGCCGGTCGCCCTGAGACGCCCAAGCACGGGGTACCCAGACCCCGCCTAGAGGCGTGAGCCGGGGAGGCCCCGCTGCCGCCGTTCGCCCCAGACACCCAGACACGGGGGACCCAGATCCCGCCTGGAGGAATGAGCCGGGGAGTCCCCGCTGCTGTTCGCCCCTAGGCACCCAGACACCGGGGACCCAGAGCCCGCATGGAGGAACGAGCCGGGAAGCACCGTTGCCCTTCGCCTAGAGACACCCAAGAACGGGGGACCAAGCCACCACCTGGAGGCGGCAGCCGGGGAGTCCCCGCTGCTTGTCGCCCCAAGACGCCTAGGCACGGGACACAGCCCTGGCCTAGAGGTGGGAGCCGGGCTGCTCCCTCTGCCGCTCTTCCCGAGACGCCCAAGCAAGGGGGACCCAGGACGCGCCTATGGCGCAAGCCTGGTAGGCCCCGCTGTCTGGAGCCCAGAGACGCCCAAGCACTGGGGCCCAGACTCCCCCTGGAGGCATGAGCCGGGGAGCCCCCGCTGCCCGTGGCCCAAGACGCCAAAGCACGGGGAACCCAGAAGCCTTCTAGAGGCGCGAGCCAGGAGAATCCTCAGGAGCACAGGGGAAACCTAAGCCCCAGGCACACCCCCTCACTTACCCACCCACCCACCTACCTACCTACCTCCCGTGGGTCCTTTACAACTGAAAAGGGCTTAACATATGAAGCCGGCTCTTTCAGCATCTCAATCTCCTGGTCTCTGGCTAGAGAGCCACCTTTGTCAGGGCGACCAGGTGTTTTGTTTTTGTTTTTGTTTATTCTGTTGTTGACCTGAGTTTGGACATTGACCCTAACTTGGGCAAATGAACTAGAGGTTGCTTATGTGTTGGACGCCCAGGACAGGCCGGGATGGGAAGGGAGTGGGGAGTGAGCGCAGATCGATCGAGAGGAGCCGGTCGGGAACTCCAACCCCACCCGCCCGCATGGTCACGAAAGAGGGAGGCCTGAGTGGTCCTCAGGACCGCGGCCAGGTCCCACAGGCCCACCCTTAGTCGCCCCAAAGGCTGGCGGCCCGCCACCCAGCGGAGCCTGCAACCACCATCCACCTGAGCACACATACTGGGTGCCTAGAATGTTTGCCAAATCCTCCCTCACCCCTTCTAAGTGCTCCGTTCCCAACACACTCCGCTCATAAGGCGGTGCGGCCCCTGGTCTCATCACAACTGCTGGAGATTCACGAGGAAGGGGGGGGGGCGGTGTCCGGAGTCCACCTACAACGTACTAACTCACCACCCCTGGGTGCCCTCTGTTTGAAGCAAATCAATCCCATGAAATGTACAGAAGCATCGAATTGTCTTTGTCACGCTTAGGTGATATTATTCACTGCCATCATAGATATGGGGATATGGGGATGAAGGTTCAAATATACACCCTCCCTTCCCACCCTTCTCTCCGCGCATGCCCTCTCCTTTGTGAAGAGAGGTGATGGACGGATGAGAGAGACAGAGACACAGAGACCTCACACAGGAGGGCCTTCTCAGAGGAAAGGATCGGACTGACAAGAGTAGTGGACCACTGTGCGCGCTGCAGCGCGAGTGTGTGCGTGGTCTAAGGCTCGCCGGAATGAGACTCCTGGTGCTTCCCAGTAGTGACGACCAGATCCCTTCTTGGCGGGTGCTGGTGTACCCACCTCTCCCGTCCGAGGTACGGCCACCCAGGGCCACGGAAGGACGGCCTCTGAAATGAGAGTGCCTGACACGGGAGACGGAGCCCAGGGGGCATGGAAGGCGCTCCGCTAAGCGTGGCACGGCCGCCCGGGATGCCTGCCGCAGGGAGAGGACGCGGGGAGTACAAAGACCCAACCCACCAACCTCTCTGTGGGTCCCGCCGCCCTCGGGGCACTGGAGGCCGGAGGAGGCACCACAGGTCAGGACAGAACTGGACTCGCAAGAGCCGGCGCACTGGCCTCGAGGTGGGCTACTCACGCGGGATTGAAGGGAGCGTACCACGGGCCATCGGTAACCCAAAGGCGACCCAGGGAACCAACGCACATGTCCAGAGAATCAAGCTGATATTTCTTCAGTGAGGGCCACTGAAGAGCGTGTCAGCACCAAGCTAGTGGCCCAAAATGTCCAGTTTCAGCGAAAGAAATACCGCGCCAGAAGACGGAGTGACGGCTTCTCCCCACGGGGGACCCCCGGAACCGAGATCCGGCCAAAGGCCTGCCACGTGACCCCATAACGCTCACTCCCGGAGGCCCTGGGACACTCCGATCAACCTCCCGGAGGGGACCCAGCATGCGCTCGCGCAATGGAGGCACGTCCTGATCGATCGCTGCCAGGTATGTGCGCGGGGATGGTGACCACGGGGGTCACGCCGCCTCTAACAGTCCGGGTCTCATGAAAGGCGGAGGGGACACCTAGTTCGCAGGTGACTGGAGCCATCCACCAGGTACGTTTCCCAAACCCCAAGTGGGTATTTGAAAAACAGTCGGGTTTCACTGTGCTCGGTGCCCATATCCGGCGTAAGGACACCGACTTCCTCGGCAACCGGGAGCCACCAGAGCTGCTCATGGCTCCAAGTTAGGACTTGGAACAATTCTGTTGTCTTTGACGGTCTGGGTCTTCACCATTAGACGGGTGGTGGCTGCCTGTCCCTGAAAGAAGTTCTACCGCTCAGAGTGCGAGTCCCGAGGGCAGATTTCCAGGAGCCCTGGTGCCACAGTGATTACACACGTTGGGCTGCTCACCGTGTCAAGAGGTCGCAACCACCAGAGGCTTTGCGGGAGAAAGGATTTTCTACTCCCGTAAAGAATTCTTTCGGAAACTCAACGGAGCAGTTCCCTAATGAGTCTGAATCCACTAAGGGCCCGTCCTAGGAACTCACACGTGCGTTTTGAAATAATCAACCGCCGCCTCCCACGGGTCCGGCTTCACTAAAAGCGAGTCCAAGCACGTGCAGTGCACGCCCATCTCCCTGGGTGACGGAGAGCCACCAGGACCGGTCTGAAGCCAAAACCAAAACGGGGTCTCAGATTCTCAGTAGTCTGAATCAACTAAGCTTCTCAGTAGTCGCCTCTGTTGGTACCAGCACCACTCGTGCCTGAGGCATCTGAGCCCAGGTAGGGTGACAGTGCGCTTCACGGGTCCCTCCAAACGGCAGATAGCTCATGGGAGTCCCCGTGGATGGACGCGCTGTGCGTGCAGGCCTTCTACTTGTCCGTGACCAGGGTCCGGTCCGCGAGGTGGCAGCGGGTGAGCGCCCAGTGCTGGTCGACCAAGCCTGATGGACACACAGCAGCACCAACGGCGGCAGTGAAGCCCGCAAACCTGTAAGGCTGCAGGTACAACCTCCTGCCACCGCTCTGGGCCGGCGCTCTGTCAAAGCCAGGAAGACCCAAGTGACGCCGCTGGCGTCCTGGAACTCTGTGGCGGGCAACACAGGCCGCTCATGTCCCGTCCCGTCCCATCGCGTTGGCGAAGGCGCTCCGGAGAGAAAGTTAAAGTGACCGCTGGGTGGCGAACAGGCGTGACAGGTGACAAGGAGGATTTGGAAAATAGGAAAAATGAAATGTTTTAGATAAATATTAACTTAAACTAACAAAATTAAAATAAATATAAGGTACAGGATTATGTAAAAATTATTTAAGTAGAAAATGAAATTCTATTAAGTCGAATATTTAAGTCAAACATTGTTTTACATTAAATTTATTAAAATAAATTACATACAATACTATGAAATAATAAACACAGAAAGTGAAGCCTTTAACCAAATAAAATAAATCAGTAAAATGTGTTTCAATTTCATGTAGCATTACATTTTATTAGATATATATAAGAAACTGAAAATAATTGGAGATTAAGTTTTCTTTAAATCAATGTTCAATGGCAGTGAATACATTAAGATAGTGAATTCACTTTGAAATACAATAATACAACATAATTAGAATTCTTATAAGACAATAGCAATGTACTTAATATATAATTAAATAACAGTAATAAAATTGAGGAAAATTATATTACATTTAACAGAAATACAGGAATTGAAAATTAATGAATAAATGTCATTTCCAAACTGGCTGTAAGATGGTGCTGACATTTCTGAATCTCCATGATGGTGTTCTTTTAAGAAGTAATGAATGTTATTTATTGTACAAGTGTGGTGTGCCCTCCAGGACCTCTCGCCAGGTGAACCGTCTGGGAACCTGGAGGTGCGTGAACTCCATCTCAGCAGGGTTGTTCGTGCAGGGTACCTTGCTACCCCTGGACTGGCAAGAAATCATCCCTCAACTGTCCAGTCGATCCTCAACTTCTTTATGGGCCTAGCACAAATCCTTCCAAAACGTAGCACCCTGAACTTAACTGCGTTCTCAGCCTGCAAAAATGACCTCTGAATTAGATGCCTTGTCCCCAGACAGCATATACGCTGACAAAACGCCATCCAGGACAGACATTGACCCCAAAATGGCCAAGGCAAGACAGTCTTACCCCTTACTCACCCCGCTCCCTGCCCTGGGAGCTCCTTGACAGGCAGGGGGCGCTGACTCATTCTGGGTGCTTGCACCTCCCAGTTTTCCCCTGTTGCTTTTTCTTTTCCTTTGTTTGACATTCCTTTGCTTTGTATTATTTCTTTCTCTGCTTTCCTTTATCTTTATTTTTTCTATTTTCAGTTGACCACTTTCTTTTCTCGGACTGCCTCACCATTTTTTCCCCTTTACTGTTCCTCACCCTGCGTTCTACTCCCATGAGGGGTTACAGTCTGGGAAACTCCCAGGGCAGTTCTACTCTGCCCTACTGGGTTGCTATGAATCAGCCTCCCAGTCTTGTTCTCCTGACCTCTTAATTTTCTGGTCTGGCAGCAGGAGCTCCGGGCGAGCAAATCTACTTGGAGCCCATCTTCCCTCTCTCCCACTTACTCTTTTTAAAGTTACAGTTCATCCACTAATTTTACCTTCTGCTTCTCTTCAAGCATGCTTTAATCTTAGGCACGGGATAAATGAGGGTCTTGGCCTTTAAAGATGGATTGAGAAGCCCACTGAGGGCTGCTATGACGGGAAACATTTTTAGCTTCTTGGTAGCCCAACTAGTTGAATAAAAATTCTTCTACATTTCAAGACATTATAGTGGCTGTCATTTATTTGAACCCTCAATATTAAAAGTCAAGGGAAGGTTTTCACACTAGAAGAAACATTCGTTGATGGTTACCAGGAATAGGGATGGAAGTGGGGGAGGGGGAGGTGTGGACTACAGGGTCAACAAGTATTAATTTGGTGGAAAGGGAAAAAATATATACCGAGGAAGGTTAGGAAAAAATGAAGGGGACAAGGGAAAATATCTGGGAAATTTTCATGAGTGAAAAGCAATAGAGACAAATACTCATAGACACAATCCTGCAATCATTAGACATGCAGGCTGGACGGGTGTGGCAGGGAGATCAGAATACAATGAAAAGATACAATTCTGAAGGGAACGTTTCCTGATTTTAAACCATGCAGTAGTTTCTTGTTCTTTTACATTCTTGTATCTTATTTATCTTCTGGAATTTGATTTGGAGTCCTATGAATTCTAATTTTTTTCAAACCATTTTTCCATAGTAATCAGAGCAACTGTCTCGTGTGGACTTAAGGCATTGGTTACTTAGCCGTGGTGCCCCAAGGAGAAAAATACATGGGAAACCTACTGTGTTAGACAGGGTTCTCTAGAGAGATAAAACCAAATTGCTGCTAATTTAATATACTTATTTATAAAGATAATTCGGTATATAAGAAATGAACTGTTAAATTATATACAGATAGATATATAATACAAGAAATGAACAGTTAAATTATGAAGCAGTACAAATGGCTCAGTGCAACTCACTCCCGTGAGAGAGAGTTATGAGACACTAGCAGTCCTTCAAGTCAAGTCTGCTGCCAGGTCTTCCTCTATTTATAGAGAGAGCTAGGCTATCTCAGCACAGCAGCCAATCACAAGGCAGGTCACCAACTGTCAGCCAGGTCACCAACTGCCAGTCCCTAGCTCCAGAGATGTCTTAAAGGGACCTCAACTTACAGCGACACAGTTCACAGGCTAGGCGTCCCACAGGTAGTGTAGCCTGTAAATTGAGGCACAGAACAAGTGGAATCCACTAGTTGTATCATGTTCCTGATCATCCTGAAGCAGCTGGCTTGACAGAACAATGGCATGGCCTCCTAAAGACACAATTATGGTGCCAGCTAGGTGGCAACACCTTGCAGGGCTGGGGCAATATTCTCCAAGTGCCTGTACATGCTCTAAACCATCAGCCAATGCATAGTGCCATGTCTCCAATAGACAGGCTTTATGGGTTCAGGAGCCCAGGGCTGGAAGCTGAAGAGGCACCACTCACTGTTATTCCTAGTGACCCACTTGCAGAATTTTTGCTTCCTGTCCCAATAACTCTATGCTCCTCAAGCCTAGAGGTCCTAGTTCTCAAGGAAGGAAGTCTCTCACCTAGGAACACAGCATGAATTCCACTGGACTGGCAGCTAAGAATGACCCCTGGTTACTTTGGGCTCCTCATACCTTTGAATAAACAGGTCAGGAAGGGTTTCACTGTACTGAGTGTTGTGACTGATCCAGATTACCAAGGGGAAATTTGACTGGTGTTACATATTGGAGGTAAAGAAGGATATGTCTGGAATCCAGGAGATTCCCTAGGCAGTCTATTAGTATTGTCATGTCCTGTGACTAAGGTAAATAGTAAACTACAGCAACCCAATCTTGACAGGACTGCTAAGAACCCAGATCCCTCAGGAATGAAGGTCTGGATCACCTAACCAGGCAAAGAACCATGACCAGCTGAGGTGCTGTCCAAGGGAAAAGGAAATACAGAATGGGTAGTGGAAGAAGGTAGTTTTAACTATCAGTTATGGCCACGTGATCAATTGCAAAAGTTAGGTTTGTGATTGTCAGTATTACTTCTTTATATGTGTCTCTTCAATATCTCTCTATTTCTCATGTACTGCATACCAGATACAAATAGATTTAGAGTGTTTTCATTTATATGTATGATAGATATATGATGTTAGGTGTAAGTGTGATTTCATTAATGTCTGAAAATATCATATGGCTAAATAATTGTGTACAATTGACTAGTTGG
>NW_022105908.1:10707987-10709780 GCF_000313985.2 Echinops telfairi | reverse complement strand
TTTATTAGAAGCTAATCCAGACCTCATACTGTTCCATAGTTCAATCATATTAAGAAGTATTGTAAAATTGTTACCAAACTCAGTTTCAAAGCATTCTTTTCCTTCTTGAACTTCTTGACATGACTTCCCCCTTCCCTCTCCACCTCGACCACTTCATCCTTCAGGAACCCTTATTCCAGTTGTTGTCTCCCTAGATTCAACTATCCTGGGTTTCATATACGCCGCCTACCTCCCCAAAAGGAAAATATATAATAAAGAGTGAAGAAGACTACCAAGAATGGCAAAATACAACAGAGATAAACCATAAGATGAAGAAGAAGAAAGAACACAGAAAGCATTAAAAGCCACATCAAGTACACAGAATATCAGAAGGGAGATCAAGTGACAAGGTTTTAAGCGTTCATGTTGGGTTTATCATTTTAATCTACTACAGCCATCTCTCCAATATGCTCTGTCTGAAAACCAGGTTATTCCCACCCCTCGGTCATGGTGACAAGGAAATCAGGGGAGGTTTATTCCCAGGGTAGATCCTGCAAATGTATTTTGAAATTTCATTGTAATCCTTAGCCTTCAGCTCACCAGAACCTCACAATTTAAACTCTGATACTATTCCCTTCTTTGTATTTGGATAATATAATTTACAATTCTTGGATCATGAGTGCTGGTGTGTTTCTACCATGTGGACTTAGATGACTGCTTGTTTGGAAGCAAACCTTGAAGATCCCAGACATTATTCTGTCTGATAACCGGGCACCATCTAATTTCTTCACCACACTTTGCTATAGCACTCATGTCTTCTGTGTTTCCTTCATGTGGGTGAGCACTGAGCAAGGCTGTGTCGTAAGAACCATTTGTTCTTAGATTGGAACTAGGATTAAGTGGGAGCCCAAAATCCACTCCTGAATCTATGTTTTTTTTTTTTTAATCTGCTCTGGCTCACCTTAGAAATGTCCTTGTTAATTTATGGTAGAGAATCTTATCGATTATCTCCATGGAGCACAAGGACCTTCTCTTTTCAGTGTCCATAATTCTAATTTTTAAAACACTATTGAGAGAGGGAGAGTGAAAAAATGTAGACTAACTATATATCTCAATACCTGGATCATTCACTTGTACAGAATAAATCCTTACATGACTGAATGCTATTTGCACAAACAATGGGAGTGGTGGTCAGGCAAAACTTACCATAATATTCACTGACAATGTGAGACACAGGTCAGCCAGAGTAATACGTATCTTAATACAGCAAGCAGGGCATTGTAGTAGTAAGTACATGTTAGTCTGCCTTCCGACAGTTCAATATTCTTGGTACAGCTGTCTTCTGCTTCTTCAGACACCATATAACTTCAGTCTTAAGTCCTCAGGTGACAGGTGTGTTTGAGGTAGAGTCTAGTTCATCCAGTGGGGCTCCCACATGTCCTGCATCACCATTATTGATCACACCTCACAGAGAGGTAGGATGGTAACCCTAATGGAAATGAAAAATGGACGGCTTTATTTATTTATTTATTTTTAATAACCAGTCCTTCTAGGCTTTCAGAAATAAATGCAATACACTTTAGGACTTGGAGAGATTTAAGAGTTGAAGAAAATAGGACAATGAGGTTTCCAGAATGGACCATGGGCATATATAAACCATAGATACACGAAGAGATTTTGAGCTTGCACTTTAGCACAGTCCTACTCTAAGAACAATTAGTTCCTATGATGTTGCTTTAGTGGATATCTGCTCTCATTAAGAGTCACTGAAGATATGGGTGCCATAGCACACTATGGTGAAGAAATCAGATGGC
>NW_022105908.1:10678765-10707449 GCF_000313985.2 Echinops telfairi | reverse complement strand
AAAAAAAAAAAGTGGTCATCTAAGAGGTGTCAGCTAAGTCCATCTGGAAGAAGCACACCAGCCTGTGTGATCCAAGGATTGTAAATAATAAAATCCAAGCCAGGAGGAGAGAATAGCATTAAAGTTTAAATTCTGAGCACCCAGAATGCAGAAGTCTATGGATTAAAAGCCCAAATCCATTTGCAGGGTCCCTATTTCAATTAAGCCTCTGTAGAATCCCCTCTGGCCATAGTCTAAGGATGTGAGTAGCCTTGTTATCAGATAGAGTGCATTGGAAATTAAACAGATGCAAATTTATTGGGTTAAAGAAGTCTCCCTCTTTACATTTTTCCTAGTGTTTCTTATTTTATGTTGCATTTTCAACTGAAGTTTTTCTATATTCTCTTTTGTAATTGTTATTTTTTGCTGTTTTCTTTTTCAATGTTTTTCTGTGTATGAAACCAGGACAGGTAAATCTATAGAGACAGGGACCAGATCAATAGATTCTTGCAGCTGTGGTAGAGGAGGTTGGGGGAAAATGGAGAGCTAATAATGAGTACAAGAAAAAAGAAAATGTTTTAAAAGCAATGATCACACAACTTTTTAATATGTTTAAATTATTGAACTGCATGATATGTAAATTCTCTGTCAAGAAACTAGGCTGAGCAAATAATCAGGAAGTTGGATTGTATGAAGAACAATGTATCACCAGGCCTTTCTTCCGATGATCTTCTGAGTGGACTTCAACCTCCAAGCGTAGCTATTTATGTCACTCAATGACTCCTTTCAAGATAAATGACTTCCAACAGTTTCTTCATTCTATCTGCATACCCTCCAACTCGACATTAGTTTACCTTCTGAATCTTAGAGCTGTCATTATTACTCAATTGCAATGACACTTTGAACCACGTGGTTTCATCTGTACATGCTCCAAGCATGGGCAGCTGTTTTTGTTGCTGCTGGTGTTGTTATGGTTGCTAATGTTATCAAATGTCCTGGGAGTTACCTACAACATCGTGGCAATTATTATTTATGAGCCCATAGCAATAAGAACAAAATAGTAATTAAGGAAAAGAAATAGAAAAATTAAAAAAGGCTTCCACTAAGTTACTAATAATACTGTAACTAATGTAATATGCTGTAGAAAGATTCCTCATATGAATATTATGAATAAAATTATAAAATAATAATACTATACATGTTATAATTATATTATAAATATTATAATAATTATAAATATAATTGTTTTATAATTTTATTCGTAATATTCATATAAGAAACATAATTTACAACTCTATCATATATTATTATATGGCTGAACTGAATAATAAATATTACTAATGATTCTGGATAGTCTGGTACGAGAGAAGATTAGGTAGGGCTGACACAATGACACTGTGCTGGATGATACCAACGCGAGTGATGCCAAATAGTTGTGACTCTGGTTCTCACTAGACATTTGCTCTAGGAGTGGTCCCAAGACAAATTGGACCTCAGGTTTTCATTCTGTACAAAATTAAGCAATTCTCTCAACCAATCTTCGCTATGAGAATCCAATGAAGACTGAAGTAAAAATATCCCAGCACTAAATGTATCCCTTGTTGCATGGTGGCGTAGGGGTTACTCGTTGGGTTTCTAACCACAAGGTCAGCAGTTTGAAACCGCCTGCCACTCCGTGGAACAAAGATGAGGCTTTATACCCCTGGAAAGAGTACTGTCTCAGAACCCCATCGGGGCGGGTCTACCTTGTTCCTATAGGGTTGCTATAGTTGGAACAGATTTGATGACAGTGCGTTTGTTGGTTTGATGTTGTAAGTTGCTGGCTCATTGGCTCTGACTCACGGTGATCTCATGTATAACAGGATGAATGTTGCCCGCTCCTCAGCCATCTTCATCATTAGCATCTCTGAGTCCCGCGTTGAGGCTTTTATGTTGACCCATCTCATGGAAGGTTCTGGTCATTTTTCGGTTGAGAATCTACTTTGCCAATCATATTGTCCTTTTCAAGTGGTTGTTCTTTGCTGATCGTACGTGCAAAGTGAGCCAGAGGAAGTCTTACCATAACCATTTCAGTATCCCTTGCTGACCAGGTGCTTTAAGTGGTTCGGAATCACGGTACCTCATGTGTTGCCAAGTAGGACTGTTCTACAGGGTTTTCAAGGCTGTGGACTTCTGGAAAGAGATGGCCAGGCCTTTCTTCTGACACACTTCTTGGTGTGTTTGAGCCGCCAACTTATTGGTTAGTTGTTGAGAGCTTAACTATTTACATCACCCGGAGATTTTTCATCTGAGCTGCTTTCTGTCCCCTGCCTCTCAGTGCTTGTGGATGCCCGAACCCGGGGGAGAAAGTGCTGAGATGGGGATGCCGTCATTTGAAGTAAGAAATGTAGGAAGATGCTTAGATATTCATGGTTGAAAGAGAAGAATGCAATTTTTCCTCATTGCTTTTACAATCCCACTCTCTGATGGACAACACTGAGGTTTTCTTATGGCATTTCTGATTTGTGATTCAGAATGACTCCCAGAAATCTGGGCCACAGGGGACACCACACAGGCCTCCCGGCTCTGTCCTAGGAAGCTTGGACAAGCTGTGGGATTCAGCTACTGCAGGGTCAGCTTCTTGGTTTGCTTCAGAGCCTGATCTGAATTCAGGTGGGCAGAGAGGGTTCTGGGAAGAATAGCTAAAATCCTCACCGCAGGATGAGAAGGCTCTGATGGCATTTCTCACAAAGCACTCAGGCCTTGCTGGGCTTCAGATGCTTAAAAGGAAGGCCCGAGACTCAGAAAAGAGGTTCTCTGTTTTCCCCAGTGCTGCTTTCAGCTGAAAGGGTCTTTCAGTTTTGCATTATTAGCCGCCCGGAGACATCAAACCCTCAGAAACCAGTTTTATTGCATTAGAAAATGATTTATTCTCTGAAGTTAATGATCTGGAACAATAGACTGGCCTTGGTCAAAAATCAATTTTTATTATTTGGAGAAGGGGCTGGATAAAGTCTCATTTCAGTGTCAGGCACAGATGACAATCTTAAATGATGGTTGTTCAAGGACAAAGCTTCATTTGGACTCTGGTTTGGGCACATTTGCAATTTTTTTTCCTTTCAAGAATCCCTAAAGCTTAAATCTATACTTGGTGATGACTTATGTAACTCTCGCTTAAAATAAATCAGCCTCTTTTGGTTTCCTCTAAGAGAAGAACAGCCGGGTTCTCCTGGGGACAATTCTACATGAATGATAATTAAGTGGGTTATTTATTTCTTCCATGCAACCTGGGAGACATGAGGTTTGCATGGAGGATTCCAGATATGAGCAGTTCTGGAGTGTGGAAGCCACTTGTAACCAGTCCCTGGATTCCCCTCCCGGGAATCCAGTTCATGTGTCTGTATGACGAGGTCAGGTGAAAGAGTTGTAAGTGATTCCTGCCTAACAGAGGGGAAAGCAGAGGAAGTGAAGGACTGGCCAAGGCTACCCTGGTGGTGGGAGAACATGGTCTTCTTATGGATGCTCTGGGTTCTCCTTCACGCCCTTCCTCAGGCTGACAAACCTTACTGTTGGGAGAGACATCTGCTATGGCCCCTGCAACTCTCCCCTGGGCTGCATCAAATCAGACGTTTGGGAATTAGAGCATTCCCTGATAATGGAGGCTAACCACCCAGCCTCCTTCTCTCTCCGGTTTGCTTCTCCATTTCTGGGCAACGCTTTCCCTGTTTGTTCTGAGCACCCTGGAAACTCTCTCACTGTACTGCTTATGCACATGGGACCTGGCCAACCCCACTTCTCTATCCATTCCCAGTGGGGAAGGAATGACATCTTCTTGTAGCGTGGAAGAGAGGTGCATGTAACATACCAGTCTTGCTCGGGTGACTACTGTCCATGGGATGACAGTGCCCTTATGTAAAGCCGACTTTGCCGTCTCTTTCTGTGACTAAAGCATGGTTTCATCCAGCTCCTGTGAGTACATGTCTTGTAGCAACCTCAGAGCTGGGCAACAGTTTGATGCAATTAATAAGGTCAACAACTATTCATCCTCTCTCTCCTCCATTCAGAAATCATGGATCAAAGACTCTTTGACCGTGGATACCACCTTTATTCCTAATCTCAGCCTCTTATGCACACCCTCGGCTACCCCAAACTATGCAGACCCTCCAGAGGCAATGTGCTGGGGTCAAGCTCAGTGTCTTTCCACTTCCCCCTCCTGCCACGACAGTCTTGGCTCCTTCAAGATCAGAGTGTGGGAATTGGTTCTGCACCCTCCGACTTGGTGGACTAAGTGTTTTCTTTGACAGAGTGATGCAAGGCCGTCAATCTCTTCCTACTTGAGGTTCTTGAGGGCTGCTCTGGCTTCTTTCTGTATCTCCAGCACTTAGAGTAGGGACTAGCCCCTGCCTGTATATGTAACTACTTTTCTGATTTCTTCCAAATGATTTAATTTATGGGTTTAAAATATCATGATTGTCAAATTAAAAACTTGTATCAGCAAATTTAATTAAATTCATAAAAAACCATGACTACAGAAGCTAATGAGATTTGAACTATGGGTTAAAAAAAATAAATAGCTAGATTTCCTGCTAAGTTCCAAAGATATAGTTTTATGTCTTCATAGGTAAACATTTCAGTGTCTCTATTCATGCCCTTATTCAGACACAACTTGAGGTTTTTACAGAATGTAGCTGCTACTGGTGTTTAGGTATAGACAAATACCTCCGAGTACTTCGTCCTATATGATTTTCAAACATTAGACCTAATATTGTTGTGAATATTTCTGTTCTGTCACTGGCTTTCTTGGAAGTTAGGATACCTCCCGTGCAAACCATTTGCCCTAGATGTTCCTCCTAAAATTTGAGGCTTGGAAAAACAAGCAAAAAGCTGGTGCCTAAAAGCCGTTTGTGTATGAAGGTTCCTGGGACCCTAGTAGATCATTTTTCTCTGAGCAGTGTGCTCTAGGGTCGATTCAGTCTGTTTAAAGCAACAGATTCCAAACAAGACGATCAGTTTATTCATTTGGGCTTAGGCCAGGTTAGTCATCATGTAATCTGATCTCCCACGCAAGGTTACGATATAGCTATTTAATGTGAAAAAATCTAGTTCTGCAAAATAGGCCTCACCTTGGCTGGTGTCATTTTCGCATGTGGTGGGAGTGGGAGAGGACCACATTATTCCCAAAATATAGCATTGCCCCCACAGTCCCTCTAATTTACTAAATATACCCACAGTGGTGTTCAGTGGATGCCAGTGGACATCTGTGACCAGAGAGGAGGTGGTATCACTCTCTCTACGAAGGGTGTCACTTCAGTCGGTGGGTAAACTAGGGAAGGGCCACTTGCCCTCGGAAAAACTGCTTAATGTTACTAGAATCGACCTCAAATAGGAGAATCTGCCCATATGAGGTTGAGAATCAAGAATTTTTGATTGCATTTCTTTTCTGTTTTTGATCATCCATACCTCCTGGATTTTCGATTTTGTCTCTGTGAGGTGTACAGCATTCTTCATAGGTCATGTCGGAAGGACCAGGTTTGTGTTAGACAGGGTTCTCTAGAGAAACAAAACCAGAATGCTAATAATTTTATATATATTTATACAGATAGATAGATGTATAACTTAAGAAATAAACAGTTAATTAAATTATAAAGCAGTACAAATGGCTCAGTGTAACTCACTCCTGTGAGACAGTTGTGAGACACTGGCAGTCCTTCAAGCCTTGAGGGCCACTGGGTAGTCCTCCTCTATAGAGCAATTCAGGCTATCGGGCACAGGCAGCAAACAGCAAGGCAGGTCACCAACAGTCAGCCAGATGACAGGGTCCGACAGTCCCCAGCTCAAGAGATGTAAATTCCAATGGTGTGTCGAAGCAGGTCTTGAAGGAACCTCAAATTACAGTGACACAGTCCATGGGTTAGGTGTCCCACAGGTAGCATAGCTTGCAAACGGAGGCACAGAACAAGCAAGGCAGCCGCACACTGGTCCAATGATCAAAGAGCAAGAGACAAAAGAGCCGGACTCTCTGAGCCGTTTATCGCTCCGCCCTTCAATTAATCCCACATGTGTGTATCGGCCAGGTTGGCACAATAAACTAACTACCTCAAGGTTGGAAACCTCATTAAGTGCATCAGACCACCTCAGACACAGCAATAACAGATTTAAGGAACCGAAATTCTACCTTGGACTTAAAGCTGAAACATTTTAGGATGAGAAGAAACAGATGGCTATTCCCAGGTCATGGACTTTGAAGTTACTGGACTTCGGTTCCTAATTGAGGTTGACCAATAAATGTCAACTTGAGACTGCCATATATTTTCTATTTTAATATTTTCTTTGCTTTTTGTAACCTGCCACAGATCTGCAGACACACAGTTTTGTCTTAGTGAGGGAATGTTACTGAAATTGTTGCTTTGTGTCGAACCCTCTATGTTTTCTTAAGCATTGTTCTATCACTTGAATTTTTAATCTGTGTAATGTACTTTAATGTAAGAAGCTTTCACACATACACACATTTCCCATTTCTCACTAGTATTTTGAATTCTATACTATTGGCCAGATCAATACTATTATTAGTAGAATTAACCAAATATCTCAAGGAGCTTATATTACTTTTCAAAAAGCTGATAGGCTTCCTTTGAAGTAGGCCATAGAGATGAACCATAGATGTATGAATGGATTTTGAGTTCATACTTAATCCTAAACCCTAATCAAAGAAAAATTAGTTCTTTGAAAACTCCAAATCCCTTTTCAGTGGCCTCATGTGGAGAATCCCCTTTGACCATTGGCCCAGAATGTGACTATCCTTGCTATTAAAAAGAATGCTTTGGGAAGTGGATTAATGTGGATGTAATTAGGTTAAAATTAATACCCTATCATTTGTTCCCCCTCTAGACCCATTTAAAATTTGTTCTAGTTTTACTATTTTCTACATCCTTTGCACTCGAGGTTTTATTTGGTTATTGTTGGTGTTGTTTTGTATGTTTTTCTCTATATGAAATCCAGGATAGGTAAATCTACCAAAACAGTAACTGAATTAATAGTTCCTTAGGGTTTCAGCAGGGGAGGTTGCAGAAAACCAGGAGCTAATAAAGAATACAAGAGTGGAGGAAATGTTCTAAAGTTGATGGTAGTGATGGTTGCACAACTCCTTTTAATAAGTTTAAACCACTGAATTGTATGATAAGCGAATTAGATGTCAATAAACCTGGCGACAACTTGACAAGTTGATGCACTGCCTTTGGAGTGGACCCCAGATAGGAACCATAGGTCTATAAAATGGATTTTGAGCTCTCATTTAACCCCATCCCTAATATAAGAACAGTGAGTTCTTGTGATGTGCCTTTATTCGATACCCTCATGAAGTGATCACTGAAGATATGGTTGCTATAGCAATGTTGGTAAAGAAATCCAAAAGTGCCTGGCTAACAGAAAAAAAAAAAGTCTGGCATCTTAATGGCTTGTCTTAAAACAAGCAGCCATCTGAGAGAAGTATCAGCTACGTTCACTGGGGAGAAGCACACCAGCCTTTCTAATCCGAAGAACGTTAATCACATCCATGATCAGAGGAAGGGGATTTTATTAGAACTTAAATTCCGAGCACCCCTTTTGAAGAAGGGGATGGATAGATCAAAATTCATTTGTAGAGTCCCTGCACAAAGTTAGGCTCTGCGGAGGAGTCCTTGTGGCATCGTAGGTACTGAGCTGGGCTGCTAACCTCAAAGTCAGCAGTTGCAGCTCCTGTGCCGATCCATCTCTTCAAAGGCCTTGGTCTTTTTCAATGCCTCTCTATTGACTCAGTGTGATGTCCTTCTCCAGGGACTGGTCTCTCCTGATAGCATGTCCATGGTACCCTGTTCTCTAGCGTCACCATCCGTCAGAATGGATTCGGTGGCAGTAAGGTTTTTTTTGGTTTTATTTTTTTCCATTCCTACTGACCATTAACCAGGGAGGTGAGTAGTCTTGCCCTCAGGTAGGTGCATTAGAAAGTAAATTCTCTCTACCCCTCCCACCCCCCACCTGCCAGCCACTCCAGGGAGGGGCAGTCTCTCTTAGGGACTTGCCTGGATGTGTCCTTGATAGAGACTGCCATGCTGGGGTGGCATAGTCATGAGTCATGCCCTAGATGCCTGGGTCAGAAGACCCTGGGCCAGTCTCGAAGCTCTTCTGTGTAAATATAATGTACAGTACATGTTCCAATTGTGGTTCTGTTCCTTCTGTAGCTCTACCTGTAACTGCTGCCAATCTCATGACAGTCTCTTTTGCCCTCCTGTGTCCTTCTAAAATCTTGGAAGGTCAGTCAATTCTTGGATGTCATTATGACCTCATGCTAATGTTTCCCCTCATCCATATAATGTCTCTTTGTTCTTTGTCTTCTCTTTGTCCTGCTTAAGACTGCATAAACGTTCTCCTTGTGTAATTTTTTTAATTGAAAAGGAAATAAATTGGTGTCTCCTCTTTCACCATCGATTCCTTTCTCATTGTCTTTCAAGACTTCTATTTGCAGCCGGAAGAAAGCTGACTTTCCTTGGGTCACCCAGGATATTGACTGTGAACGTAGGAGGGTACAATCTTGACAGAAATCAGGCTGGCTACACTGTATGGGGGTCCCTGCCCCCTGACTGTGTCTCAGAAAGCTTCCACTCAGTTGACCCTCCTGTAACTGAAAAGAGCTTCATACTTGGGGGTTTTCTGGGCGCTAGGAAACTTGACTGTACCTGGAGCCCCCTCTTCCTGGAACACACATCTTCTTTGTGTTTGGACCTCTCATCATTGTTGTCAGACAACAGTTTATTCTTCATGAAAACCTATGAGGTGGATGAGAAAGAGTAAATACTTGCGTGTGGAGCATAGTTGGTGAGAGGCTAAAGAAGCAAGTCCGTGTGATGGCAAAGGCTGTGTGCCACCCTCCTTCTCCCACAACGTTTTCTCAGTGGTTATTGTTGTTGCCAACTGCCAATGAGTTGGTCCACGATTCATGGTGACTCCATTCAGAATGGGACAAAAGGCTGCCTAGTCCTACAAAGTACCCCCACATCAGTTGCACATCAGAGCACCGTGATCCTTAGGTTGGCACTGATTGGTTTCCAGAAATAGCCTAGCAGGCATTTTTTCCTATTTTGTGTTAGTCTGTAAATTCCACTTAAATCTGTCTCCATGATAGCAACACAGAAGCTTCCACTGATGGATAAATTGTGCTTGCATGTAAGATGTGTTGGCCAAGAATTCACCCCTGGTTTCCCTCATGGAAGGAAAGATTTCCCGCTAACTACTGAACCATTAATCACCCCCATCAAAGATGAACTACTGCCTTAATTAGTGTGGTAGCACTTCTGTGTCGGGGTATATGTTGTTGTCAGATGCCATTGCAGTGCACAGGGATCCTGTGTACAATGGAACAAAACACTGTCTAGTCCTGGGCCGTCCTCACCATGGTTCTCATGTGTGAGCCAGGAAAAATGTGCATGGATTGATTCAGCTGCTTGTTCCTCTTGGGAAAATAAGACCTTTAGAAAAACACTGGCAGTAAGTGTTAGGAAATGACATAAATGTGCTAATCAGAAAAGAAATCTAAATCAGGAAAAGATTATGTTAGTTAAATATTTTGTATGTGGTATTTTGGGGTTAGAAATATGTTGCCCATTATTCTTTTATTGGGTAGAAATAGAATGCAGCGATTCAGCTGAATCATACAAATTTAACTAGATCTACAATAAACTAGGAGAAGCGAGCATGAGAAAATGGAAGAGATTAATTTTTAAGCAGAGCTTTGAAACTCGTTCATTCTGACTTGATCCTGGGCTGAATTTATATTTCCACCTTACACTGAGAAGAAAACACATATCATTTATGCCGCTTTTAGCTCATGTTCTCTGTCCTTTGTATTTCCTGAAAAATTGGAATTAAGTCTAGAAATTAAACAGATTCAGGGAAGAAGTGTTCATAAGTTTGCTTCACCGGTGGTGGTATGACTTCTAGTAAGAGGCATGTAATGTTTTTCATGAGTATCAGCCTTTCATAAGCGTTGCCTAGACCTATTCATTCATTCAAACACAAAACTCACCACCATGGAGTTGATTCTGACTCACAGTCCCCCTACAGGACAGAGCAGTAGACTTGCCCCTTTGGGTGTCGGAGGCTGTTTAAGTCTTTATGGGAGTTGCAGGGTCTATCTCTCTCCTGTGGAGTGGCTGATCAATGAGCACTGCTGACCTTGCAGTGAGAGCCCAATGTGTAACGCACCACACCGCTAGGGTTGTTCATTCATTTACTAGCAGCTGAAAAATGGTCCAATTTTTCTTTCTTTTTTAAATATTGTATTTTATTTTTGGTGAAAATATACATGGCAAAACCAGGTTCCCATTCCACAGTTTCTGTACACGATGGTCAGCGACATTGTTGGCGGTTCTAGTTGTCTTACTTCCATGTACTTGAACTCCCCTGCATCGCAGCTTCTCGTATGTGCTTGACAGCAGCTGCTGACATCGTTGTGATTTGACACAGTGCTTTCTGTTATTTCAATGTTTTAAAAGTTATTGAGGCTTGCTTTGTGTTACAGCCTATGGACTATTCTGGAGGATGGTCCATGTACACTGGGAACGAAAGCATTTGGCATTTTTTGGTAGGTAGAGTGTTCTGTGTATACCCATGAGGTCAAGTTGCTTGTCTTGTTGATCTGTATCTTTGCTGATTCCCCCCCCCTAATTGTTCTGTTCTTCATTGAGAGCAGTATGGTAAAATATCCTACTGTTATCGTTTGCTTTTTATATTATGGGATTGTTTTTTCATTGAGTGTCATTATGGTCACATTCTCTGTTACAGCGACACTTTATTCAATTTTTTAATGCCTTTCATCATTTATGCTGGCTTTTACCTTGATTGGTTTTATCAGAAAGTAATATTGCTCATTCTGCTCTTTTGTGGTTGCCGTTAGTATATTTTTCCCTCATCATTTGATTTTTTTGTTTAATTTTTATCTCTGTGTGTGTTATGTCTTTTGTAGGCAGCATATATGTAGTTTCTATATATTATTCCAGTCTCTGTTGACTGGTACATTAATTCAGCTACATTCAATGTAATTAATAATTTATTTATTAATTTATTGCTTTTTTTGTTTTGTTTTTCTTGTGATGTTAATGATTCTTTTGTTCCATATATTTTCCGTGCTGGTTTCATTTTATTAGGTGATTCTTTCTCTTTTCTTTTAATTGCTGATTTTGTGCTTTTTAGTACTAATTTGTGATTATTAAGTATTAATTATTTTCCTCTTGCTTTGGTTAGAAAACATACTAACTTTTTTCAGGTGTCTATCCTCTGATTTATTATTTATCTTTCTAACTTTGAAATGAACTCTTATCTGATATTGCTCTGGGTTTTCAACATTTGGAAGTTCTTTAATTATACCATTTATTTAAGGTGACCAGACGTCCCGCTTTTGGCGGGACAGTCCCGATTTTTGGAAAGAATGCACGACAAGCTAGGGAACGACAAGCTAGGGAACGGTCTATTTGGTCCATATAGACCAAATTTTAAATCAAGATACACACCCCCGCCGCCCCCGCCCCCCCAGGTCAATGGTGTCCCGCTTTAAATCTGGTCACCTTACATTTATTCCCTCTTTTAGCTGTGCAGTTATTGCCATTTATAGATGAACACTCCTGGTTTTCTATTTTAAATCTTCAAGTTTATTTTATTTTCAAACATTCTTTTGCTGGGCTGTTTTTTGTTTGATGTTGTCGTGTGTCTTAATCTTAGGTTGTTATCTGATGTTTGTTCTCTGTCTGAAGGACCTTGCTAGGGTTTCTTGTAAGGTTGGGACTAGTTTTTACAGATTTCTTTAATGTTTAAAAAATATGGAAATGACCTCATTATATTTTGAGGATAATTTTCCTGGCTATGTAATAATTGGTTGACAATTTTTTTCTTTTAGGGTTGTTGTGTTAGGCTGTGTTGACTAGAGAAACAAATCATCTATGTGTATAAGAAAGAGCTTTATAGCAAGAAGTAATTATGTATCAAGAAAATGTCCCAAACCAGTCCACCTTAAGTCCCTAAGTCCATATGACCCTCTTCAGCCTCACGTAGCCACATGCAATTACACAGACTGCAGGAAAATCACGGGCCACTGGGTGCACAGTTGTGTGGATCCAAGTTCAGAAGCAACATGGTGGGGTTCAGGCAACTTCAGGGTTGCCAGCCAGCAGGAAGGTGAAGGGGGAGAGAGTGAGAGAGGGCCACACCCACAAGGAGACAGCATCAGTCTTTGAACTGATTGATAGGTTTAACTTCAACCCTCCTCCAACTTTCCTACAACTTCAAGTTGACATAAAGCTATCTAACTACCCCAGGTTGTTTTTTTTTGGTTTGTTTTTGTTTTTAATAAATGTCATCCTTTTGCTTGTTAGCCTGCATGATTTCTGCTGGGAGACCACAGCTTAATCTAATTGGCTGCCCTATAGAACCATTGCTTTATTTTACCTGAACCGTGCTCCAGTTGACTTTCTTTGCCTTTGGTTTTGGGAAGAATGATTACAGTATGTCTTGGTTACTTCCTTTTGGGGTCTAGCCCCAAAGGGTTTGTTGAGCTTCTTGGGTGGTATCTTTGCATCTTTCATGCTCTAAAAAACACAAGCTCCCTGCCATCAGTTGATTCTGACTCACAGTGGCCCTATAGGACAGAGTAGAAGTGCCCTTTTGCGTTTCCAAGACTGAAAATCTTTATGGGAATAGATTGCCCCATTTTTCTACCACAGAGCAGCTAGTTGATTTGAATCACTGAACTTTAGGTTTGCAGCCCTACACATAACCAACTAATCCATCAGAGCTCCTATCTACCATGATAGTGGGGACATTTTTATTAGCATTTTTTTCTGGCTCTGTGTTATGAATATTATCTCCTGTTATGGAATTCTTATACACATAAATGGTTTCTTATGATATTTTCTTACGCAATTCTTAGGGGTTCTTCATTTTCCTTTGTTCTTTCGTTCTGAGTTTCGCTCACAAAAAATGTCTAGAGCTTAACGTTTGAATTTGCTGATTTGTTCTTCAATTGCTTCAATTCTACTATTCTTTGAATGTGGTATGTATCTCTGAAAGATGTGTTAATCTTCTGGAGTTCTAATTGCGGTTTTTGTGTGATTTCTGATTGTCTATTACTTTCATTGTTTTTCTCTTGTATTATGTTCTCGAATTATTCTAAGATATCGTATTTAATTTCCTTATTTTTAAAAATTGTGGTTCTTTCTTTTGGCTTTTGGAAAACTCTATATGTATGAGACTTCAAAAAGTTTATGAAAAATGGAATGGAAAAAGAAATGGCCATATATTGTCTGTTTTTTTCTCTAAAAGATGCCTTGCTCTTATTTTTGTCACTTGCTTGCACCACCTTGTCCTTTTTCTTGATTTGATTTGAAGATGTCTGTTGTCTCTGAGACATTTTGAAGTTATATTTACTTGTAGATACTGTGTTGCTTTATTACACCCACTTTTTTGCCCTATGATGTTTTGATATATGCAAGCTGTCAGAGCAGGCTTGAATAATTACTTTCTAGTTTAAAGAGGGGAGGAGGGGGAAGGAAAATGAGCTGATTCCTGGAACCCAAGAGGCAAGCAAATTTTGGGAATGATGAGGACAACAAATGTATAGATGTGCTTTACACAATTGATCTATGTATTGTGATGAATTGTATGAGCCCCAATAAATTGATTTAAAAAAAAAAGTACTGAACAGCCCACCCTTCTGGGTGGGTAGAATAGATAGTGGGAATCAAGATCACTGTTTATGACCAGGCAAGGTGAGCAACTGTGTATTGTCTACCTTTGATACAGTGGTTCAGGATGATTGGGAGCATGCGAAGTGTAGTAGATATGGCTGCCTAGTGGGTGGACAATAGTCTCCTCTTATCAGATGTGGCAGATAAAAAGTAAAAGAAGAAAAAAGGGAGGATGATAAAATGGATACAAAGAAAGGACAACTAGAAAAAATGAACTAGTGAGGTTGAAGAAAACATGGAAAAAATAAAAAGGAGAAGGGTAGGACAAAAACAAAGCAGAGAAAACAGAATCCAGAGTCAAGATGGCATCCAGGTAGAATCACCCGCCCGGTGGCCCCATTGTTAGATTGAAAAATTAAGAGGTAATGAGGCTATATCGAGAGGCCAGGTACTAGAAATAGAATCCCAGTGTACTAGGGCTTGTAGTTCAGACTTCTTGCAATTTTTGCCCACAGATCAATTAGAGGACTTGCTGCATGGCTCATAGTTCACCATGTCTTCCCTCGGGCTTGCCACATCCCTCACCAGGTTCAGTGGGACAGCATCCACCACCCTTTCCTGTACCCTAGATCTGAGACCCGCCAGCCTGCTATCTAAGGGGGGTCATAATCCCAGGCCTGCGGACAGCCTCTGAACCTAGCCAAACGAACTCACCCGGGCACTCTCCTTTTTGTTCCCTTCTCTGATCATGCACTGTGGGCTGTGCACCTCCCCTCCCCATCCAGGAAGAGAACGACCACATCAACATCCCCTATCCCCTTCTCCCCAGCTCTGCACACAGCCTGACAACATGGGTAGTGATAGATAATTAAACACTAATTTGCTGCAATCAGAGAGCCCTTGGGCTATTAATCTGTAGCAGAGTGCAGATCCCCGGAGTACAGTGTACAAAGGTCTGCAGGAATGAGCCAGGAGGGCAGCCAGGAGAACTCAGACACAGTGAGCCCCAAACTCACCTGGCCAATCCAATCCCCCTTTCCACAGCCCCAATACCAGGACACCCTACAAGCCCCTTAAAAAAAAAAGCCCCAAACTTTAAAAACACAGTCACCTGTGTTCCTTTTGAATCTAAGACAGCACATGCCTGGTGCCTTAACAAAGCTTTCACATAACGAAACAGGAAAAGCCACTAGGAGCCAAAGTCTGTGGCCTCAGCCCTAAACATGTTTTGCAGGTTTTGGGCTTGACAAAGAGTCTTTGAAAGACTGTTCAACGACTACACAATAGTAAGACAGCAAAACAAGCCTTGCACATAAGACAGCTGCTGAGTAAGATATTGTTATACTCCACACCCCTAGGCTACTTAGGCAGGTGACAGGAATAGACCCTATACCCCCACCCCCATCTGGCCACCTTCACCATTTCCATCCCCTCTGATCTGATTCACAAGAGGTATATTCTCTCAACATAATCAACTCGATCACTATAATACAGCCCTCTCAAGTCATAACAGACACCAGATCATTCTCCTACCCTGAATCTCACCACCTCTCTTACACCCTCAGTAAAACCCCATACCACCAAAATCTGTCCCTACATACTATGCAGGCTTGATGAGGGACACTGTTGGATTCACTGTCCTACTCCCCCTCTACCCCAAACACAATCGCCTCTCTCCAGATAACCTCTGTTCCCTTCACAGCAACAACACACCCCCTCCTTTAAACTTCACCAAGTAAAATGGAAGCTTTCGAGGGAGAGAGCCGGCCCTCAGGCAGACGAACACACAACTTTAACTTGAGTCATAGCTGGCTCCAGATAGTTGTTAGACCGATTCAAATTAGATTCTGAGAAAGAAATCACAGGGCTCCTTTCCCTGGCACAGAAACTGGGACTCACCACAGCAGGTTTACTCAGCTGCCTTCCCTGCCCTTGGCAAGGTAGCCAGTGAGCACAGGGTCCTACTGACCGACTGACACCACCTTCTGAACAGAAGCCCTGCCTCACAGGGCACCCCCAAGAGGAGCCTTTATCTACCTTGGGATTCTACATAAGGGGAGGAGAACTTGGAGTTGTGCGGCAACCTACCAGAAAGGGGCCTTCTGTTATAAACACAAATAACTATAGGTCTCCCTTGTACAATTTACAGGGGCAATAAGGGACCCGGGTAGATTTAACATACTCAACACATACGCCAACCACCACAGCAACCTACCAGAAAGGGGCCTTCTGTTATAAATACAAATAACTATAGGTCTCCCTTGCACAATTTACAGGGGCAATAAGGGACCCGGGTAGATTTAACATACTCAACACATACGCCAACCACCACAACATCTAGAACCTGTCTCCTACATCTCGACAATACCTATTCTCCACCCACTTACCCATTAAATACGAATCCCCGATAACACTCTGCACCCAGGTCCACGTGAATGCGTGTCTGCCTGCACATGATTGGCCTGCCACAAGCTCTTCTAGAACATAGAAAACAATCGTGAACTCCCAAACACGTTCTGAAACTAGTATTACATTGACACCAAAACGAGGCAAGGATCTGACAAGAATAGAGAATACAGGCCGATGTCTCTAATGAACATAGATGCAAAGATCCTTAACAAACTCTTGGTCAAAAGAATACAAAAGTACATAAAAAGAATAATTCCTCATGACCAAGTGGGTTTCATACCAGGGATGCAGGGATGTTTCAACATTGGAAAATCCATCAACATTATCCACCACATTGAGAAGAAAAAGAAGAAGCAGCAGCACATGGTAATAGCAATAGATGCAGAAACAGCATTCAACACCTATTCCTAATTAAGACACCTAAGAAGAGAGGACTAGAAGGAAATTACCTCAATATAATTAAAACTATCTATGAAAATCTAACCGCCAGAGTCACAATCAATGGAGAAAAGAAGAAAACATTCCCCCTGAAAAGGGAACCAGAGAAGGATTCCACTTGCCCCCATGCTTATTCAACCTTGTCCTGGAGGTGCTGGCTAATAATATAAAGCAACGGAAGGATATCAAAGGTATATATCCGGGGAAAGAAGAAGTGAAAGTATAGTTATTTGCAGATGATATGATTTTATATATTGAGAACCCTAAAGCCTCCACAATAGGAGTGCTGGAAATGTTAGAGGAATATATGGTAGTGTGACAGGATACAAGATCAAGAAGCAGAAGTCAATTGAATGGCTAGATACAACTGATGGGATTACAGAAAAAGAGACCAAGAAGGTAGTACTCTTCACAATAGCCAAGCATAAATGGAAATATCTAGGGATATACCTAACCCCAAACCAAAATATCTGTGTGAGAAAAACTACAGAACATTATTATAAGAAACCAAAAAGGACCTTTACAAATGGAAAACAATATCCCATGCTGGTGGATTGGTAGACTCGATATTGTAAACATGTCAATGCTACCCGAAGCACGATGTAGGTTCAGTGCAATCCTGATACAAATACCGGCATCATTCTTCAAAGAAATGGAAAAACTGACTACCAACTGCATATGGAAAGGGAGTAAAGCCAGAACTGGCAAATAACTCCTCAAGAAGAAGAAAAAAGTGGTGGGCTTGCATTACCTGACTTTAAAACTTACTATGCATATATGTATGGATTGTGATAAGAGTTGTATGAGCCCCTAATCAGATGATTTTAAAAACAAAACAAAAATTTACTACACAGCCACAGTTGTCCAGACAGCATGGTACTGTGATAATGACGGATCTTCGGACCAATGGATAAGGACAGAAAATCCAGAAATAAAAGCAGCAGAATACAGAGAGATGATCTTTGATAAGACACCCCCTCCCCCCGTCCTCGAAATCGAAAGGGAATCAGGTGAGAAGGATCTTCATTCAGAGCTGACAGAAAACAAAACAAAACAAAATATTTCCCTCCAGTTGGCATCTGCATTTGGACTTCTAGCTTCTTCAGTTTCTGTTTTTTAAAGGTATCCACTTGTGGTGCTTCTGTTATAGAATCAGTGGATAATTAAGACTTAATACAACATTGAATAATTACTGTCGTTATTGTAATAATAATTGAATAATTAGAGTGGGCGTCTTTGTCTTGTCTCCAATTCTAAGGGGAAAGTTCTTGGTCTTTCTTCATTGAATACAACTCTGGCTGTTAATTTTTCACAAATACCTTTAATCATGTTGAGCAATAATTATTTTAATTTGCTGTTGGATGAGGTTGGCTATTACTTGCTGTTGTTGTCGATGAGATTATTGGCAGCTATATTCAAAGTAAGTGAGGCTGTCTGGTAGGTTTTGGATCGCTAACCACAAGATTCATATCCACCAGACACTCTGTTGGAGAAGGATGAAGCAGCTGCCTGCTTCAATAAAGATTTACAACCTCAGGAACCCTATCTAGGGTCGCCATGAGATGGAATCAACTTGAAGGCAGTCGGTTCTATTAAAAAAAGCTTGTAGCTTTCTTCTGTTGCCGTCGTCTGGCTTTGATACCAGGGTAATTCCTGCGCCCTAAGTGGGGAGTAGCTCAACTTCCTCTCATGTAAAGAAACGTTTGAACAGTCAATAGCATTCCTCAGGAAAGCCATCTAGTCCTATCCTTTACTTTGTTGGGAAGTTTTTTAATGAACTGATTTAACCTCTTCACTTGTATTGGTCTGTGAGATTTTCTATATCCTTTTGAGGGGGTTACACATTGAGCTGCTAATTGCAAGGTTGGTGATTCAAACCTACCACATATTCCAGGGGAGAAAGGTGAGGCTAACTGCTCCCACAAACACTCACACTCCTGGAAACCCCATACAGGTCTGTATGAGTGGGAATAGACTAGATGCGGGTAGCTTTTTGTTTGTTTAGTTGGGTGGTGTGAGTCCGTTTAGATAAATTATATGCATCTGTTCATTTGTTCATTTTATCAATGTTATAGAGTTTTCATACGAAAGAGACAGAATAAATTCCACAAGAACTAATTCCACAGCATCTTCCCAAAGTGACAAATGCAGTTGATTGAATTTCATTATGGAACCCAGAAACATCTTGGGTTTTAAATCCATCATAGCTCTTGTCCTTATCGATGTTCAAATGGTCTTTTCCTGGGAGAACCCTCTCAACTTGGTCCTGTGTCCTTTTGATGTGCCCTAGGGCTCACTCATAGCTGTCTTAATTTTTGTTCTGAGTGGGTGCCAGACTCATCTTTTCCACAACACTCCAAGTGTGGACTCACCATTTTTTGTTGGACTCGATTCCTTTTAGTGGTAAATACTATTTGGAGATGAAAATCTGATCGATAACATATTCACTATTATTTCTTCAGTTCTAGGGGTGACCTTTGTTCTTAAAAAATTAAGTCTTTCACTTTGTTCCTCAAAGTATTTCCTGTGATCCGTTCATTTGTTTTTGTTCCTGTGTGATTTTTTCATGCTTTAAATACGTGCATATATAGCACCGTAGGCTGAAGAAGGTCAATTCTTTACATGATTTTGGCTTCCATAGAGGACACTCTCTGTTCTTCATGTGTTGCTCTTGATTGTTCCTTATGTTTGTGTGTGTGTGACTTGGTGTGTTTTGCTCTGGTCTTGAACGGGGACAATCTTGTTATTAATATATATATATTATTATTGTTATTAATATATATATATTATATACCTTCAAGTTCTGCATTGTTTACTGTGAGAAAATATGTCATTGAACTTCTGCCCTCTAGTGGCTACCAACCAAAAGGCCAGGTCCCACACTTAACCAGTTGCTGAATGGGAGAAAGATGTAGTAGGCTGCTTCCACAAAGACTCTAAATCCCAGGAATCCCACAGGGAAGTGCACCTCAGCCTTGTAGGCTCTCCTTGAATCAGAATGGCAGTGGGCTTGGCATCTTCTCACGAGGACCAACAGATGGCATGCTTCTCCTTGGGTTTCTTTTGGTGCTAGTTCAGGAGTTCTGTGTGCTTGGTTTCTGGAATTCAATGTGCATTTGTGGGCAGAGTGGTGTAGTTGTTCAGACACTCTGACCTGAGCAGTGGCACTTCCTTTCCGGTGGCATGGTGGGAGGCTCTCTCTGTCTTTCTGTCACTCGCATCCCCGTATCACCTCTCCTCGGGTCTAACACTGTATTAGTCTGGGTACTTTGGAGAAACAAATCCACAGTGACTCATGATAAGAGAGAGTTTTATGTCAAGAAAGTGTGCATCACGAAAACATCCCAACCCAATGCTGCCCAAGCCCACAAGTCCAACATTAACCCATTCACCCAACACCAGTCCACAAAGTCCTCCACCTCACAAAACAGAGGCAATGATGCCGGCTGCAGGAGGAAAGCTGAGTCAGTGAACGAATAAGCATCTCAGCACTGGCAGGGGTCTCCACCCGGCTGCTCCAGCACCCAGGGCTGCATCGGGATAGGTCCATGTAGCTTCTCCTTGGGGATGTCTTGTAGGAAGTCAATCTTGCAAGCTGAAGCAGGGAACTGCTAAGGCAGCTGCACCTGGTGCAACCATCACAAAACAAGAGACCCAAGAACTAGAAAGGCGAGGCTCACCACCCATTTATCCCTCTGCTTTTCAATTAGCCCCACATGTGATTATTGGCCAGGCTGGCACAATTAACTAACTCAGGGGTTTTTCCTTTTCTCTCAGTCTGAAGTCATCTTCTCTTTCATTAGACTGGGAGTTCCTCTGCCTGTTGTGAACTCCAGCAGCACTGTCACGCAGCACCAGTTTCCCTTTGTCCCCTTCCAATTTGTTTGAATCAAATCCCATGACACTTTCAGAGACATCGGATTGTCTTCGTAATGCTTAGCTTTTATTCCTGGCAACCAATAGTTATACATGTATAGGGATGAAGGTTAAAACATAAACCCGTAATGCCCTCTCCGAACAGGCTATTGATGGAGATACCTTACACAGGAGGGGCTCCACTAAGCCCACGAGGAAAGAGACCCACCTTCAAATGTCATAAGCAATAAGGCAAATGTTAAGCAAAAGAGTCAACGTTACCAGTTCTGGGTAGATGCTGTGTTAGTGTCTTGCAAGGAAGGTCTTTGGTTCATCGAGCTTCTTGGGTGATAACTTCAACAATGGCAGGAAGCCATGTCTGACTAGCTAGATGAAAGAAACGGTGAATCCCACTCCTCACCAGTACAAGGTTTATTGCCACAGGGTGGGGGGGTGGGGGTGGGTTTTGTTGGTTAAAATCCTTCCTCTGATATTGAATGACAAGAGTTGGATGGCCAGGGTTCTTTCACTGCCCATGTTTGGTGTTCGGCATTAGCAGTTGTGTGTTTTCCAGAGATGAAGGCAGGCTCGAACTTCAGTTTGTTAAGGGAGAATTCTAGCCAAGTAGACAAAGTAGGCCCACTATGCAAGTTCAAATTGGTGTCTCTATAGGTGGTGGGGGTATCAAGGGGTTTCAGTGCAAATGCAGATAGCTTGCAGGCATTGTTTGTGCTTGGGATGTGTGGCATTGCAGTCAGGTGAACATTGGGTGTGAGTATTAGGGTCACTTGGTCATCATCGACATGGGTATAGCATGTACCTATCTAGGGGTGACAGGACTTGCTGATGAGGTGATATGTCAGTGTGGATGGTCACCAGATCTTGAGAACTGTGCTGGGTTGTTGAGTTGGGGACTGTGTGTGCACACCACCAGGGGCTGGGTGGTTGAGGGCTGAATCTCAGGCAGGGGGTGGTGGGTGTGGCTGAGCATGTAAACACAAGTGAAACAACCTACCCTTCAGGGAAGGGGTTGTCTTTGTAGCTGAGCTTGAATCCAAGGGGGCCCCCGTGGCTCAGGGATGGAATGTGGGTGGAGGTCACCTCTGAGGGCAAGACTGGACAGCTAGTACCTCTGAGTGGGACCAGACTTGAGTGCAGGAGGGTGCAGGTAGGGTCTAGTTTGTGTGTCAGTTTGGGAAGCCTATACTTCAGGGAGGGGGTGATGAGAGGGACCAGACTTGTGCACCTTGCTCAATCTGCCAGTGTTCAAGGGCACATGCTCATGCGCATGCTGTCCGGGTGACTGCTGGCATAGGGCCATTTCTGGAAAGCAAGTCTCTAGTTGTTACTCTGTGGGTTTACTTTTTAGTGGGTAGCTCCCTTATGAACAGCCGGGTCCTTTCTCGGACAAACAACCTCTGCATTGATTCCTTCCCTTTTTGCATTCAGGACAGGGCCTGGTATTCTCCCCTGCCCCTCTGGCCCTCCCTTCAAGCCCCTGCAAGTGTGCATTTTATGTCTCCATGTTCTTCTTCTCTAAAGCTCAGATGACTCAGTTAGCTTTGCTTGCTCCGGAGACACTTCCGTGGGGTTCTCTGGTTTCAAAGCAATATCGCTCCCCCAGCCCCAGGGGTGCCCACCCTGTTGCTTCTATCAGGGTTGTTTGCACAGTTTCTGCCGCCGTCTGTGCTCTTCTTGTGGTAGCTCTCCTGGGTTTCCCCTCTCTGGGTGCTGTTAGATCTTTCCCCAAATGACCATGGTGCTCTGGGTTGGTAACCAGGGTGCACATGATCTGTAAATCTGTTTTCCTCCTGGACTTCATTTTGCATCTCCGTACAATGGGTGCTCATTCTGCTCCTTGACCTCTCCTTTTGATGCTCTGGGACCAGAGGTGGTTTTCTGGGTCAATTTTATTTCGTTTCTTCAGTCTTTGTTGTCAGGGGTCTGACTAGAAATCCTCTAATTTTTAACAGAGTAAAATTACAGGACTTGAGTCTTAAAGGAATTGCATAATATGCATCAAGTCTACTTTCTGGTCTGGGAGCAGTTGTGGTCCAGTGGTAGAATGCTCGTTGTCCATGCAAGATCCTAAGCTTTGATAGGTGGACCTGACCTCCTGCATGGCCACCACTTGTCTGTTAATGGAGGCACACGTGCTGTTGAGATGGTGAATGGATTTTAACAGAGCTTCCAGGCTGTGACAGACTAGGAACAAATGGTGATGATCTACTTTTAGAAATCCATGAATGGAATCCTCTGAATCACAACATTCTCATCTGCGGCTGATCATTCAGATGGGATCGGACTGGGTAGCCATGAGTCAGGGGCCTGTTTGGCAATAGCTTTTCACGATAGCAGAGATTGCCCTGATGGGTCACTGTCCTGATATACAGATGTAGTAGATTAGAGATGGATTCTGGCAGTGTGGCTTACTAACCGAGTATCTATGGCTAAATTAACCATCCTCCTCAAGTCTCGCGTTCTTATCTGGAAAGGGGAGTGCTGCTATTTCCTAAGGTTCTTTCAGTTGAATGAGTCAATGACAGCGCAGGTGCACATTTAACTGAATGCATCTCCTTCCTGATCTGGATGGTCCCCTTGATTATTGAGCAAGATGAATAATCCCAACCCGGGAGTGACTGAAATAACATAAACCTTTTACTGGAAAAGAGTCAAGGATCTATCTTTTCCGTTTATTCCCAAGAGTGCATGGAGGATCTTCCCCCCTTTTTATGTTTCTTTATCTTCCTTCGTTTTCCTTCTACACTCCACTGCCTTACTTACTTCCCTCTGCTCTTCTCTACTGGCATGAACATCCCAGTGTGGCAATCGGAGACATAACTCTTGATACTTTTTCCATTCAAGAATTAATACTACAAGCCCTAGGCACTCCCAGCTCCAAGTAGCTTTGTGGAATCACTAAGATAAAATATGATCAATTTTTTCTGCCTTTTTTTTTTGCTGGAGACTCTATAAATGTGGCAGCTTCATTGTGCAGGGTGTGCAGAAAAACAATATTCCATGAAAAATCCACTTAGCTTACAGCTTCATTTCTAGACCTCTTTGGCAGTGCCTGTAGGGGCAGTGGCTAAAGACTTGACACAATTTCTCCTTGGATCTGCAAGCTTTCTCTGTCCCATTTGTAGGATTTTTTTCCTCATCTAGCCTTCCTAGACAAAAGCCAGAGGCTAATGTCACTGCATGAACTGAGTAAACACTGAGAAATGCAGTCAAACCTATTCTTTCCCAAACTCAAACACCAAGACTAAACTCACTTCCATCAAATTGATTCTCCCTCACAATGGCCCTATAGGACAGGGTTGAACTTCCCCTGTGGGTTTCTGTAAACTTTTATAGGCATAGAAAGCCTTGTCTTTCTCATGTGAAGCAGCTGGAAGTTTGAAACAGCTGATCTTGTAGTTAGCAGCACAATGTCTAACCACTACACCACCCAAATCAAATTCACTACCACTGAGTCAATGTTGATTCATAGCAACCACATAACACAGGCCACAACTGCATGTGAGTTCCAAGACTGTAACTCTTTATGGGAAGAGACAGTCCCATCTTGCTCCTTGAGAGCGACTGGTGGTTTTGAACTGCTGACTTTATAGTTAACAGCACAATGCATAACCACTATACCACCATGACCCCCTAAATTCAAATAGCAGATGTTTTCTTTTCAGTGTTTCATAACATGTGTGTAGGCATATGTAGGCTTTACACTTGCTTAGGGAGGCTTTTTTGAACAGCAAATTAGGCTTAAGCAAAGGTAGGTCCTATTTTCATGTCTTCTATAGGACTGTCAGACCATGTCATACATCCATTCATCGCTATATTCAACGAGCCATTCATTAATACATTGAACAAATATTTGCTTGTTGTCTGACGCATGTAGGACACTGCAAAAACAGGTACTGTAGGATAAAAATCTTACTAATCCTTCCCTCAACCTGGTGGGAAGTTGGGGTAAATGTGTAGGCATCTATTATGAGACCAAACTAAAACCACATACAATTCACATAGGGTTTCTGAGGCTATAAATCTTATTGGAGCATAGAGCTTCTTCTCTCTCTCTCTCTCTCTCTCTCTCTCTCTCTCTCTGTGGTAGTTACATAATCTGGTGTTAATTTGAGACTATTAAGAGTGAAGGGGTAGAGAGCAGCCTGTCAATCAGGTCACAGCTTGATGACCTCATTTGGAGACACTATGGAGATAAATAGCTCGCTGGAGGCAGACTCCCTGTGAGACATTCCTGTTGACAAGCCACATGGAGCTATGCTGGTGGCAGCCACAGCCTTGGAGCTGGAGGAGCCACATGGAGACCCACACCAGCATTAAGATGCTTCCACTACCACTGGGTCCACAAGACTTTCCACCCACTGGCCTGTCATTGCATGTGTTTTGAGTCTGAAGAGGAATTTACAGACTGGAATTAGACATATGGGCTAATATCAGACTTAGAGATTTTATTTGGACTGGGCTGGGATGTTTTCTTAATACACAACTAGTCTTATATAAAGCTCATTCTTATACACATATGAGTGTCTATAAATTTGTTTCTCTTGTCCACCCAGACTAACACACTCTCCCACAGAGAAGCTGGTACATTTGAACTACTGATCTTATAGTTCACAGCCCAATTCATAACACCAATTCAATGCCACCAGGACTCCTTATCATGAGCCAGACAATGAGAAATGTCAGAATTGCAAAAGTAAAAAGTAGATAAGAGAATACGCAAGGGGAGATCATTGTTATTTAGGGACATAACCTTGTTATACTCCATAAAAGTCCTTCATTAATCAGGCAGAACTAGGTAGAATTGCAGCAGGTAGCAAAGGGAGAAAAGGCATTTCAAGAAGGGTAAAGGGACTTTTCAGGGCAAAAATGTGGGAAGGCTCTAGCTGTGTCTGAAAATGGTGTACTGGAGACAGTAGACAGCAGTGGGGTGGGCTGAACTACAAACGTGGGCTGGGATCTGGTTATGGGGTTTTAGACAACAACCCAAGGGAATGAACCTGAAGTCCAGGTGCATTTTATGATATGTCATTTTCCTTTTCTTCTCCTAATCAGAGTTAATTGACTTGAGACGGCTCCATTCTGCCTGGCAAGATACCTAGCAGTAATGACTAACAAGAGTTCCTTCCCTCCTCCATGGCACCATCAAGCTTACCTGGCGTCAGGAAAAATGCCAGAGGATGGCTCTTTTTCCCATGGTGGTGCCCATCCTCTTCCAGCTACTGAATGCAGGCATGGAAGGTCCACCTATCTGTTGCAGCTAGAGAGGGCTCACACATACTCTCGGGGGAAAAAAATCCCAGCTCTTCAGGATCACCTTATCTACTGAAAGCTCTCAGATTCGGGGAAGGGTGTGACTGGGGCCAGCACAGTGAATACATTGCGGGCTTCTTGATCAGAGGCAGAGACACCTGCTCCTATCTGGAAATCAAGGTGGCTGAAGCTTGGACTGTTTGCCCATAGATGCCATATGTTCTCCTTTCAATAAAATGTGGATTGGCTTTGGCCATTGGGAGACTCCCACTCCCCTCCAGGCATGGGGTTAAATCCTTGCAGAATTCTGTGTAGGTACTTGATCTAAGGAGATGAGCCTCTCTCATAAAGTCAAATTTTCTTCATCATTAAAGAGGCTAGAGTGTGTGCTTGCTGGGCTGGGGCAGATGTTTTCATTGCACATGCAATGCAAGGTTTTCAGACTTGCACAGTTATCCCGTGAACCCTTCCTTTCTGCTATTCCCTGGACCCAGTTCTCTGCCCTGGAGGACTTGCCTCCCAGGCAGGAAAGATCTGGTGGAGTCAAGCCTGCTAAGGACATTCTAGGGCACTCACTACAAAGAAGATAAATAATAAAAATATGGGGCCAGACAAGCCAAGTTTCCATGTGCAACCCTTACTTCTAAAGTAGAGTATACTGTGGAGAACGTAAGAGCACACACACACACACACACACACACACACACACTTAAACGCACTCACATAAGCACACACTGACATACAGACTCACATCTTAATTCTCAGACACACGAACACACAAATTCACACTCGTTTTAATATGCATAGGAGCTATGGTGTGTAGTGGTTATGCATTGGGCTGTGGTCCAAATGTCAGCAGCTCAAAACCACCAGCCACTCCACAAGAGAAAGACAGATGTCTACTCCCATGAAGAACTACAGTCTCAAGACATCTGGCAAGATGGTGACTGAGTAATACATACCAGAGGGACTCTGCAGAAATGAGCACAGGAGAGTCACTAAGAGGGAAACTCCACACTGCCAAGTCATAGGAGGCACACCATAAAGACAAGTAGGCACTGATCCACTAGGTTTTGAGGAGCTGCGGGCCATTGGCTTACCACTCTGGAGGCTGGCTAGGGTTTGACCCTAGTCTTTCCACAGTCTTGGCCAGAGCCAGGCTTCTTTGGCCGGCCAGCCCAAGGGCTTTATCTCAATGCAATCACAGCTTGCAGTCACACCAGGATGGGGTTAAAACACCTTCAGCCCAACGGTTAGGGATTGGGGCTCAGCTATATGGTTACTTTGGTTTCCCCCTCTTCACTCTTTCCCTTCACATTCTCAGCGGGCTCGGATTTGTTCTTTTCCTCTTCCCTTTTCTCTCACATGCCACTGCAGACCTCTAGGCCACTCCCCTTAGCCAACGGCAATTACATCCCCCACCAAATTGGGGGAACTCCACCCTCTGCTGCACTTAAGATGCTGCTGGGGGAAATCCCACCCACTTTCTTCTGGGGAAGCCCTGCCTGCATGGCTGGGGGAGCTCTTCCCCTCCTCTGTGGTCCTGCATGATTGAGGGAATTTCCTCCCACTTGTCGTAGTGACTCACATTGCCTAAGACAGCTCAGTCAACACTCTCCAGTGTTCCGTGCTGCTGCAGGAACCTCTGCCAAATCACCACAGCTTCTTGTGAGATCGTCCAGTGCAGCACCATCCTTGCAGGTCCACAAGCACCCAACCAGTGTCCCCTGAGAGGACCATCCAACTTGCCCTCCAAATAACAGAATACTGGTTGACTAGGGAAAGAGTGAAGCCACAGGAGGATAAAGTGGTAGGCTAATCCCATAGTGCAATTAGTTGCAAGCAGTTCAAAGAAGCATCCCCATGAGTCTCCCAGAGAGAACCCAGTGCTCTTCGACTCTCTGAAAAATGGCACTGTGCTCCTTTAAACAATGCAATGCAAGCAGCAAGCAGCCCCAGTGACCTCAACGAAAAAACAGGAGAAACAGAAGGCAATGTCAGAAGATGTGCTGAACCTAATGATGTGCATAGAAGAAGCAGACATTGATCTGCCACAGAAGAAATTATCAGAATGCTGCAGGAATTCATACAATATATGAAGGAAACAATACAGAAAAAGGATGAAATGATAGAGGAGATAAAGACCATACACCAAAGAGAAATACAAGAGTTTAAGGATGAGATAACAAAAACCAGTAGGAAACTCCCGGTTCGCCAACCAACTGGATGAGGCAGAGAACGTCACCAGTGACATAGAGGACAGCCAAGCAGACTTTAACAAATGTGAAAAAAACACTAATATCAGAGAAGCTGAAGAAGACCTAAGAGCTATGTCTGATGCTATGAAGAGGAACAACATCAGAAAAATTGACATACCAAAGGAAGACACAACAAAGAAGTCAACTGCAAAAATAGTGATAGAATTCTTGGAGGGGAAACTTCCCAGCTTAATGAATGAAAACCAGGCAACATTCAGGAGACTGAAAGAACACCAGCTAGACTGAATCCCAAAAAGTCACCAAGGCACATAATAGCTAAACAATCCAACTTTGAGGAAAAGGAGAAAACCGAGAGCAGCTTTGGAAAAACAAGGAATCACATATAAAGGATCCCAAATAAGAATATGCTCAGACCTATCTGCGGACACTATGAAGAAGAGGAGAGAGTGGAGTAACAGTCAAAAAATTGAAGGAAAATAATGCAAACCCAAAAATATTCTCTCCAGCCAAATTATCTATCAAGAAAGCTGGAGGAAAAAAGAGTCTTTCCAGCCATGGTAAAACTCAAAGAGTATGTTTAAAGAAACCCAACCTTATAAAAGAGACTGGCCGACTCAGTATGGGCAGAAGAACAGCACTCACCAAACACAAATAAGAAACCTCCACATAGAACAACCCCACCCAGAGGGCAACCAAGAGAAAACATCCCCCAGGATAGCATTTGAATAAGGGTGGAAAGAAGTCAAGAATGAAACAAACACACACACACACACACACACACACACACGCACAACACACTAAGAAAGGGAGGTAGGAAAACAC
>NW_022105908.1:10675575-10678665 GCF_000313985.2 Echinops telfairi | reverse complement strand
CTAGCAGACTGGATTAGAAAACACAACCCATCAACCTAATGGCTATAGGAGACACATCTCAAGATTACAGACAAAAATAGGCTGATAATCAAAGACTGGAGAAAACATACCAAGCAAAGAGCAATTAAAAAAAAAAAGCAATGGTTTCAATCTTAACCTCAGATCAAATTGATCTCAAAGTGCAAACCATAAAAAGAGATATGGAGGGACATTATATAATTCTCAAGAGAACTGTAGACAAAGAACCATAAGTATTTGAAACATATATTCCCTGATTGAGAGACCCGATGAATACATCAACCAAATGCTCCAAAAGCTGAAAAAAGAACCATAGGCTCAACAATTATAGTAGATGACTTCAATACACTGCTCTCTGAGAAAGATAGATCACAGGGAAAGAAACTCAACAAGGAAGCAGCAGATAAAAACACTACAGTTAGACACTTGACCTGATATATATTTACAGAGCTCATCACCCAAATACAAAGAAGACCACATTCTTTTCAAGCCCAGATGGCACATATTTGAAGATAGATCACATGCTGAGGCATAAGTCGAATGTATATAAATTTAAGCACATAGATATCATACAGACCTCTCTCTCTGCCACTGTGCCGTAAGGCTGGAAATCAGCATGTGTTAGATGAAGAAAACAATGGCAAACAATTGGAGGATGAATAACTATGGAAAAAGGAGTGTGTAACAGGCCCAGATCAGAGATGAAATTAGAACATTTCTAGAAACCAAGCAGAATGAGAACATGATGTACCAAAACTTATGGGACACAGCAAAGGCGGTTAGCAGAGGACGTTTCATAGCAATACATGCACACATGAAAAAGGAATAGAGACTTATGAGTGATATGCTGGCAAAAATTTACATCAACTAGAGCCCAGTCAACAGGACAATCCTAGAAATAGCAAAAGAAAATAAATAACAAAATTCAGGGCTGAGATTCAGGAGAGGTAAAATAAGCAAGCTATGGAAAAAATATTGCTGCTAAAAGTTGTTTTTTTGACAGGATAAGCAGAATCGACAGACCGCTGGTAAACCTAACAAAAGAAAGGAAGGAAGAAATTCCAATAGCAAAGATGAGGAATGAAACAGACCCTAAAGAAATCAAAAGGATAATTATACAGTACTACAAAGGATTGTACTCTAATGAATTCAACAACTTGAAAGACATGGACAAATTCTTGGAAAAACAATCCCTCCCTAGACTATCCCTGATGAATGTCAAGAATCCCAACAAACCCATAGCAATAGAAGAAATAGATAAGGTTAGCAAGGGATTGCCAACAAAACAATCCCCTGGACAAGATGGCTTCACAAGAGAATTCTACCAAGCATTCACGGAAGAACTGACACCAAGCCTACACAAACTCTTCCAAAACATAGAAAAAGATGGTAAACTCCCAAACTCCTTCTAGGAAGCTAGTATAACTCTGATACTAAAACTAGGCAAGGATCTCACAAGAATCGAAAACTACAGATGAATATCTCTAATGAACATTAATGCAAAAATCCTTAAGAAAATATTGGCCAATAGAATACAAAGGTATATAAAACAAATAATTCACCATGAACAAGTGGAATTCATACCAGGGATGCTGGGATGGTTCAATATACGAAAGACCATTAGTATCATTTGCCACACTGATATGAAAAATTGTAAGAACCACATGATAAAACCAATAGATGCAGAAAAAAACATTTGACAACATCCAACATCAATTCCTGTTTAAGACACTCAATAAGATAGGAATGGAAGGAAAATTTTTCAATATAATATGAGTTATATATGAAAAACCAACAGCCAATATGGTAGTCAATGTAGAAAGGACGAAAACAATCCCACTGAAAAAGGAGTCCAGATAAGGAGGACTCTTGTCCCTACTCGTATTTAACATCGTACTGGAGGTCTTAACTAAAAGCATAAGACAAAGAAAAGACATCAAAACTATTCACCTGGGATAGAAGAGGTGAAACTATCGTTATTTGCAAATGATATGATTTTATATATGGAAAATCCCAAAATCTCCACAGGGGAGTACTGGAAACAATAGAGGAGTATGGCAGCGTGGCAGGATACAAGATCAACAAACAGAAGTCTTTTGAACTGCTATACACATTAGACAAGACCACAGAAGATGGGATAAAAAAGTGGTACCCTTCACAATAGCAAAGAACAAATTGAAATATGTATGGATATACCTGCCTAAAAAAACCAAAAGATTTGCATGAGGAAAACTACATAACATTATTACAAGATACCAAGAGTGACCTTAACAAATGGAAGAATATCCCATCCTTGTGGATTGGAAGACTCAATATAGTAAAGGTGTCAGTTCTGCCTAAGGCACTATATAAGTTTAATGGTATCCCAATACAATTACTATCATCGTTCTTCAAAGAATTGGAAAAACTGATTACCAACTTCATATGGAGACAGAAGAAGCTCAGAATTAGCAGAGAAGTCCTCAAGAAGAAGGAAAGAGAGGGAGGGCTTGCTTTACCTGACTTTAGCACATATTATACACCCACAGTGGTCAAAACCGCATGGTATTGGTATAACGACAGATACTCAGATCAATGAAAAATAACTTAAAACCCAGAAATAAAATCATCAGCATACAGACAACCGATCTTTGATAAGGGCCCAGAAAATATCAAATGGGAAGTGAATGCCCTCTTCAACAAGTGGTGCTGGGAAAAAATGGATATCTACCTGCAGAAAAATGAAGCAAGACACTTCTCACTCCATGCACAAGAATAAAATCAAGGTGGATCACAGACCTCAAGGTAAAACACCAAACCATTAGAGCCATCAATGAGGGAATTGGGACCAACCTGAGAACTTTGGCCCAGGGAATACGTAGGCTATTAGAAATAGGGAAGGACCCAAATACAGAAGAGTCACAAATTGACAAATAGTATATACTGAAGATAAAATACCTGTCTGTATTGAAAGAATTCACCAAGAGAGTAATAAGAAAGTCCACACACTGGGAAAACATCTTTAGCAAGACACATCAGACAAAGACCTTATTACTAAAAATTACAGTACTCTCCTAGCTTCCAAAAAGAAAA
>NW_022105908.1:10670550-10675100 GCF_000313985.2 Echinops telfairi | reverse complement strand
GCAGAACTTAGAACTGCCAGGTTGTGGACAAGCTCAGGCTTGAAAGAAATGGTCTTCTCCCAGTGCCTTCCAAGCTGCATATACCTACTGTCATGACTGAATTGTATCCCCCCAAGATGTATGTCAATTTGATTGAGCCATTGTTCTTAGTAGTTTGATAGTTATGCATTGATGTAATCATCCCCCACAGTGTGATCTGATGTCAGTTGAACCATGGCGGGGGTGGGGTGGGGGTGGGGGGTAGGTGAGATGAAGAAGTACGGATATCCTTGAACTAGATTTGAGTAGTGCCACTTTGATTCGGAGCTTCTGTTATCTTTTCTTTTGTTCTTGACAATCCTGGCACCTGAGTTAGCATTAGGCTAGTACAGATAAGGCCACAACTTGCCACATCACAAAGGTCATATTGTTATCGTCTCATTAAGCCTTAAAGAAACCAGTGTGGGCTGATTCAATAGTGCCAGTAACTCAATTAGTCTGTTTGTGGGTGTAGGGGCCAAGGGTGTTCTCAGATGAAAACACTCTTCTCTCTTGAACTGCCCTGAAGTGTGCTTGTGGATGGATAGTTGTTTGTTGTTGTTGTTGTTGTGTATACTTACTGTGTTCCTGTTTTCATGGTCCTAAGATGCCTCAGGAGGGCATGCAGCAAGTCTGTGACTAACTGAACTTGGCTAGTTGATATAACCACCGCCCACTTGATAGTTCATGGTACTGTGGGGGCTGGTACGTTGTTATGATGACTGGAAGCGAGTCCACTGGTGTTTTGAAAACCTGCAGGGTCACCTATGGTGGACAGGTTTCAGCAGAGCTAGACTAAGACAGACTAGGATGAAAGATCTGGTGATCGAATTCCGAACATTTCAAAACAGACTTCCTTTGAATCGATGGGGACTCAGCAATTTTTCACTCACTGCCACCCAGTCCATGCTAAGTCATAGAGACCCCTCTGGGGTTTCCTAAATTGCAGATGGTTACCGGGTAGAAAGCCTAGTCTTCTAGAACTGCTGGTGGTTTCAAATGGCCAACCATGCGGAGCTCAGCCCGATGCATAGCCATCAGACCACCAGGGCATTAGCAAATGAACATCCTGTGACCAAAACGCAATATTGACTGATATAGAGATGAAAGATGAGCACTCCATGTCGATAGGCACTCAAAATATCTAGTAACCATAATCGGACTAAAAACCATCAATAATCACGAGAAGGTGCAGAACTGAGCAATGCCTTATTGGGTTGCACACCAACTTGCCGTGGGTAGACAGTAACCAATGGCACCTGGCAACACAGATAGTCTCCTGGCTTGAGTTTGTGATCTAAGTAGGTCTGAGATAATATTTGTTTTCATCTTCCTAGAACTACTGCCTTTGTCTAGGCTTGAATCTGTACATCATGCTTCATATCATTTAGGTCTTTTTAGTTGAAAAGAAACAAAATTTTCAAATCCCTCCCCACCACACCACTGCATAAAACACCAAAATAAATGTCTCAGACTCTCTTCCCAACCTCAGAGGATGAAGGAGAAGAAAGGGCTTAATTTGGTCTTCAGTACTGGAAGTACAGGTTAGGGCAGTATTGAGTCCAGAAAAGCCTGGCTCGCCATCCTTTTTAGGCATCTCTCCTTGGCTGTTTGCTTCATTTCTTAGAGCATAGCTCCCTCTGACCCTCCCTAGGCCTGGCCAATGGGACAAGCCGGCTCAGATGCCATCGACCAGACAATCACAGGGAGATGGAATCAATCTTCATCGGTCTCACTATCCATTTCCCAGTGGCAGGACTCACTGACTAATTTATACCTGGTACTCTGGCAGGGTTGGGTCTTAGAAAAGAGTGCTCTCATTGATGCCCCCCCACACGTGTTTATCATTTCTGCCAGAATCCACAGCCTACGTATCCTCCTTGACTGGGTTCCACTGAAGTGCCTGGGATGTGCAGATAAAATATCCATGGCAACCTTCCCATCAAGTCTTCCACCTGTGTGGCCACGGTCCCTGTCCTACAGCAGGGTCTGGTCCTAATGCTTGAGGCTCTGTGAGATCCTGCAGAGCATCAAATGCTCTGATCCTGGGTTTCTGCGAATCTGATCAGGCCATCCCCTCTGTACAAAATGTTGATTCTTCTGTCTCATTTAAATTTCTCCTCACCCTCCAAGGATCCCACCCCTGATGCCACCCCTGCATTTGGTGCAGACCCCTCTGCCAGCCCCTATGTGCTCTCACCTGTCTGTGCCCCAGGGAGCCACCCTTGTCTTGGGAGCATGATGTCCTCTTCCTCAGAGGACACACCAGTGAATTATTTGCGAAGATATAAGTGGATAAATGCAATCGCTAAATATCTCCTGTGGGTCTGGTGACAACAATGGAGGGAGTCAGTAGGAGGGGGCAGTCTTGCTGTCCTATTCACAGGCTGTTCCCTCTAGGCACTGTCTCCCTTGAGGGTTGTGCACATGTTAATGCCAGGCTAGGACAGTTTTCTGAGGCCACCAGAGGCAAAGGTTGTCACTGTAGGCTCTAGCCCTGGAGGCTGGCTTCTGAGACTGCAGATGTGGGCCAGGCAGCCGGTCTAGAAGAAAGGGTTCAACTCAGGTTGCAGCCTGCGCCTGCTGGGGGGAATACAGGTGAAGGGAGAAAGGAGCACTGGAGGGCACAGACATCAAAGCAGATACCCCTATCAGCTGGCTGTGTGCATTCTGGCGCGGTGTTCCTGCTGACTAGCTCCAGTAGGCTTTGCGGAAGGCAGGACTCCCTTTGACCAAGTGCCAGGAGAAGGAGGCCTGGCTGATTTCTGGGCCACTGTCAACTTTCAAATTCCTGTGAAAATGATAATATTTGGAAATGTCAAAGGCAGGAAAACAAGCACCCATAGCCTCTCCATCCAGGAATAACCACAGATGGTGTGGTGTGGGAGGACCCCCGGTGCTGTAGTGGGTTACATCTTGGGCTACTAACCACAAGGTCAGCAGTTTGAACTCACCAGCAGCTCTTTGGGACAAAGATGAGGCTTTCCGCTCCCATAATGTTTTGCAGCCTCAGAAACCCACAGGGGTAGTTCTACTCTGTCCTGGAAGCTCGCTAAGAGTCAGAATTGACTCAATGGCAGTGAGTGTGGTTTGGTTCTTTTTGAGTATGTGGTGACTGCCTGCCTGCTCTTTTTCTGTGCAGTGTACCACATTGTTGAGATCATGTTATGAATACAAATTGGTGGCCTTTGTTTTTAAGATACCTGACTGGAGCAAACGATGTGTACCATCTACTAACCTGCATTTGTTCATTGGAACACAACCAGCAGCACTACAAAAGAAAGGCATGACAATTTACATCCATTAAGGTTACTACAACATGAGTCCGCTGAGGTAAGTTTATAAAAAGAAAAGAAAAGAAAAATGCAAAAGGGGCACAGGGCAAAAGCTACTGTATACAAACACTCCAGGAGTGAGGTCCAGGTAGTATGGCACGGGCCAGACCAAATCCAGGGTGGCCAACTAAAAGGAGGGGGTAGGGAAGGAAAGGGGGAAAAAAAGAGATGTGTGGCAGGGGAATAGGGTACTGACCCACCCAAGGGGAGGGTATTGTTTGTGTCTCCACAGGGAAAGAGGGATCAGACTTAAATCCAGTGTTCTGGGATGTGCATGCAGCTGGCATGGAGAGGGGAGCCAGTGGAGGGACCTGAGGGCAAGGCCTCCATGCCAGCTATGGGGACAACTGCCCCTCCCCCAGAATAATTTACTTTAGAGGACAGCACTGAAGCTGCAGCTAGGGGAGAGGGACATGTCTGATCAGAGCAAATGGGAGCACTTAGGGGGAGGAAGAGAGAGTGGAGCACATCTTGGCCCACCAGGCCTGGGGGACGATAGTGCAGAGTGGACCATATGGCTGATCCCACTATGAGACACAATGTCCCTTGCTTGCCCAGGGTCCTGTGGGGGACAACACTGGAGACTCAGTGTCGGGACTGGCCTGGTCTGACCCCACTACAGTGAAGCAAAACACTAAAGGCATGTGGCAGAGCAACGGGGGGAGCAGAGCAGGGAGCTCCCGAGGGAGTGCAAACGATAAACTTTGGGGCCAGAGTGTGGCACTCCATCGGACTTGACTGGAGGACATGCCTAGAGGTAAAAAAATCAGACCTTGATCTATTTATAGGTTTTTCTTTCTTTTTTTAATTTAAAATTTTTTTCTTTTCTTTTTTTTAAAAATTTATATATTCTTTTCTGGGTCATTGGTTTTTCTTTTTTGTTGTCGTTGTTATGTTTGTTTTTCTCACTTTGTCTTGCTATGCCTTGTTTTTTGTTGCATATTATTATCTCTGCATATCTAACTAGATAAGATAGGCTGGATGAACAGTCTGGAAGAGAAAATAATAGGACCGATGGTTCTGGGGGCCATGGTAGATGGGGAGGCGGGGGAAGGAGGTGGTGTTGACCAACCCAGGGACAAGGGAACAACAAGTGATCCGAAATTAATGGCAAGGAGGGTGTTGTGAAAGGCCTGCTAGGGATTCAGCAAGGGCAATGTAACTGAGAGAAATCACTGAAACCCAAATGAAGGCTGA
>NW_022105908.1:10655049-10669603 GCF_000313985.2 Echinops telfairi | reverse complement strand
GGGGGAACAAGGAAGGAGGGGGAAAATGAGGAGCTGATATCAAAGGCTCAAGTAGAAAGCAAATGTTCTGAGAATGATGATGGCAACAAATGTACAAATGTGCTTGACACAATGTATGTATGTATGGATTGTAATAAGAATTGTATGAGCCCCCAATAAGATGATTTAAAAAAAAGGTTACTACTAAGCAATCGGTGCAGAGGAGTTCTATATTGTGGCATATGGGGTCACCATGAATCATAATTGACTCAATGCCAATGGATACGGGCATTTTTTTCCCCATGTCTAAAGCCACTTGGTATGCATAATGTTTAATGATCCCATACTGCTCCTTTTCTGAATGAGCCACGATTCACTGAGTGATTCCGTCCAGGATTTTCAAAGTATTTGCACAGGACTGCCAGGCTCCCCAGTTGAAGAGAGAAGTGACAGTGGACAGGCCCCACTGAGCTCCTGGCTGTCTCTGGATGAGCCTTGGTTGTGGCTGAAGGTGAGAAAAGCCAACAGACTTCCAGAGAAGAAATGACACAGTTCCCAGAGGCAGGAAGTTCCAGGGATACATGCTATTTGTCACTTATTGGTTGCAGAACTTTAGAAAAATCATCCAAGCTTGCTGGATTTCACTTTTCTCACCTGAGAAAATGGTGTAGTCAATAAATGATTCAATGGATTGTACTAAAAGTCTAATTAAAATGCATTTGGTAAATCTCATATTGTAGGCAATATGAAATGCACAACCCAGGCCATTTAAGTGTATAGAACAAACAGCTTTGAAATATGTAATATACCAAAGCTAAGCCCAATGACACAGAGTCAATTCTGACTTCATAGCAACTCTACAGGATCGAGAGGAATTGATCCATAGAGTTTTCGAGAATGTAGAGCTTTAGGGGAGCCGAGTGCCTCATCTTTCTCCCACGGTGGGTTCCAGCCACTGGCCTTTTATATAGCAGCCTGTAGCTTAACCCCCTGCACCATCAGGGTTCCTTGTACTAAGTAACAAAGGAGAGGGTCTGTATACAGTCTCAGAACAGTGGTCTGTATGGGAAGTGCACTCTAATGTTTGCATCAGTGAGGAGCACTCCTTTTCACGTGCAGGGAGTAGGTTCAGTTGGAGCCACCAGAGTTGGGGAGAAAAGATTGAGCAGAGGGGAACAAAATCAGGAAGGCTAAGAGAGCAAGTTGATTGTGCCTGACTCCTTTCTGTGCAGAGCTGAGGCAAGCCCTTGTTCAGCAAAGAGTGGTTTTGACAGTCCATTCCAGCTTTTTTAAGCCCTGACTTCCCATTTCATTTCCCAACAGGCTCTTCCAAAGGAACAGGAATGTAGTTCTGTGGTTTAATATTGTCTCTCTAAATTGTTGGAAAAGCTTCAGGGAAGTGTTAGCTCTTGCCTCAGTTGGACTATTTCAAGATAAGCGCTTCTCCTTAAGTTCTCAGAGGAAGCGCCAGCATTTAAGCAATCAGCAAGGTTCCACTGAAGGGCATTCATGGGAACAGCCGGGCTTCTGGACTTTGGGTAATCCAATCTCAGGTCCTAATCGTGGGGAGTTATTATTAGCAATCTACAGTGACTGCAACAATGGGCTCAAACATACGAACCATTGCCAGGCTGGCCCAGAACCAGGTAGTGTTTTGTTCTGTTGGACATAGAATTGCCATGAGTCAGAATCAACGAGATAGCACCTAACCACCCCCACAACAGGACGAGTTTGATCTGGGTTGTAGCTTTGTCACTGGTTTGAGCGTCACAATTATCCTTTTGGTAGAACGTTTCAATGACACCCATATTGCAAGAGTGTTGTGAGGACCGAATAAGGTAATCTGTGTCATGTGTCTAACACACCCTCCTTTCTCCCCTCCTTGCTCCTTTCTCTGCCAAAAAGACACACGCCTGCCTTTTCAGCACTGTGTTCACACACAATCACAGAGGCTCACATAAGGACACACATACATGCACACAATTCACTTGTGCACACACACATGAGCCACATGGGTGCACACAAAACTTATGAATACATATGTGTAAACGCAGCCAGGTACACACATAGGCATGTGCCCAGCCAGGTATACACATGCACAAAAAACAAGCATGCATATACAGGTATGCACACATGTCTACATATAGGCATACATACAGAAATACTTATGCACGCATGTGAAAATCATGTATAGACATACACACATGCACATATAGATGCATGAACACACACACACACATGTACACAACCACATACACACTTTAGTCTACCCATGTTGAATGACCCAGCTCCCTAAGCATGCATAGAGATATTTGTGTGCCTTTGTGAGCACTTTTCTTTCTCTTGGGAGATATCTTGGAATCTTCACCCAGTAACCCCCTACTCAGCTTGTAGGATCCACGTCAAATGTCACATCGTCTGGCTTTCTGAGACAGAGCTATTAGCTACTCTACATTCCCCAGGAACTTGTGAGCAGGTTGAGGGCATGTGTCTCATTTGTCTTTGGATTCTCAGCTCTGACACAGAGTTGGGACTCCTGAAATGATTGCTGAACGCTGCCAAGGCAGGTGCGAACTTCATTCTCCCAGGTGCTTCGACTGTGATCCTCTTCAGAGGCTTGGGGGCCCATTGCTTGGGAGAAGTGCTGCTTTAGAAGCACTTGCAAGTCAGGGAGACAGGTGGCTTGCAGGAAACAGATCGACAGCCTGCAACAGTTGTCAGGAAAGCAAGAGAGAAGAAGGAGAATCACTCTGTAGACAGAAGGTTGTCAGCCCAGCTCTGAGTGCGGCCAGGGGCATGGCCTGGGCCACAGACGGAGACTAAAGCAAGAGAGCCAGAGAGTGAGGAATGGCCACTGGTACTGTTAAGAAGCGGTGTTCTTGGTGGCCTTCTGAGCCTGAAGGACAAGAGAGAAGGTCTGTCTGTCCATCCCCTTAAGGGATGGATCTAGGCAGGAGACGGTATCAGGGCAGGATATAGGGTGATAAACTGAAAAGCAGAGTCAGAGATCCTCAAATACTCTGGTCTCCATTCTTTTCTACACTCTTAAACATTGTTGGTGACCCCAAAGACTTTTGGCTGATGCGCGATAAAACCCCCAAACCAAAGTCATTGCCACTGAGTCAATGCTGACTCACAGTAAACGATAGAACTGCTCCTGTGAGTTTCTGAAACTCTAACTCCTTACGGGAGTACACAGCCTGGTCTTTCTCCTGAGGAGTGGCCGGTGGTTCGAATGCCACCAGGTCTCCTATTACGTGCCCTATCAATATTTATCCCATTTATTACACTTTATCACTGAGGAGGTTCAACTGTATTTATGCACTCGCTACAAAGAAAATTGTATAATCATTATTTGTAAATAAATAACATTTCAAAAATATAGATTTTTCCAATGTGAACAATTAGCGAGAGAAGGGACATCATATCACCCCCCCCCCGCCTGCCTTTTCCCAGTTTCTTTAGCCCCTGGGTTTCCTCACAAATCACATGGCCTCTGGAGAAAGCCACGGAGGCTCATGCACACCTGAAAAGAAGAATGCCTTTTCCCAAAAATACTTTTGACTTCAAAGAGCACTGCAAGGCCCTGGGGTCCCCCTGGGGTCCCAAGCCGCCCTAGGGAGCTGCTGGATCCACTCCCTTGGAGTTGCTGCTGCTCCGTAGCTTCTAGATTCTGGTAGGGAGTTTAGTGTGTCGTGGTGCTGTTGAGGACCTTGTTTTGAAAAGGGAAGATGCTGAGCAGGTTTCCCTGATCAGGGGAAGGTGGCTGCTCCGCCTCCATCACTCCCATGTGGCTGTAAGACCTCCTTGCTCTTGGCTGAGCTTCTGGCCACAGCGATTAGGCAACGGTGAGTAATGCAGGGAAGAGCTACTCTAACTCACAGCGACCTTATACAATAGGGGAGGACTTCCCCTGCGGCTTTCAGAGACTGCAACTCTTCCCTGGAGGGGAAGCCACATCTTTCTCCCATGAAGCAGTGGGTGGTTTAAATTGCTGACTTTGTGTGACTCACTATGTAGGTGATTCTGAATTGGCCATCAGGGGCATAGCAACACACAAGCCAGCATAGTAGGGCACACTGACAGACGAGTGATGGTCAGCTATAAATAACTGGTACTTTGTATTATATTTCTATACATGCATGCCTTTCAAAGCTGTGAGCGTCTTCTTAGTACCTTGTCTGGTGCTGCCCCACAGTACGGCACTCAAGGACTTGCTAACTGGTTTGATGTAGGTGGACGGATGTGTGTGCTCTTCGTATTTGTATGTGTGTGGCTGGTCAGCGTGGGTGCTGGCTGAATTGAGAGCTCTTGGTAGGCAGAGCCCAGCAGGTCTGGTCCTGGGAGAGGCATGAGAGAGGTCCCTCCTGGGAGGGCTGGTCAGAACTGTGGTCTGCAAGATAGGGAGCAGCAGAATTTCATGCCACAAGATGTCAGTGTTGTCTCAGCCTTTAGATCAGTGGCTGCGCCTGTGATGCTCAAGCTTGTCTGGCATGGCCTAATCAGGGTGTTTGGGAAATCCAGAGGGGTTACACAAGCATTGCTCCCCGCCTTGGCCAAATCCGGAGGCAAGTGAGCTACAGGGTGAAGGCAGAGCGCTATCAAGGAGGAGGTGCTGGCCAGGGCTCTCTGGGGAGCAGGCTTGGTGCACTGGATGAGAGGTCTGGGCTAGCAGTATGGGAACAGATGTAGGCAAGCTGATGATTATCCCACCATGTCTACGTAGAAGTACTTCAGGGTCAAGGAAAGCCGTGCAGGGTTGGGCAGAGTGAGACTTACACAAAATGAGTGTGCTTGGACTAGATTTCATATCCAGTCATCAGCAGTGCGGATAGAGTTTCTTGTTATCACAGAACTCCTCAAAATATAGGAATAGCTGGTCTTTCTGGTATTGTTGCCCTAGGCTCTAACCTCCAGGTATCAGGATCAGCTAGCCAGTAGGCAATGCCTATCGGGGCTTCGATAGGGGAATCTTTAGCATAAGTGGGAAGGGCTGTGGATAGGCCATCAGCAGGGCTGGGTCTACTGGCGTCCGGGTGGAAGGGGTACAAACAAAAGCTTGGCAAAGGTCTGGTGAGCTACTTGGGAAAGCCAGTATAAAGCACCCTGATGAGTGCAGTTCCATTTGGACACACAGGGGGGCTTCATGAATCCGAATAGACGCCTGGCAAGTGGAAAGAAATCTGTTTTCCAAGGTGCCTGGCCTTTGCTTGCGACCGCCGTCTACTTGTGTTTCCATCATGAATGATTAGAAAGCATTCTCTGAATCTCTCCTCACATGGCCTACGTATAAATATTTCAGTGGCTAGCAATATCAGTGTTTTCACTGCTGTTCTTTTATTCATTAAATAATAGGTAATGTTTGCTTTATTCCAAAGCCACTTCATAAAGCTATTTTTATCTTGAATGGAAGAAAAAAAGTGTCCAGTAAATATGCTAATTTCCCTCGGATTGGCACACATTTCTCTGGCCTGGATGTTCTCCACAGACCCTTTGAATTCCACTCTGAATCCTCACAGGAGCTCCCAGTGTCTCCAGGTCTCATGAGTCCCGCGATTTTTGCAGACACTATTGGAAACATCTTGATAATGAAATCCACGTTGATTGTGTGATGTAATAGCTTCTAAAGGCGTCACAGACATTTAATTTCCAAAATAAGTAAATAAAAATGAAGAGAATAACAAAACCCGCACAAAGATGTTAGGCTCTGGAATCTCTTGAAGCACACCATCATTTTAAGATGCTGAAAAATATTTCGGTGGAAAAAAATCAATAAAATATGACAAAACATGAAACTATGAATAATGAGCTGAAACACCCCATTACCTCTGAGATAATGTCATACCATAACATTGAAAGCATCCAACTTTTTACTTGCTCCCAAGGTTAGGGTTGGGGTTGACAAATATATAGTAAGCAGGTGTCACATATTCATTTTCACATATTCATTTTCAATGAAAGAGGGACCCAGCAGAATGGTCAAGGTGATTTGAAGGATAACATGAAGTCAATGAAGTCAATGTAAGAAAGAATGCTGAATTAAAATGGAAATCTGGTTAATGTTCAACACAGCAACACGATGATAACCTTTGTTTATCTTTTCTAATGGATACATTTTATATTTCTACTAGCAAAAGAACATTTGCACTATGTCAATATTTTTAAGTTTACATCTATCTTGGCACAGTTTGAGTCTTAATCTGTAGTGTAGTAAGTCAAACAAAATTACTTTCCCGAGTGCAGAGTGGGGACCCAGGGCCCATGGGGGGAAATTGGACATCCCCTTGCAGAAGGGTTGCGGGGAGGTGAGGAGCCAATCGGAGTGCAGTGTGGTAAGGATGGAATATTCAATTTTCCTCTGGTTCTTAAATGCTTCCTCCACTCCACTACCATGATCTCAATTCTACCTTGCATATCCGGCTGGACTGGAGGAGGTGCACTGGCACAGATAGGAACTGGAAATAAAGTGAACCCAGGACACATGAACCCCCCAGGACCAGTGGAGAGAGTGGCGATGGCGGGAGGGTGGAGGGAAGGAGAGGGAGAAAGGGGGAACAGAGGACAAGGTCTACATGTGGCCTCCTCCCTGGGGGACGGATGGCGGAGAGAAGTGGGTGAGGGAGACGTGGGATGGGGTAAGATGTGATAAAATAATAATAAATTATAAATTATCGCGGGCTCGGGGGGAGTGGGGAGGGGGGAGCGGGGAGGGGAAAAATTACTTTCCCTTAGAACATCAGGGGTTCCTTAAGGGGACTTGCTAGACAATGGGTTGGTAGATGGTGGGAAAGCATTAGAGAGATTTCGGCCTTCCATATTTTGAGGCTTGAGGTACTTTTTCTCAGTCCCAGTAAGAAGGGGTTGATGCGTCTAGTGGGGTAGGTGGGCAGATGTTGTAGGTTTGCCTTTATCATTGTTAGACACGTGATTTGTTACATTCCTTGGGTGGGACATGCCTCGTACAAGAAAGAATTCACTGCAAAGCCTGGTTTGTGACCCAAGTCAGTTCTTATAAAGGATAGAAGTTTCAGGTTTTGCGCAGGCAACCTCAGGGCACTTCATACCCACTTGGGGTGACCTGAAGCCGGAGAAACAGCACAGCAGAGGAGCGGAGGGAAAAGAGGGAGGTGGACACCTGATTCAGGCTTTTCAGGGCCCTCCCCTGGGAGGCGTGGTCGACAGTACTTGTTGACCCCATTGGCTGAATTAAGCCCACCTGGCCTAGATTGGGGCCCTCCCAGGTGTACTGGCTTCTCCTCTCAGGGGCTGAATTTGTGCATGCCCTCTAGCCTTGATTGGCTTCCAACTTCCTGTAAAGGGCCACAAGGTGTGGAGAGGAACAATCCCCTATCCGGCTACCTAACAGATTCATTTTGGAACTATGTAGGCCACTGAAGGTTTTTGATCCTGGAAGCCACATGATTATTTCTCCATCCATCGATTTATTCAGCAAATATTTTTCAAATGTGCCAACTGCTAATCTCAGGTGTGGGGAGGTGGTAGTGGAGAATGTAACACAGACGTATTTGCCCTATTGAGGAGCGGGCAGCTAGTGGAAGGCTAAGCACAGAAAATATGTGGATTTCCCTAGGTCTGGTCAGTTTTGGTCACAGGAGGTAGAGAAGAGTCAAGAAAGTGACAAGCTGGCGAGAAAATGACTCAGCTTTACAAGGAGCAGGGGGTATGAGCGCAGTGTAAAAAAATTAACCAAGGCAAAGGATGTAACAAACTGGGTGGGTGCCATGTATAAAAAAGATGGTATGTATGGCTGGGGTATAGGGTAAGGGATAATCTCTAAATACATCTATCAACTTTGATACAGGGAAGAGATCCATTAAGGCAGAACATTGTGTGTGTGTCTGTGTGTGTTTAGGGTGTATTATTACAGCCAGGTCAATAGCAGGCCCGTCACAAATATATCATGATGCTCATTTCATCAGGAAGGAATATGAGGCCAAGAAAAGACGTATCCTTCTCACAGAGCATTGAACCCATGTCTGCTGAAGGCCGAAGCACCTTGCTCATTCATGAGTGGGCCAGGGACCAGTCCCTAGGTGAGCCAGGGAACAAGGCAGAAGCTGAGAAGTTGAGTAGGTGACTGGAGCAGGCACCTTCCTCATGCTTTGCTGGGATTTGTTGTGAGAGGCCAGTAAGTCCATTCTAACTCATAGCAACACATTAAAACACAGCTCAGTCCTGTGCCTTCCTCACGGTTGTTACGTCTGAGCCCATTGTTTCGGTCACTGTGCCGATCCATCTTGTTGAGGACCTTCTTAGCATCCTTACTTCTAAGGCACATTGTTGCTATTCTTCTTCCAAGACAGATTTGCTAGCCTTTTTACGTGGCAGTCCAGGATATATTTAATATTCTCCAACATCGTAATTCAAATGCATCAATGTTTTATTCATGGACTTATTCATTGTCCAGCTTCTGCAAGCATATTAGGTGATTTGAAAATAGCATGACATGGTTCTGGCACACTGTAATGCTCAAAGTGTTATCATTTTTGCTTTTTAAAACTTTAGCCAAACCAGACTCACTGGCATTGAGTCGAAGCCAACTCATAGGATGGGGGTAGAACTGCCCCTTTGAGTTTCTGAGACTCTAACTGTTTAGGAGAGTAGAAAGCTTCATCTATCTCCCTCAGAGCAGCTGGTGGTTTTGAACTGCTGACCTTGTGGATTTCAGCCCAACTCATAACCAGTATACCATCAGGGCTCCTCTTTTAATACTTAGAAGAGGTGATTTTTTTTTCTTCTTCAGCAGATTGATGTAATGCATTATGTCATTTGATTTCTTGTTTGCTGCTTCCATGGGCATTGATTGTGGATCCAAGCAAAATGAAATCCTTGTTATTTTTATGATGACTATAAAATCTATATATGAAGAGAATTAGTAAAGTTTTGATGAAATAAAATATCAAAATATGGAGCCATTTCTTCTTGATATGTCCTCCCCAAGGTGTAGACACGTCTGAAGGTGGTGTTTCCATTTCGCTAACCCTTTCTCCAGGAAGTCTATGCCCCTTGATGTAGACCACATCCACATCAAAAAGAGCAGTTGTGGCATTTCTAGGGACATTGATCATCTTCCTTTCAAATGACCTTAGAGTTTGGGGAACAAACAAGAATGAGAAAAGTCTGAGGGGCAAGATAAGGGCTGTAGGGGAGATGGAATAAGACTCCCCAATTCTCATAGGGAGCCTTTGCTAGCTTCAAAGAATGAACAGATACTTTGTCAGGATGGAAAAAAAAATCTGTGACTCAGATTTCCCACCTTTACACTAAAAAACAAACAAAAACAAAACCTAATGAAGTTTTAAATAATACAAAAAAACCCAATACAGTTTTAAATTAAAAACAAAAACAAAACAAACTTCTCTCTATAAGTCCCTGTGATCGTCCTGCATCCTTTGAGAGGATCTACCAAGGTTGCTGCTACGGAAAGACTGCCCCCTCAAGGGGGCCAATAGCTTCTCAGCTGACCTCTTGCCTTGAAGGTCACTAACTCACAGGTCCGATTGGACCATTTTTTGGAGGAGGGACACTAATGAGATTAAGGAAAGTGTTTGACCGAGAGATCTTGTTTGCAGTCATCCATTGATCACAGACACATGTTTCAGCAAATGTATTCTCAACTAAGCCCAGACCTCCTGTGTGGCCTGGAGCCTTAGAAGCAATACTTTTTTATTTGCTCTAATCACACACACACACACACACACACACACACACACACACACACGCATGTCCATGTATAATCTCATCATCATATTTAAAACACTTATTTTTAAAAAGCTACAAGTATGCTAAAGAGTTTTATCGAATAGAATTAACATGTTATACAATATAATAGTTCAATCATATTGAGAAAGGTTATGCAATTATCACCAACATCAAGTATGGAACAGTACTTGTACCCATTGCTGTTAGGCCCCCATTTCCACCCAACCTCTCCTTCCATGCTCCCAGGTAATTATTAATCCAATTGCTATTTCATAGATGCACCCACCCTGACTTCCTTATACAGAAAATCATAGAAAACCAAGACAAAATACGAAAAAGGACCCAGTAACAACGACCCAATAAAACCGAGAAAAACCTCAACCAAAAAGAAAGCAGAAAAAAAATATAAAAATTAAAACAACAATACAGAATAAATTAAAACGGGTTCAAAGGAAGAGCTAATGACTAGTTGTTATGTTCCAGCCTAACGACAGCTGCCCAAATCCACTTTTCAGTGCTTTTTGTCGGATGTTAAGGCTAGTCACAGTCTTAATGTCAATAACGTAAAGAGTTACAGAGCATGTTATAAATTTTACAGGAAGAATTCATATAAGCTTTGTTTCGATCCATCCTTGGAAATCCCTTTAATGAGCCATCCCTCATCCCACATCCCCCCTGTGCTTTTCATTTCTCATCATTCATTCCTAGCCCTCTGAACGCTCCTGGGTGAATATTGCCCTTTGGATCTTAAATGGCTGTCTATTCGTCCAGAGGGCAGTTCCGTTTCAAATTTGAAGGGTAATGAAGGACTATCATCTTGGAGGTTCCACCAGTTTCTGTTCAACCAATCCATTTGGCCTCTTTTAGAATTTTGACTTTTGTTCTAAGTTTTTCTCCCACTCTCTCCAGGGACTTCGAATGTGATCATTTTAAGAGCAGGTGGTAGTGGTAGCCAGACCCAAGTCCCCAACCCAAACTGACTGCCTTCCAGTGGATGCTGAAGACTAACAGCTAGACCAGCAGTTTTAAACCACATGTCACACTCCACGGGGAGGCTGTCTACGCCTGTAAAAAAAGGTACAGACTCAGAAACCCACACAGCAGTTCTACTCTGTCCTACAGGGTTGCTCTGAGTCGGCATTGACAGGATGCTGAAAGTGAGAATGATCATGAACTTCATATGTCGGCTGGGTCCCTGTGAACTATCTTTATGTATTCTGTCCACTTTTTAATTGGACTTTTTGTCTTTTTCTTGTTGAGGTCTGAAGTTTTCTATACATTTTAGAAATTAGTCCCTTGGCCAATATGGATTCCTCCCAATATTTCCCCCTGTCTCAGTTCTCCATTTACTGTTTTGGTGAAGTCTTGATGCACACCACTGTTTAATTTTTAGGATGTTCCATCCATCTATTTTGTCTTCTAGTGTGTATGTTTGTGTCACCATGTTTCTATTTTGTATTTATGCCCTTTTCCTTTCAGAGCTCTCTTTGTTAGCATGAAGGGATCCAGATGTTTGTATGTAGATCTTGTATTATGCCACGCTACTGAAACTTTCAATTAGTTTCAACAATTACCTTGCTGATTAAGGACTTTAAGTTTGTACTTATTTTTTTTTGGTCATTGATGACCTTTATAGTGCTAGGTTTTACACTTAGGTTCTTCATCTGTGGTAGTCACCTAATCTGCTGTCAATGTAAGGATTCAGCGTGTAGGGGTGGAGTCTAGGCTGTCAATCTGGAGATAGCCAATGAGACTTCTGTGGGCATGGCCTTCTCCTGAGATTTCTGGCAAATCTGGGACTTCCTTCTTGGAGGTGAGAGACACTTCTCTCTCTCTGCTACTTCCTGGGAGACATTGCAGAAGACAAGCCACATGGACGCAACCAGACCTCAGAAGCCGGAGAAGCCACAGAGAGACCTCTGCCAGCATTGAGATGTTTCCAATGACACTGGATCCAAAGACTTTCTACCCACTGGCCTGTGATCTTCTACATTTGGCATCATTGCACGTGTTTCGTGAGTCTGAAGAGGACTTTATAGATTGGTATCGGACATATGGGCTAATATTGGGCTCATGGACTTGTTCTGAACTGGCTAGGATGGTTTTCTCAATGTTCAATTCCTCTGGTATATAAAACTCTTTCTTATAAACATATGTGTGTTCATGATTTTGTTTCTCTGGTCTACCCAGACTAATACATCATCCATCTTGAGTCTGTTTTTGTTTATGCTGTGAGATATGGGTCCTCTTTCATCTGGTGCAAATGAGCATCCAGTTTTGCCAGCACCATTTGTTGAAGAGACTATCCTTCCAATTTACTGTGTTCTGTTTGTACAGGTCCTTTGTTTCTCTGGTGAGATTTATTCCCAAGTATTTCATCTTTTGGGTGGCTAGTGTAAATGATATTGCATTCCTGGTTTTATTTTCAGAACTCTCTTTGTTAGCATAAAGGGATATAAATGATGCTTGTGTATTGATCCTGTATTATGCCACTTTACTAAATCTTTCCATTAGTTTCAACAATTATCTGGCTGAGTTTTGGAAGGGAAAGGATAAAAGAAAGGAAAAAAAACCAGGAAAGCAGAAGTCCAACTGCCCTCCCCCAAATAAAAAACAAAACCAGAAAGAAAGGATACATAACAGGGGAAATGAAAGAAAATGAAACCTAGGATTGATAAACCAATAGAGAAATAAAGTAAACTAAGGGTTCCTGGTTGGGGAGTGGTGGTTCAGAGATGAAGGGGGTAGGGGGTAAAGAGGAGCTGATATCAAGGAATTCAAAATGGAAGAGCATGTTTTGAAACTGATTGTGGTAGCAATTGTACAACGCTGCTTGATGTGTTTGAACTATGGAATGATATGATATCTGTATTAGCTTCCAATAAAACAATTTGGGGAAAAATAATTAAAAAAAGAAAGAAAAGGAAAAACCAATGAAACAAATCAAACAAAGTGGTTATACCGTTTTATAGGCCCATCCGTAATGGATGAGGGTTCTTCCTGATTTATTAAATCAAATAGTTCATTACTTTATGTTTCTTCTTTTCTATAGCAATAAATAAGAGTGATTGATCAAATCATATTTCATGTTTATATGTGTGTATTGTTTTCTAAAATTCATTCATAATTGTAATTTTTATATCCTTTGACACCACACATTATTTTGAAGTTATTTTTAAATTGGTAACAGTAACACTGCTTCTTGGTGTTTTGTTTCTAAAAGGAATGCTATTAATTGTTTTGTTCCTTCTTCTGAAACCAGAATATTTCTTCTATAAATTTTTCTTTACTGGTATTTATGGAGATTTAATTTTGTGTCTTAGAAACAACGTGCTATCAGTAGGGCAAAACATAACTCAATAGACTATTTTAGAATTTTGACAACAATGTTGAGTGGTTTGCACATACGTCAGAGGCTCTACAAGGTTTTTTTTTGTTTGTTTGTTTTTTGTTTTGTTTTTTCTACAAGGTTTTAGAAAGTAAATAATTAAACACTTATATGTTTTGATACTCATGGAACAAGTAAGTGGCCCAGTAATAATATGTTCATCTTCCACATAGGAGAGATGGTTCCATTTCTGGCCAATGCACTTCATGCTTAGCCATCTTTTGCCTTGTCAGTGGAGGCTTATGGATGTGTTGCTATGGCGATATGAACACGTTTCATTGGGCCTTTTAGATTAAGGCAGAGTAGAGAGAACATCTTCATTATTTCATTCTGAAAATCAACCTGTTAGAACTATATGGATCACAATGGTCTGATTTATACCCTATTCGTGGGATGGTCCAGATCTTGGCAGTATTTTGTTTGGTTGTGGATGATATTATTATTAGTTAGGGTCCACTTGAAGCCACCTAGCAAAAACCATAACCCCAACAAAATTCACTGTCATTCTACTCCCAGAAACGCTGAAGGAGAAAGCAGAATTGCCTCTTTCGGTTTCCGAGGTTATAAACTTTGTCAGGTCTTATCTTTCCCTGTGGTTTAGAACTGGTGACCTTGCAGTTAGCAGCCAAACTTGAAATCCACTAGGCAATCCGTGATCCTCTAGCAGCAGTCCTTTTGAATCTGTCACGTTAGCTCTAATACTAGAAGATTGATAAAAATTATAGCCACCATTCTTTGCCCCTCCTTGTGCCTAGGGCCACACTTCCCAGCTAATTTCTGGCTTTTTCCCACTTGGCTTCTGAACTCAACTGCATGGTGTTCTTTTTGGCCTATGGGGTATGATGTCAAAGAATAGAGAAAGTGTCATGGACTTCCAGAAGGACAAACAAATCTGTCTGAGAGAAAGGAGAGGGAGAATGCTCCTGAGAAGCTAGGATGGTAAGTCTTCATCTCACGTACTTTGGATATGTTATTAGGAGAGACCAGCCCCTGGAAAAGGACATTATGTTGGCTAACGTAGAAAGGCAATGAGAAAGAGAAAGGCTTTGGAAGCTATAGGTCAACACAGTGGCTGCAACAATGAACTCCAGCAGAACACTTGTGAGGTTGGTGCAGGACTGGAGATGGTTTCATGGTGTTGTGCAGTGTGCTGCTGTGCTGTGAGTTGAAATGGACTCATCATCATCATCATCATCATCAACAACAACAACAACAACATAGGCTATGAGGAAACGTAAGGAAAAGATCTTTGACACTTGGGTTTGCTTACTCTTGCCCTTAACTGAAATTGCCATTGTATGCTTGGGATTGCCTCCTAGAAGATGAACTAGATGAATAAACAAAACCCACCTGGTCCCCTCGACCCTTCATGATCACACATATTGGTGTGCTGCTTCCATATGGGCTTTGTTGCTTCTGGGATAGATGGCTGCTTGTTTACTTTCAAGCCTTTAAGACCCCAGA
>NW_022105908.1:10647198-10654215 GCF_000313985.2 Echinops telfairi | reverse complement strand
AAGGGTTCATGAGGGAGGGGGGAGGGGGAGGGCAGAGGCAGGGGGAGGGGAAAATGGAAAATGAGGAGCTGATTCCAGGGACCCAAGAGGAAAGTGAGTTTTGAGAATGATGAGGGCAACGAATGTATAAGTGTGCTTTACACAACTGATGTATGTGTGGATTGTGATGAGTTGTACGAGCCCCAATAAAATGATTTGTGTATAAAAAAAATCCACCTCCCTCTAATAATCCTGCCAAGGCCACCTTCCACTAGTTGACAGTCAGCCAACATACAGCCGTATGAGTAACCTGAGATCAGGCTGACCTGCAGCTGACATCAGATCCCCTAGTGATACCAGCTGCAGCAGGGAGCCCCAGGTATCGGAGTGAAATGCATGTTTACTGTTGCATATCACTGATGATGTGAGACTGTATGTTACACAGTTTTATTTCAGCCATAGATATCTGGTACACCGTCCATATCCTGGAGGTTTACATGTCATGTGCAGTAAGTACATCTTCCCAAAAGATCTGGGGATGTGTCCAACTAGGAGCTCTAACAGCAATTACATCGGGTTTTCATTAGATTTCATCACATTTTGATGCATTACAGTTTTCCTCTTCATAGGTCGAAGGACTTAAAGATTATTCTGTAATCTTAAATAAATGAATTCCCCAGAATAGAAGAGAAATGGATTATAAAACTTTTGGTAAAACAACCTTAGGTTGAAGAACATAATAATACAAGCGCAAAAAAAAAAAAAAAAAGGCAGGGTAACACTTCTCTTCACATCTAGTGTAAGTCTTAATCAGTCACACTAACGCGCAAAAGTGATGATTTAATCAGATGTTATAAGCTGCCTAAGTATATAATCTACCTTGAGTTACTATTTCCAGAAAGTGTGAACTTGTCACAATAGCAAGACATTTAAAAACTGAGCATTCAGAACATGAAGAAAAGAAGATTCTGCATTTTCCCAGAAATGTTTAAGTTACTTGCTATTCAATCCAAATGTAATAAAAGCACTGCAAAAACCTTTTGTGATTCTTTCTGTGTCATAAAGGGCAAAAATCCCCACATTGCAGAGAGCACACTTGTTTTCCTTTCATGGTAAAGTTAATTAAAATTATACCCGGAAAAATGAAAGCCTGACAAACAAACACATTTATTTGTCAGCAAATACAATTTGAAGTCAGGTGAAATCAATTGTTATATATTTGAAAAACATGTTTTACAGTGTCTTTTTCAAAATATAGAAGGTTATTTATATGGTTGGATAAAAGTAAATATATTTCTAAGGTGTTTCCGTGTAGAATCCTTACTAGAGGATCTTTCATTAATTAATGAGCAAAGACCATTTGTGTGTGTGTGTGTGCGCGCGCGCGCGTGCACGTCCGCAGGTGTTTCATGCTCCTGTTTCTATGTGGGTGGGGATTTGAATTGTGCCCTCTCTCCCAGTAAAAAGTAAACTATGAAGTTTTAACCACCACACTAGTGACTATAACCTTGTTTAAGGAGACAGGGCTCACTATCACTAAAATAAAATGAGGGCACACCTGAGTAAAATACATTTTAAAAATAACAAAAGAAAATTTCTTCTGCCATCGAGTCGTTTCCAACTCATAGCGACCCAACATAGGGTTTCGGAGGTGGTAAATATTTATGAGCGCATATCTCAACCCGCTCATTGGCATCAGGTTGATTCCAAACTCATAGTGACTTTATAGGACAGAGTTCAACTACCTGCTGTGGGTTTCCAATACTGTAACTCTTTGTGGGGCTCCTTAGAGGCGTGGAGAGCCTCAGCTTTATGCCGAAGAGTGGCTAGGGGCTTCGTTTGCTGATGAGGCACAATTGAAAGTAAGAAGACTCAGGTATGAAATCTACTGTTCATTGGAACTTGGAATGTACAAAGTACAAACCTAGGAAAATTGAAAGTCATAGGAAATGAAATGGAATGCATAATGATAGATCTCCTAAGCATTAGTGAGCTGAAATGGAGTGACATAGACTATTTTGAATCAGAAAATCATATGGTTCACTGTGCTGTGAATGACACAATCAAGAGGAATGGACTTATATTCATTGTCAAAAAGAATATTTCAAGACCTCTCTTCCAGTACAATACTGTCTGTGATTGGATCGTATCTGTCCACCTTCAAAGAAATCCAATCAATACAACTATTATTCAAATGTATGCACCAACCACAAAAGCTAGTGATGAAGAAATTGAGGGATTCTACCAATGTTTTCAGTCAAAAACCAAACATACAATCAAGATGTCTTGAAAATTGTTGGTGATTGGAATGCGAATGTGGGAAACAAAGAGGAAGGAATAGTAATAGGAAAATATAGTCTTGGCGACCGAAATGAAGCTGGAGATCACATGATAGAATTCTGCAAAACCAAGTACTTGTTTATAGAGCATTCCTTTTTTTTTTCAACAACAAATGGTGACTGTACACATGGACTTCCTTAGGTGGAATTCACAGAAATCGAATGGACTACATCTGGGAGAAGAGTTGGTGGCCAACATCATGATCAGCAGCTAACAGCAGCGCCGACTGTGGAACAGACTATGAATTGCTCAGATGTAAGTTGAGGTTAAAGATGAAGAGAATTAAAACAGGTCCATAAGAACCAAAATACAACCTTGAGTCCATCCCATCTGAGATTGAAGAACATCTAAAAGAATAGATCTGATGCATTGGGCACTAACGACAGAAGTCCTGATGAGCTGTGGGTGGACATCAAGAACATCAACCTCCAGGAGGAAAGCGAAAGGTCACTAAAAAGACAAGAAAGAAGGGAAAGATAAAGTGGAGTCAAAAGAGACCCTGAAACCTGCTCTTGATCCTGTAGAAGCTAAGGTAAATGGAAGAAATGATGAAGTGAAGGAGCTGAGCAGAAAATGATAAAGGCCATCTTGAGAAGACAAAGTAAAATATCGTTGACTATTTATAAAAAGCATTATATAAATATTTTATAATATAATCCTTTAAATACGATATACTATTATAAAAAGTAAAATATTAGAAAACCAAAAAGGGAGAACACACTTAGCATACCTGAAAGGGAAAGAATTCAAGAAAAATTTCGAGCCTTGAGTTGCAATATTGAAAGAGTCTCTAGGAATAGTATTGGGTGATGCGGAAAGCACCAAAAGAAGATGCAAATAATACACAGAGTCACTGTACAAGAACTGGTCAACATTTAACCCTTCCAGAAGGTAGCATGTGAGCAAGAGCCAGTGGTGCTGATGGAAGCTGCACGGAAAGCTTAGACAAAAACAAGGCTCCAATTGAAACCATGAATACCAATAGAAATGTTTCCACGAGCCAATGAAGCTCTGGAAGCACATTCACTCATCTATGCCAGGAATTTTGGAAGACAGCTACTTGGCCAACTGACTGGAAGAGGACCATCTTTGTACCCATTCCAAAGAAAGGTGACTGAAGAGAATGCTCAAATTATAGAAAAATGCCATAGATATCACATGCAAGTAAATTTTTGCTGAAGATTGTTCAACAATGGTTGTAGCAGTACATTGACAGTGAGCTGCCAGAGTTTCAGGCTGGATTCAGAGGAGGACTTATCACTGCATGTCATTGTTGATGTCAGATGGTTCTTGGCTGAAAGCAGAGAATACTAGAAAGATGTTTACTTGTGATTTATTGCCTATACCAAGGCATTTGATTATATGGATCATAACAAACTATGGATAACCTTGAGAAGAACAGGACTTCTAGAAGACTTCCTTGTGCTCACGTGGAACTTATGCATGGGTCAAGAGGAGTTGTGCAAACAGAACAGGGACATACTTTTTGGTTCAAAATCAGGAAAGATGTGCTTCAGGTTGAGATTCTCTCATCATACGTATTCAATCTGTGTGCTGAGCAAATCATCAGAGAAGCTGGAGTATATGAGAAGAATGTGGCCTCAGGGTTGGAGGAAGGCTGCTTAACGATCTGAAATGTGCAGCTGACACAACCTGTGAGGTGGACTTGAAGCCCTTGCTGATGAAGATCAAGGACTGCAGCCTTCAGTATGGATGACAACTCAATGTTAAGAAGACCAAAACCCTCACCACTTGACCAATAGGCAACATCATGGTAAAGGGAGAAAAGACTGAAGTTGTCAAGGATTTTGTCTTGCTTGGATTCACAATGAATGCTTATGGATGCAGCAGTCAGGAGATCAAAAGGCATGATGTATTGGGTAACTGCTGGTCATGACCTCTTTAGAGTATTGAAAAGCAAGAATGTTACATTGAGGACTAAGGTGTACCTGACCCAAGCCATGGTTTTTTTAATCACCTCATATGCATGTGAAAATTGGACATTGAATAAAGAAGACCAAAGAAGAATTGGTGCATTTGAATTGTGGTGCCAAAGAAGAATATTGGAACTATCATGGTCTACTAAATAAACTAACCCATCTGTCTTGCAAAGACTACCAGAGATGTTCTTAGAGGCAATGATGGTGAGACTTTGCCTCAGATACATTGGACATGTTGTCAGGAGAGACCAGTCCCTAGAGAAGGACATCATGTTTGGTAAAGTCAATGGGCAATGAAAAGGGGGAAGGCACTCAAGGAAATGGATTGGCAACCTGGCTACAACAATGAACTCTGGCATAAGAACAATTGTGAGGATGGCACAGCACCAAGCAGTGTTTCCCTCTAGTGCATGGGGTCACTATGGGTCGGAATGGACCCAATGGCACCCAACAACAACAACAACAACAACAATGGCTTCTTAATCAGAAAATATGGTTCCTAAACCTAATCCCCTTTGAGCTATGTCTTATATAAGAAGCAGGATACACTAGGGAAGAATAAGGAAGGAGATGCATCTATAAGCCAAGGGATGCAAGGAAATGCCCAGAGGTAGATTTAACTCATAAAATGCCAATGATTAGAGATCAGATGACTGCTGAGATGACATCAGACATGAGGAATGTAAAAGGTAATTAAAAAGAGGGAAACAATCTAAATCAGATGTCAGAAGAGACTCTAGTGAATGTAGAATTGCTAAAGCAAATGAGAAATGATGAGATAAAAGTGATGAACAGATTTCAAAAGTTAGCTCAAGAAGACAAAAGAAAACCGTATAATGAAGTGTGCAAAGATCTGGATTTAGAAAACCAGGTAGAAATAGCGTGCTCGGGATTTCACAAGCTGAAAATACTGAAGAGGAATCCAAGCCTTGAATTGTAATAATGAAGAACATCGGCAGCATATTGAGGAGCACAGGAAGCATCAAAAGAATATGGAGTTTTCACAAACCCCACTAAGGGAACCAAACTGTACCCCCAAATCACCTATAGCAGATTTAAGGACCTGACATACTCTCTTAGACTTAAGGCTGAAACAGCCTAGTGTAAAGAGAAGTAGATGACTGCTAACCCAAGCTTATGGAATTGGTGGTCATTGGATTTTGGTTCATGTCTCTTGCTTTGAGGATGCCCAATGAATAGGGCTCCAGGTCTACCATATATTTACTAACTTAATGGTTTTGTTTCTCATGACATGGGTTAGTCTGGTATGGTGCTGCCTTTGTGAATGAGTGCTATTGAGTGCCTTATCCTCAAACCCTATAGTTTGTGTAAATAGTGTCCCATCACGTATGAGTTTAATCTGTACAAGTCAACCATTCATATGTTGCAGTCTGAAAAGCCAGCCTATGCATGTATATTTTACTTTTCTCAACAGAATTTTAAATTCTGTACCATTGGCTCAATTAATGACATTATCAATAGAATTAAGGAGCCCTGGTGGTTCAGTGATTACGTTGCTGTGCTGCTAACTGCAAAGTTAGCAGTTCAAAACCACTAGCTACACCTGAGAGAAAGATGAGGCTTTCTACTTCTGTAAAGAGTTACAGTCTTGAAAATCCACAGATGCATTTCTACTCTGCCCTAGAAGGTCTCTATGAGTCAGGATTGACTTGATGGCAATCAATTTGGAGGGTTTATTTTTTTAATCAATAGATTTACCTTAGGCTCCAGGGGATGCTTTATAACATTTTCTATCATAAAATGATAATGATCTCTCCAGTGAACCAGAGACATAGGTAAACCATAGATATATCAAAGCATGCAGGACTCATACTTCTAGCCCCAATAGAAGAATGAGTTCTTAGGATGTCACCCAATTTGATACTCACCCTCATGAAGAGATCACTGAAGAAATGGGTGCTACAGCAAAGTGTGGCAACGAAACCAGAAGCGACATGGCCATCAGAAAGATTAGTGTTTAGGATTTTAAAGGCTTGTCTTAAAACCATCAGCCAGCTAAGCGAGGCATCAATAAGTCCACATAGAAGAAGCACACCAGCCTGTGTGATTGTAAATAATAAAAACCATATGTGAAGGAAGGAACAGTATCAGAGCGTAAATTGTGAGCACCCTGTTTTCAGAAGGCTCTGGAGAACAGTGAAAGCCTGAAATCCATTTGCAGGGCCCTACCTGGATTAAGCCTCTGATGAATGCCCTCTCACCATAGATCAAGGATGTGAATAACCTTGCTATCAGACAGAGAGCATGGTAAAGTCGATTATGGCAGATGTAGTCAGGTGAAAATGTAACATCTTATAATTTGATATACCTTTTAAAGTTTCTCCGGGAGGCACAGTGGTGGTGGTGGTGGTTAGAAGGGAGAGGATGTCAAGGAGTCCATGTAGAAAAAAAATTGTTTTAAAACTGATTGTGTCCAGGTCTATCTAGATAAGATTGGTGGGATAAACAATCTGGAGGAGAAAACATTGGGACTGACAGTTCCGGGGGGACTTGGGAGACAGGGAGGCCGGGGAAAGGAAGTGGGTGTTAACAAACTCAGGGAGAAGGGAACAACAAGTGATCCAAAATCGATGGTGAGGAGGTTGTAGGAGGCCTGGTAGGGACTGATCAAGGACAATGCAACCGAGAGGAATTACTCAAACAGAAATGAAGGCTGAGCATGATAGTGGGACAAGAGGAAAGTAAAAGGAAATAGAGGAAAGAACTAGGAGGCAAAGGGCATTTATAGAGGTCTACA
>NW_022105908.1:10641175-10646195 GCF_000313985.2 Echinops telfairi | reverse complement strand
AAACTGATCAAGTCTTTGTAAAATTCTACTTGACATGATGGGAATATGGAATGTCATTTTCCATTGATATTTTTCTCGGTTTTGTTTTGTCATCGGTGTTGTTTTTTTGTTTTGTTTACTTAGTGTGTATGTTTTGTATGATTTTCTGTATGTGAGAATCAGGATAGGTAAGCCTATAGAGATAGTAACAGGGTGAATAATTACTTAGGGTCATGACAGGGGAGATTGGGGGGAAATGGGAAACTGACAATGAGTATGAGAAGAAAATGTTCGGAATTGATCGTGGTAATGATTACATGCCTTTTATTAAAATAATTGAACGATTAGGTTACAATATGTGAAGTATACAACAGGGTACCCCCCCAAACAACCAGACCTTTCCCCCCCAAAGCTGTGTATTTAATTTTTAAAAATAAAACAACTATCACCTTTAAAGCACTCTCCATTACACTGAATACATTTGTCAAACTGTGATTCCATTCTTGGAAACATTTTTCAAACTCATCTGTTTGGATGGCTGACAGCACCTTCCTTGTTTTTTTCCTTCACCTCTTTTTCTTCATCATCGTCAAATTGCTGTCCTTTTATGCCCCTCTGCATTTGTGCAGCAGAGTCAGGTGAGTAAGTTGTATGGGGCAATAGAGGCATGCTGCCATTTTATTTTATTTTTTGCTAAAAACTGGATACGTGAGCAGGTGTATTCTCATGGTGGCAAATTTGGGCTCCTGTCTGCCACAAATCAGGCCTTTTTTTGGTTGCACACTTACACAATCTTTTCAGAACCTCTAAATAGAAAGCTTGATTAACAGTCTGACTTGGTGGAATGAACTTCAAATGTGCTATCCCCCTCATATCAAAAAAACCAATGAGCATCGTCTTGATCTTTGATTTCACTTGATGAGCTATTTTTGGGCGAGGTGACGATGGTGTCTTCCACTGGCTTTATTGACTGATGCTTGGTTCCCAGAGAGTGACTAATGGTAGTTCGCCCAGTCTGGCGATATGCGTTCTGCTGGCCAAGGATGCAGAAATCGCTCACAAGGAATAACAGTCATCTCTTTCTTTGTGTGTATGTGTGTGCTAGCCATTATTCTGATCACTGGGAAGGTGTGAGCAATAAGGGGAAGAGTTTTACCTTTCTCAGCTACCAGGTGGGGTTGGTTTGATCCTGAGAGAATGGAGCCAATTATCAGCTTGTTTTCCAGAACACTGCTTGCAAAATTTCAAAATGGTTATACTGTGTCAAGTCATTTGACCATTCAGCATTCAAATTGACTCCATGTTGACTCTTTTCATACAGCATCTTCTAATTTGTATTTGATCCACTTTTAAAATTATTCTGATTGAAGTTCAGGCTCCTAGGATTTGCCTCCATTTGTGTTTCCTTTGCTTTGTTTTTCTTATTTTAGAGGGGTCTGGGTAGCTCCTGTCTGGACTGCCACCATGGCGGATGGATCCTCAGTATATTTATTCTAACATTTTATTGTTGTTGAAGTTTCATTGTTTTATGGGAGAAGAGAGCAGAAAACTTTAAGGGTAGCTTTCAGTCATTTGAGGTAAAATAGATCAAAGGGGAAATTCAAGGAGCCTTGCGGTACAGTGGGTAAGCGCTTAGTATCTAACCACAAGAGTGCAGCATGTACCCACCATCTATCTGTCTAAGAACATGGTGGTAATATGTGTCCATAAGTCTTACAGTGTGGGAAACCTTCTGTCCTAAAGGGTCACTATGAATCAGAACCAACTCCACAGCAACAAATGTAGAATAAATCAAGTCCCAAGGTGATTCAAGCAGTTAAGACACCTGGCAGGATGGTTATAGGTGCCAGACCAGACCGAGATAACTTGGAAGAAGGCCTGCTGACCAGTCATTAAAACCCTACTTTGACACATATGGGTTTGCTCGGAGTCAGAATCCACTCGATAGCATCTGGTGGGGTAAATTGATAGATTGTACCACAGGTAAAATGTATCCATTGCATCGAGCACAGGTAAGGAAACAGACCAATTAAATGAACCCAGAAGTTTCATTGATGTGGTTAAAAAGATGGAAAAGAAATGTAGAATTTTTGTAGCACATTTAAATGGGAAGTGCACGTTTTTACGTGACAGGAGAATATGTTTTTCTCATAGTACTGTGTTTAAAAGCTTTGTCAAACTTAAAGATAAGTTAAACGTATTTTTTTCTGCTCAGAAAGATAAGCATTTCAAATTTGCTGGGTTTTTGTTGTTGTTGTTGTTGTTGTTCTAGTGGAAAGGGACAGTTAATGATAGCACCAAGCAGACACTTTTGAAGAAATAAGTTCACTTAATTTGTCCCTTTAAGATAAAAGGAATGTTTAAAAGTGAGAAACTGTTTTTTTTTGACAGAAACTTGAGTAAGGATAGCATTTGAAAATGGATGCTTGGAGGAGCAACAGTCTTATATGATTCTGTTGTCAAAGATAGTACGAAGGGGTTCCCCCATCCCCCCAAAACAACCAGAATTTTTTTCAAAGCTATGTATTTAATTTTTTTTTTTTTTTACAAACAACCTTATCACCTTCAAAGTACTCTACACTAGACTTAATACATTTGTCAAATCTGTGATTCCATTCTTGGAAATATTTTTCAAACTCATCTATTTGGGTGGCTGACAGCACCTCCCTTGTTTTTTCTTCACTTTTGCTACATCATCAAATTGCTGTCCTTTCATGTTCCTCTTCATTTGCAGAAACACAAAGAAGTCACACGGAGTGAGGTCAGGTGAGTAAGGTACATGGGGCAAGAGAGACATACTGTTTTAGGCCAAAAAATGGTGCACTGAAGTGGCTAAATGAGCAGTTGCATTGTTGTGGTGGCAAAACCAGTCCCCCATCTGCCACAAATTAGGCTTCTTTTGTCACACACTGTTACACAATCTTTTCAGGATCTCTAAATAGAAAACTTGATTAATAGTCTGACATGGTGGAATGAATTCCAAATCACTATAGGTCGACATTTTCATCTGTTTGGGAAGTTGATGGATGTCCAGAAGAAGGTCTGTCGTCAATTGGCATTTCATCTTTTTGAAAGAGAAAACCACTTGTATCCTTGAGTTTCTTTTGCCTAGTGCTGTCCTTGTAAGCTGTGTGCAACATCACAACAGTTTCTGCAGCATTTTTCCTGAACAGGAAATGAAATTGCATAGCCACACACTGTTCTCTTAAATTGGCCATTACAAAAATGAGGTTTGAGCAAAACTGCTTTTATGAAAAATTCACTGTGACCACAGAGAATCTTCCCAGGCACCACCACTGGGTGCAATAACTTAGAGTAAGTTGCTGGATGCTTGCCTAGTGGGAAAAATGTGTACTACAAAAGCTCTGTCCAGTACAATTTGTTTTTTGGGGGGGGCACACCCCCTTGTGTATGTCACTTATAATATCATTCACAAATATATACTTTAACATTTTGATCTAAAATATTTTCATTCCAGTTTGTACATTGCACCCCTGCACTCATAAGTCCAGGGAAAGCCATCAGACGGCAGCAATTTATACAAGCTTATAGCATCAAATATCTTTCTCTTTTCATCTGGTCAGGTTTTGGTCAACACATCCCTGGCCATCACTTGGTCAAGTGCGCACAACTTGTTAGTTCATTCATACTTCAATGCACTTCAGATCATCTGGCTCCTATATATATTCTTATCAACTCTAGCCCCTTTAAGCTAGGTCATGTCCATCGGCTCAGGTTCTGTGTAATTCTTTAAATTCAGATCAGCCAGACCTTCTCTGTCATCTCTAGCTTCTGTGGACCAGGTCAATGGAACCTGTCTAATGTCAAACTATCTCTTCATTGCTGTATTACTGCTACTGATACCAGTCCAGTCAATCCGGGTGGTCACCGTCATGAGCATATCACACAGTGTGCTCATTGACCCCCCTTTAACTTTCATCCCCAGAAATGGGTGTTCTTCGATGGGCATGGACTTTTCCAGCCTTGGCAACCCTCTTGCTCAAAATGTAAACAGGGCAAACAGTCCCAGTTTTCTATTGCAGTCTTTCTTTCAAAGGTAAATATCCTATTTCCTCAGCAGTTCTGGGTAGGTCTACCTGTGTTTTCAAATGTAAATGTTCTGGCAATCAAGGCTCTGGGTGAAGTTCAATCTCTTACTCTCTACATTAGCTTAAAATAAAGCCTGTTTCTTCAGGCAATTTTACCTCCCCTTTATAGCAAATCCAACCAAGTACAGGTTGAAGGCAGGCTTTACAAGCTCTCTGTAATCGTAAGAATCAACATTCATTTCTATCACACATGTATGTCTATTTTATACCATTAAGTAGGAGAAACTAAAAATCCATAATGCGGCCAGCTAAGCACATAGTCCTAAATATAATCATTTAAAAATCAACACTCGAGTCAGTCCCCACCTTTCCCCCTAGGTTATTGCATTCACCTACTTACGGCCTTCGGGCTGTGACTGGGGTCTCTATCAGGCCTCGCCTTCTTTCCATCTTTTTGTTTAAACAGCCTGGCTTTTGTGTATAACAACTCCACAGTGGTTTTTCTCCCTTCAGCTGTAATTAAAACTACCCTAAAATTAAAAAAAAAATTACTTCACATGTCCCATTCTTTCTCTTACAAATCCCCATGTTTCTATAATTCTGGAGCTACTACAATAGCTTCAGATGCTGAGTAAGCAGTGTGGAGGTCACCTGTGACCACTGTCACAAGTGTACTCAGGAGGTCACACGGGTCACCTGTGTACCCAGAGGAGTCTGGGTACACAAGGGAGAAGGAAAATCCACCTCTGCCTGATTTCTAGAAGGCAGATGTCAAATATGCCTGTACTCTCCATCCGGTTGATTTGTTTCTTAAGAACTCCACTTCCGGTACCAGGTACATTAGGTTGGCTTTTCTACAAGAATTAAATCAGTGGCATTTATATATGTTTAAGAAATAAATAGATATCAGGATAAAAATTAATATCAAGGAATTAGCCTACACAGTCAAAGAGCAGGCAAGTCCCAGAATAGCTGAAGTCCATGGGTCAGAG
>NW_022105908.1:10638195-10641075 GCF_000313985.2 Echinops telfairi | reverse complement strand
GAGGGAATTGTGTGTATGGCATTGCCTCTATCTCCCCTAGGCACTATTTTCTGCATACCACTTTTTTCTATTTTCATTTTATTTCAGAACATCACAGGCCACAAAAAATTACCTCGGGTAATGCAGCCCGCAGGTCGCCACTTTGACAGCCCTGGAATACAACGAGTCACTGTACCAGAACGAATTGGTCAACCAAGAATCACTTCAAGAGGGAGCATTTGATTAAGCATCAATGCTATTAAAGGATGAAATCCAAGTGTACGAAGGCAATAGTGAAAAACAAGTTTTCAGGAATTGATAGAACAGCAATGGAAACATCCCAGCAAACTAGTGCAATACCGGAAGTGTGCACACATATTTACCAAGCACTTAGGGCACTCCAGAGAAACATGGCCTAACAGAACATAGGAATTACCAAAGATTATCATCAATATCCCATGAAACACAATTTTACACCCCCCCCCACACACACACAAAAATTGCAGCAGTACATCAACAGAAAATGGCAAGAAATTCAAGTTGGATTTCAAAGAGGATATGGAATGAGAGAAAGCATGCCTGAGGCAAGTCCCAGAATAGCTGAAGTCCATGGGTCAGAGGCTAACCTGGAGACCCTTCCCCACTGATGGAGCTGGCAGGCCAATGAATTATGAAGCAGGAAGGCAAAAAGACCACAGGCCATAGGAAGCAAAGTTAAGTGGTTCAAGGTAGACCAAGAAACCAGATGCAGGATAGAAGTCAGCAAGCATAAGAAGAAAGAACTTGATTTACCTGCAATATCTGTCTATAGATAAGAAATAAACAATCTCCCAAGCAGAAATCATCAGATGTTGACATCTATTTTCAATCAAGAGAACTTATTGCCAAGCTACTGAGGATCCTGGCCTAGTGAAGTTAACACACAACCTATCAGAAAGATTACAATAAAATGTGCAAAATCTGGGAGTTCAAAAGCCCCAAAGAAAGAAAATGTTAAATACTTCTCAGCCTGACAGAATTGAAGAAAAAAATTTAAGTCTTGCGTTGAAATATTGAAGGTACAATATTGAACAATGCAAGAAGCAGCAAAAGAAGATGGATGGAATATAGAGTCACTGTATCAAAAAGAATTGGTCAATATTTTAAAAGATAGTGCATGCACAGAATTGATGTTATTGAAGAAAGAATTTCAAGCTTCACTTAAAGCTTTAGTAAAAGACAAGGTTCCATAAATTAACAAAATACCAATTTAAATGTTACCGATGTTTGGAAGGCAAAAGTTAAAAACACACACACACACACACAAAACCCCAAACAGGAAAGGACAGTGTTTCGAAAATACGCCCCCTTAATGATAGAAACCAAGGTGATCACATTATGGAATTTTTCAAGAACAATGCAATTTCTTCATTGGAAATACCTGTTTTCAACAACACAAACAGACACTGTGTTAGACAGGGCTCTCTAGAGAAACAAAATTAGGACACTTAGGATTTTATATATAGATATAGATGATATAGATATAGATATACACAGCATGAAGGTATATAACAGCTAATTAGTCCACACAGCAGTACAGAGTTCAGCTCACTTCTGTGGAAAAGTTAGTATACTGGAAGTCCTTCAACTCTTGAGGGCTGCTGGGTCCAAGGTCAAGGAAACAGACAGCTGAGTCTTCCCTTGGGCAATTCAAGCAGTCTGGTCACAGGCAACAAATAGCAGGAAAAGGGGTTGGTGGTCACCAAGTCAGCAGCTCAGGAGCTTAGTGAAGCAGGTCCAAATTGGGTATTGCACTAGCCTAAAGCTCAAGCAATGTGCATACCAGCAGCATGGCAAAGCAGGTCTTGAAGGAACCTCAAGCTTTAGTGACACAATCCACTGGTTGACTGTCCCATAGGTAGTGTAGCTCACAAGTTGAGGCAGAGAACTAGCTATAGCAGCCACATGCTGGTCCAATCACCAGAGAGCAAGAGAGAGAGGGGCGGGCCTTGCCGAGCCATTTATCTCTTTGTCCTCCAATCAAACTGTGACCTTATTAATCCCACATGTTCCTATTGGCCAGGTTGGCACAATAAACCTACCTATCACAGACACTATACCCTTGAACATCACCACATATAATATACAGGAATCATATTGACTAAATCTGAGGGAAGAGAGTTCAGTATCGTAACCGAAAACAAGGCCAGGGGCTGACTGTGAAACAAACCATCAATTGCTCCAGTTGATGTGGGAAGAAAATGAAACAAATCTATGCAAACCAAAGTACAACCTGAAATACATTCCACCTACATTTAGAGATCATTTCAGGAACAGATTTAATGCAACGAACACTGATGACGGAAGACCCGATAAGCTGTGGGATGGCATTGAGAGTCTCATGCCCGAAGACAGCCAAAGGCCATTAAAAAGGCAGGGAAAAAAAGACCAAAAATGGCTGTCAGAAGAGACTTTGAAACTTGCCCCTGAATGTAGCGCACCTAAAGCCAATGTAAACAATGATGGAGTGGAAGAGCTGGGTAGACGTTTTCAAAAGACAGCTCAAAAAAGCATTCTAATGAAATGTGCAAAGACCTGTGGTCAACAACCACAGAGGAAGAACACACTCAGCACAGCCCAAGCTGAAATAATTGAAAAAATTCAAGCCTCCAGTTGGAGTATTGAAAAAAGCATGCCATGCACAAAATACTGAACAATGCAGGAGGCGTCCAAAGAAGATGGATGGAATACACTGGGGATGTCAACCTCAGTTAAAACGCGGGCCATTTGGTGTAACAGGCAAGATTCACACGGGCCCCATCACATCTACAAACTTTGTTAAATTTATATTTTGAAGTCAGGATTCAGAAATATGGATAGGGTAATTAAAACACTATATCATTGCCTTTATTTAAACATTTA
>NW_022105908.1:10635235-10636470 GCF_000313985.2 Echinops telfairi | reverse complement strand
GGGGGGGGGGATTAGTAAGTTAGAGGCTCACTATAAATAAATTTAATATAACTTCTCATCCAAACAAGAAAAGAGCAAAATCATAAAGCGTTAGGTAACATTAAAACAACAGCAATAAAGGAAGTGTTAAGGAAACCCACACACCCACAAAGTGAACACAGCACAGGTGGGGACAGATACGAGTAGCTCCACAAAAATAACCCATGCAGCAAAACGACAATAGTAGATTCACATCTATTTGAATGTACACGAGTTAAACACACCAGTGAAAAGACCGGAGCGGCAGAATGGAGGGGAAATAAGAGCCGCCATTATGCTGCCTACTAGTGACACACATTCGACACAGACAAAAATCAACTAAAAACCAAAGGATGGGAAACTATGGGTTGCTTATCAAGTGTCAATAATGCTCTGAAGTGACTGATGTTTAATTAATATACCTATGCGTGTTGTTTGATGCCAATTAAATGCCTAAATGGTATTTTCTATTTTATTGCACTCAGACAGTCATTGAATGTTTCTCAGTCAGTGACTATGGAGTTAATTTCATTATGAATATTTTGGAATATGAAAACTTAGGGAGAACTCCTAGGTATATATTTAATTGATGATGCGCCTTTTATATTGCTCAAACGTACTTGTAGTCTACACCTCCCTGTGAAATAATGATTATTCGTCTGGAAAGGTGTCAGAGATTAACCGCAGAATTTGCACGCCAGGGCACTATACTCAGGTGATTTTCAGACCCTTCCTGTAGAGAGTGGTTCTAAGAGGGTCTTGAGTACCACCTGCATCTATGGAAGAGGAACTGAGTCTCTAGAAACTTGAAGCATGGCAGAGCTCCCCCAAATCTGAACTGGGCCCGTGTGACCTGTTACAGGGAGTGGGTAGAGGGCATAAGAGAGGAGAAATGAGAGAGGAGCCCTTAAGCTTGGCTCCAGGTTCGTGTGCTAGTCCCTTAGCTCCAGGTGCGCTCCTTTCTCTCTGCTGTGATGCTAACACTGGGACTCTGAAACCATCCAACTGCATTTCCAGAGGCTCCTGTTAAACTTTGCCAGCAGGGAGATGGTTTTCTGCGGCTGGTTTTTCTCCTGTTTCTGAGAGCATCACTCTAGGAGCTTCTCAACCACAGCAGACAGATCACTCCTACTGCAAAAACTGAAGTTTCCCCAGCATGTACAGAACCAGATTCCATCCACCTCACCTGACCTCAGAGACCCAGCCCAGCCTTTGTC
>NW_022105908.1:10632140-10634171 GCF_000313985.2 Echinops telfairi | reverse complement strand
CAATGGACTCATATGCATGTGAAAGTTGGACATTGAATAGGGAGACTGAAGAAGACTCGATGCGCTTCAATTATGGTGCTGGCAAGGAATATCGAAAGTACCATGGACTGTCAAAAGAACAAACAAATCTGTCTTGGAAGAAGTATGGCCAGAGTGCTCCTTAGGGGCAAGGATGGTGACACCTTTTCTCACATACTTCGGACATGTTGTCAGCAAAGACCAGTCCCTAGAAAAATATATCATGCTTGGCAAAGTTGAGGGGCAGTGAAAGAGAGGAAGCCCCTCAACAAGAGGGATTGACACATGGGCTGCAATGATGAGCTCAAACATAAGGACACCTGTGAGATTGGTGCAGGACCAGGCACTGTTTTGTTCTGTTGGATGCAGGGTCACTATGAGTGGGAATCCACTCTAAGGGATGTAGCAAGAACAAGAACAACAACAGTTCTTTCCCCATTCTTCCAGCCCTATCCCATTTAGTATCTCGAGATACCTCTGAATTCTGTTTAGTTCTTCTTCAATTCCGTATCGAACAATGTACACCTAGTTAACAGTATCAAATGCCCTCTTTTGAAATGATGGATGAGGTTTCTGTCTCCTGATTGTACCCTTACTGAAGGAAGGATGGCTGAGAACTAGAAGGAGACCTGAGAGAAGTGCCGATGAAACCCTGTGCCTAGAGGGAGTGGGAAACCAGTGAAGGGGAAGGGCTCAGAGCCAGGGGAGGGATGGGAGTGAGTGGAGGAGAAAGACCAAGGGATGGACAAATAGGGACAAGAGAGGGCACAGGAGCCCAGAGAAGGGGAAGAGCATGGGAGACGACATCTGGTAGGGAGTGCAGGTAAGCTTGCAGGTCAGAATCTAGTTGCTTCGTTCCTTGAGCCAGTTGCTTTATCAATTTCATCCTCAGTTTCTTCCTCTGTAAAATGGGGATGATAATTTCTACATCCCAAGTTTGTTTTGTATATTTAACGATCTGTTATCTGAATACGTTTGACAGAATGCCTGGCATAGAGGTGCTCCATAAATGTTGCCTGTCATCATCATCATCATCATCATCATCATCATCATCACCACCACCACCACCATCATCATCTTCATCATCTTCATCATCATTGTCGTCGTCCTCCTCCTCCTCACCAATAGAGGCTGAATGGAAGGAATGAGGATTGGAAGCTCACAGACACAGAATGGACAGTTCAGCCTGCTCTGCTCCTGCAGGCATGGCATATGTGATTGATCGGTCCAGTGCACTGGGAGCACAGCCTGTAAGTGGCTGAGCATGTTGGGAAGGCTCTTTGCATGCCACGGACATGCTCACACCGGTCTCAGTGCTCAGAGGGGCCACTAGACTAAGACCTGACCTGCTGCTCAGAGCTTGGCGATGAGACTATGGATTGCCTCCGGCTCCTTTGGGGCACTTCCCATGGACAGAGAGTCTCTTTAAGACATCTCTCCAAGACACTGGCTGAGTTAAATGACTATTCAGCTGGATCCCTTCCCAGGCCCCCAGGTGTCATCCAATGGTGGGCCTCAGCTATTTGGTCATGGCCAGCCAAAGGACGCTCCTGGTAAAGCCTGAGTGACATGAAAAAGAGACCAGATGATAATCAGTGGCCTGGAGCTTCTCTGCTCTTATCACAGTGAAGCAACAGGGCCTAATCCCACATAGTTCTCCTGCAAAGAGAGAACGTGCTCTTGCCAGCCACAGTAACTACAGTGGTTTAAGACCCCGAAGCTTCCTAGACAGGGAGTGTCAATAAAGAGCTGGGCTCCAGGCTATCAGTAGCAGGGGTCTTTGATGTCAAGACTAAAGGCAAGACCCCAGCGCCTGTGAGAGTCCGAGGAAGGCAAGTTATGTCCCAAGATGTCTCCCCCGAGTATGTCTGGTGATAAGGAAAAGAATGACCCGGTGCCATGGGAACATGGGAACTCTGGAGTAGTGTCTCAAGGGTCTTCTTGCAACCCAGAACTGATTTTTGTGCCTGGGATGAGCTCGAGTTAATGTTGTCGTTTTTCAAGTCATTTGCC
>NW_022105908.1:10622731-10631682 GCF_000313985.2 Echinops telfairi | reverse complement strand
CACTCAAGACTCCTTGATAAATCATAAATTATTATTATTTTCATGTCTTACACTGTCCACTGTGTCCCTTCACCCATGTTTCTGTTGTTTGTTTCTCCCTTAAGGGGCCAGGGGAGGTGTTATATATTGATCACTGGGATCAGTTCCCCTTTTCTCCCCTTTTCCCCCTCACCTTCCCCTTACCCTCATGGTATCGCTACTCCCATTATTGTTCTTGAGGGGTTCATCTGCCGTGGATTCCATGTGTCGAGAGCTCTTACCTGTACTAGTGTACATTCTCTAGTCTAGCCATATTTGTAAGGTAGAACTGAGGTTATGATAGTGGGAACGAGGGTGAGGAAGAATTAAATAACTAGAGGAATGTTGTGCCTTTCGTCAGTGCTATACTGTACCCTGGCTGGTTGGTCCCTTCTCTGTGGGGGAATGTCAAATTGTCTAAGGATTGGCTTTGGGTCTTCACTTGGACCCTCCTCTTTCACATCGATATACTTGTTTGGGTCTTCTGATGCCTGATACCTGATCCTGTTGACACCTCGTGATCTGTAGACATTTTTTTAAATTAAGATTTTCTTGGATATTGTTACTGTTCCTTAATTTTGATAAACTTTAGTGTACTTTGATTAAATGTTTTCAAAACAATATAACATCAAACCAGTCCCAGAACCAATTCCCATCCATTATGCCATGATGACCCTATGTGTGTCAGCATAGAATTATGCTTTGCTGACTACGGTTTCAGAAAATTGATTGCCAAACCTTCCTCCCAGGGTGCTTCTGGATGAAAGTAAGACCCTAGAACTATTTTAATTGAGCTGTCATTCAATTGGCAGGCAAACTTAGGAAGACATGTCATCCTCTAAGGGTGGACTCTTCTGGTCTTTTCCCTCATTTATTGAATAAACAAATCTGGAGGCTTCTATGTGGTAAGTACAGTGCCAGCTAGGAGTCCTGCCCTTTTAGAGCTTATTTTAAACTTCATCTATTGAAAGAAGCATTCACATGTCAGTGAGAGTTGAATTATGGACACAAAGCAGCTGCAGAGGCTCTTCCCTAATTAAGGGAATGATGAGGCATCATGGCAGAGGTGTCAGTTCAAAGCTCCCCAGTTGTTCTGCATCTTGTATTCATGCTCCCCAATGGAGGACTTGTACACCTGCTTTATCATGCAGAAATAAAGAAACGGAAAATAAGATGTCAAAAGCTGTACTCCGAGACTCATGCCAATAGGTTCACTTTGGGAAGGAGGAAAAGAGCCTGGCTTGTCCTAGAAATGGCCAAATTACATGCTGTTGCCTGGAGAACTAGAGAGGCCTCATGCATAACGTTTGTCAGCACAGTCAGTAAGACCCGGCAGAATCCTTGAAGGGAGGAGTTAAGAGCAACCCTGGATCCAAGATCCTATCCGGATCACCAATGTGGCCTGCTCCTGGTTCTTCAAAGGATTGGCTGTTCGTTCTCTCAGTTTCCTTTCCTGTCAACCCCTAACGGGAGAGCCTTACTAGCCTAATGGTTATGTGCTGGGCTGCTGACTGAAAGGTGAGCCCAATTGGAAGCCATCAGCCACTCCAAGGGAAAGAGAGGTAGCATGCGACTCCTGTAAACAGTTACAGTCTGGGAAACCCACAGGGGCAGTTTTAACCTGGTCCATGGGGTTGCTATGAGTCTGAATAGTGAGAGAGGCTCTACTCCGAGAGGGGAGTTCTTTAAACATAGCCTTTGACCAATCCCTTCATGGACTAGAATTTTCATGTTTGGTTATTCATTTGTGTTCACTCTGATCTTATTTCCCCAGCGTTTGGGTCCGAGGAAGAGTCATATCTTCCTAAACAGGCACTGACCTTCATCAGGCACTTTTGGTCCAACCAAGACAGGCCAGGTTAGTGCCGACACCAAGGAAGCTGCAGAGACATAGAGCCAGATGCTGTATGCATGAATATGACACACAAAACAGGTGGCTCCAGCTTTCAGAGGGGGCAGAACATGCATCCAGAAATATGTTGCACAGAAGAGAAAGCTTGAATGATTAAAATATAAAACAAGAGGCTCAGGGTCTGTGAGCCAATTCATTTCTGTTGCTTTTAATGGCCTGGTTTAGTGCTTTATTACAATATTGTTATTACGTGCTGTCCGGTTGGTTCCAACTCACAGCTACCCAATGTTCAATACAAGGAAACACTGCCAGGCCATGCAGCATCCTCACAATTGCTATCTTTGAGGCCATTGTTAAAGCTTCTGGGCCAATTCATCTCTTTCAGGATTTTCTGCATTCATTGACCATCTATGATCTCAAGGACTGGTCTCTACTGATAACAAACCCAAAATACGTGAGATAAAGTCCTCACCGCCAAGGAACATTCTGGCTGTATTTCTTCCAAGACATATTTGTTTGTTCTAGCATTCCATGCTACTGCTAGCACCATAATGCAAATGTATAAGTTGTTTTTCGGTCTTTCTTACTCATTGTCCAACTCTCACATGCACACGAGGTGATTAAAAATCCCCTGGCTTGAGTCAGGCACACCTTAGTCCTTAAAGTGACACCCATACTATTCAATACGTTAAAGCGACCTTGTGTCCAGTGTCATACACGATTTGGTTTCTTGAGTGCTGCTTTTTTGAGCATCAATTGTAGGAACAAGCGAAATGAAATCTTTAACTTCAATCTTTTCTCCATTTATGATGATGCTGTCTGCAGGGCCAGTTTTGAGGATTCTTGTTTTCTTTATATTTAATTGCCATCCCTATGTACTAAAGGCTGCAGTTCTTGGTCTTTATCACCAAGTGCTTCAAGTCATCCTCTTTTTCAGCAAGCAAAGTTTTGTCATCTCCATCTCACAGGTTGACCATAAGCTTTCCTCTGATCCTGATGCCATGTTCTTCACATAGCCTGGCTTCTCGGACTCTGATTAGCATGTACATTAAAGAGGTGCCCTGGCGGCTTACTAAGAAAGGGTTATGTGTTGGGCTGCTAATTGCAAGATCAATACTTCAAATGTACAAGTTACTGTAATTTTGTAATTCTAATTGTTTCTTAATGTCGTCCAGAGTTTGTTCTGCTACACACAGCTAAATGCCTTTGCATAGCAATAAAACAAAAGTAAACATCTTTCTGGTATTCTCTGCATTCAGCCTAGATCCTTGTAACATCAACAGTGACATATTTCACGCCATGTTTTCTTGTGAGTCTGGCTTAAATTTCTGCCAGCTCTCTGTACTTCTCCAATCTTTTAAAAAGTATTTTACCTGCATGTGATATTAATGATAGTATTCAATAATTTCCGTATTCTGTTGGGTCATCCTTTTTTGGAATGAGCACCAATATGGATCTATTTTCATCACCTGTTACATGCACACTTTTAGTATTGCTTCAGTGTCTGGAGACATTTCAATTGATATTCTATAAACTTCTGAAACCTTGTATTTCGCTATTGGATTTCTTCCTTTAATAACATCTATTCTACATCATATGCTACCTCTTGAAGTGATTGGTGGTGGACCAATTCTTTTTGGTACAGTGACTCAGTGTATTCCGTCCATCTTCCTAGGATGCCTTCTACATTGTTCAATATTTTGTGCTTGGAATGTCTTCAATAATGCAACTGGAGGCTTAATTTTTCCCCCTTTAACTGTTTCAGCTTGAGCCGTGCTGAGGATGATTTTCGTTTTTCAACTTTCTATCTCCAGGTAGCTACACGTTTCAGTGAGATGCTTTATTTTTTGAGCTGCCTTTTGAATATTTCTGTTCGGCTCTTCTGCTTCACTGAGCCTTCATTTGCTTTCAGTAATCTGCGTTCAAGAGCAAGTTTCGGAATCTCTTCTGACAGCCATTTTGGTCTTTTCTGCCTTTTCTGCCTTTTGAGTGACCTTTGGCTGCCTTCACGCATGATCATCTTGATGTCACCCCACAGCTCAAAAGGTCTTCCTGCATTAGTGTTCACTGCATTAAATCTGTTTTTTAAATATTCTCTAAATTGAGGCAGCATGTATTCAAGGTTGTATTTTGTTTTCTTGTGGATTTAAAAAGATTTCTTTCCTTTCAACCTAAACTTGCACACAGGAGCAATTGATGATCTGTTTCACAGTCATCCCCTGACCCTGTTTTGGCATATGAAAATGAGCTTCTCCATCATCTCTTCCCACTGCTACAGTCAATAATATTCCTGTATATTCTATCTGGTGAAGTTCAAGTGTACTGTGTCTTTATTGTTGAGAAAAGAGATATTTACAATGAAGAAATCGGGTTGGTCTTGTGAAATTCCATCATGTGATCTCCACTTTTGTTTCTATCACCAAGGCCATGTTTTCCAACTACCATATTTTCCAAGGCCTTCATTTCCTTTCCTCTTTGTGTTCAACTTTTGCATTCTAACCATCAGTAATTATCAATACCTCTTAATTGCATGTTTCATCAATTTCAGACTGAAGAGGGAGGTAGAATTCTTCAATTTACTCATCACTAGCTTTCATTTCTGTTGCATAAATTTTAATCATAGTTGAATTAATTGGATTTCCTTGTAGACATATAGATATTATCCTATTGCAGAGAGCATTATACTTCAAGATAGATCTTGAAATGTACTTTTTGATGATAAATGAGATGTAATTACTCTTGAATTTTTTATTTCCAGCACAATAAGCAATATGAATGCCTGCTTTTAAATGGTCAAGGACCAGTCCATTTCAGTTGACGAATGCCAAGGATATTGATCTTTATGTGTTCCCTTTTAGTTTTAATTGTTTTCAATTTTCTTAGATTAATATTTCATACACTCCACATCTGATTATTACTGGATGTTTGCAACTCTTTGTTTTCACTTTGAATGGTACCCTATCAGCCAATGAAAGTCTCCAAAGCTTTATTCTGTCCTCATGACGCCAGTCGACTGTCCTTTGAGGAAATAGCTCTTCCCAGTTGTACTGAGTGCCTTCCAACCCGAGGGGCTCATTTTCCAACACCATCTCTGACATTCTGCTGATAGTCATCAGATTTTCTGTGGCTAATTTTTCAGAAATGGATAGCTTATCCCCCCCCCCCCTAGTGTGCTCTTAATCTGGAAGCTTCTCTGAAACGTAATCATCTTGGGTAATCCTGATTGTCTGTGAAGTCCTGGCATAGTTTGCAGCATCAAAGCAGCGTGCAAACCAACACAGCACGACAGACAGCTGAGTGATGATTTTTACAATAGCCCAAGAAATCTAATACGATAAGTAAATCATGGGTTATGAGCATCATCAAAAGCCCTCAATGAATGTACAAAGCAACAAGCACATTTGTATAAGGCCATGTGAATGAAGCTCAAGGATATGCTGCTGCCTGGAGACTTGCTTCCGCTTCAGGGGTTTGGGAAAGGAGTGGGACAGCTGCGCTATCCATATATTTGCTAACATTTTATTTCTTCAAAGGGAAAGATAAAATAAATCTGACAACCTGTTGTTATCTATTAAATCAGAGTTGTGAAGACATATTTTTATTTGCTCTGTTACTTTTCAGATGTGTGAATTTTTTATACTAAAAATTTTAAAGGATGTTTCACAACAGTCCTTCGGGAACTTTCAGGCTCCGGGGAGCTGGAAGCCAGGAGGCAGCTGATACCTCATGCGAAAGCCAAGGCCAGTACATAGAAATGAAATACAGGTAACAAAGCCTTGAAGAGCTTGGGGAAGGCATAATAGACAGAGTCACACAATTGGGGTCCTCAGGTAAACACAGGTGACAAAGGAGTTCATCTCAGCAAGATGCATGTGGAAAGCAAATTACATTAGGGGATATAGGAGAGAAAGGATCAGAGACTTAATCATTAGACTCTGTTGCCACCCTAAGAACCATGGACTTCATTGGGAGAGGTGTGCCATGCTCAGGTTTTGTATTCTTCAAAGGTTTCTCAGATGACAGTGATTCAGGAGAGAGGAGACGTAGCTGCCTAATGTAAGAGAGTTAATAACGCAAGTGAAAGGAGGATGGCTATAGAGCTCTATAGAAGGAAATACCCCATATGTGGAGCCCTGTTGGTTTGCCAGCTCCTCTCCTTTCCACCTGCTGAGCACTGCTTCATCATTCTGCCTTCTGAGAGTTTGTAATCACAGTTAAACCATGTGATCCTTGCTACTGAGTCACGTCTACTTTGAGTCTACCACCACGACACTTGGTGTGTGACTTGGGTGGAGCCCATACCCAGGCCTCACTCCACAGAGCTCTGCGCTTCTCTTGGCGATGTGGTGGGGCTATACATATATCCCCAGGCAAGTCAAAGTTTTGCAATGAAATTTTTAAACTAGATTTTCTGGAAAAAAGCTGTCACTTGAATAGTAGGCTGTGTGTGTGTCTGTGGGGGGTGGGGTGGAGTGGTTGTGTAAGTGGAGTGTGAACATGAAGGTCAGCTTGAGACCAAAGCCAATCTGTAAGAAAATGGGACACAAGGAGAGTACTATGTATTAAATCATGCCCTTCCCCCCAAATATATGGTGTAATCCTATCTTCTTGGCCTGTGGATGTAGTATTACTTGGAAATAAGATTTCTATGTTATGCTAACTAGATCCCACTTGAGTAGACCTGGTTTGAAATCTAATCAATTTTGAGTTCTTTAAAGATCCAATCAGACATAGACATACAGGGGGAGGGAGAGGCCAAGTGAAGATGACCAATGGACAAAGGAAAACCCAGAACAAGGAAGAAACAACATGAATGAGACCCTTATTTGAAGTTCCAGCCTCCAAATCTGTAATAAATTTTTGTTCCTTAGGGACATCCATATAACTATCGGTGGTATAATAGTTAAGAGCTTGATTGCCTTTACAAAGGTTGATTGTTCAAAGCCACCAGCCCCTAAATGGAAGAAAACACTTAGCAATCTGCTCCTTTGAAGATTATAGTCTAGGAAACTCTATGGGGGCGGTTCTACTCTGTTAAGTAGGGCTACTATGAGTTAAAATCAATTGAGTAGCAAACAGCAACAACAAAGCCCATCATTTGCAATATTTCTGGTATAACAGCAGTAACTAAATCAGAGAACATTGGGCAATAACATTGTAATAGCTTCGTTTAAGCCCCCGTCAAGCTAAATTTGAATGCTTTTTTGTTAAGCTACTTTGGATCTGGGTTTCTGTCAACTACCTGGGTTGATTATTGCCTTGAGTCTTTGTCCAGTTTGGAGTCATGTCCCTTTCTTCGGCTTCAGATCCCTTCCCTGAGCCTTTGAGATCATGGTCTGTCTCCTTTCTGGCCTCTGCTGATGCTAAGTCTGATGGCCTGAGGTTTGTATCTATTCCAGCCTCCTCCTTAGATCATCCCTGTGGACCCTCACTCTGCTTCTCCAGAACACATTAGACCTAGAAAGCTAAGCACCCAATGAATGAAGACCAGAAAAATGATTGAAAGTCTCAGGGGCAGCTTCTGTGGTTGCTGAGACTCAAAGGGGGCACAGATATTCAATTTTCTGCCAGGTGCACAAGTCACAAATTATTATTCACCCTCTTTATTAACACGGGGACCTTCCACCACTGCTGTTTTCCAAGTCATATTTAATATCCCCTCTCTCAGTCTGTAAAAGTCATTTCTGCCTTCTCCTCTCATCGTCACTAATACAGAAATAGTTCTGTTATGACACCGGCCTCAGCAAGCGTAACTCGCTGTTTATCTCATTATGAATGTAAGTAACTACCTCATGATGTGTGTCAACTAGAAGCAGAAAGCCTTTGTGTCAGATGTCACAGGCAAGCCTCCCTTCGTAGTTCAGCACACCCAGAAGAGTCGGCTGACTGCTGAAACCCTGTGGGAGGTTTTGGGAGAAACATTTCAGCGGAAGAGAAATTGAGACATCAACTATAAGAAATGTGTTTTGGGTCCTACAAGAGGCCCACTTTTATGACACGTTCTTGTAATATTTTTTGTCTTTGCAAGATTCCCACTTGGGGAAAGACATACTTGCGTGGGGACGCAAGAGAGAGGGGTCCAGGTCTAGACAGAAATGCTGCACCATGACCCACTGAATTCAAGTGGCAGTGGCTGTACAGTGGGGAAAGTCCAGTTGCCAATGTTCCCTTCTCTCTCCCCTAGCTTGTGAGGTCAGCACACTTTCCAGGCTAGATGGTGGTGATTTGAGGACCTGTTCTTTCTCCTGTTTGCTGGTATCCTCATGTTGATTCTGCATAGGATGCAACCTGTCTAGTACATCCCACCTCACTACTACCAGTGGTTTTTTGAAACGAGTTGTTAATTCTTTTAGTATACCTGCGTTGACCCCTGCGGGTCCCCCTCCACACTGTTTTATGGCGCTCATAAAGGAAACCATTTATCTGATGCATAAATCTCAGATAAATCAGGATCTTAATGATGTGATGTTGATCCTAATATCTTGGAGGACCAAGGTGCCAGTTATGTTTGGAAGCACTGCTATTAATTGGTGGTGGCAATGTCCAGGTTTCCATAATGGAGGCTTGATAAATATTCTGTCGCCACTTCACCACGATGGAAAAACAAATCTGGATATGTTCCTTCATTGAGGCACACATGACTGTTGGGTTTTTAAAACAGGCTGTTAGATGATTGGGAAAAGATGATAAGAATACAGCACTAGTGGACAGGAATAGGCAGATAAGCTACCTAGACCCTTTATAACAGAGGTAGCTAAGGAAACGGGTAGAGAGGATTATCCTAGAACCATGAGCTTCAAAGGTAAGGGTAAAAAAGAGATCCGAATAACAACGGGAAGAAATGAAATAAAAACAGTGAACAAACAGAACTGGATTTACACAGCATAGTTATTTTCAATTGTTGCAAGCAGTGTTCTCTTTGGGGCACCAACCTGATATTTGGCCTCACTCACCCAAGAGTACATGAGCACCCACATTATACCAATAGCTGGTATCTAGAAATCAAGATTTGCCTAGTTGTCCAGCCATTCATGTACCTACTGCTTTCCCAACAAGTGAGCGAAGTCCATCGCTCTCTCCC
>NW_022105908.1:10618967-10622452 GCF_000313985.2 Echinops telfairi | reverse complement strand
CAAATCAAGAAAGACAGAAGCAAAATTTGCAAATAATTTAGGAAATAAAATAAGTGCAAACTGTTAAAAATAAGTGAAATATTAGAAACTATAAAAATGCAGTAAACAGCAATCCAGGAGCATAGTGAGATTTCAGAAATACATAACGCACTGAAAAGGCAAAGTAATAGAATTGAATCAATGGAAGAGAGACTAGTTTTATGAATAAATATCTCAAGGCTAATCTGTGAGAGGAATTATGAGGAACAAAAGATAATGACAAGCGAATCCTTCCCCTCCACAAAAAACTCAAAACAAACAAACAAAAACAAAATAAACGGAGCCCAAGACTTGGGTAAGATCAAGAATAAGATGTTTAAACACAGAAATAGACAAACATCAAAGTAATACTCAGAGCAACATCACCTAGAAACAGACAGGGCTATAGGATTAGTCCAAGTAAATTAGACTTACAAGACTAAAAATAGGGTAACAGATATAATAAATTTCAAATGAGGACAACTACAAAGTAAAGAGAGAACAAAGAGTGTAGATTCTGAACTTCCAAATGGAGAAAAAGACAAAAATGATTTCAAGATAGGAACGGCTGCTTTAAATTAGGGAAGAAAATAATAAACCACAAGATAATCACAAATAAAATTAATAAACTACAATAAAATAAAAATCAAGACAAACATACAAATTTAGTAAATACTAAAATAATAGCAACTAAGGAAATGTTAGGGAAACCCAGAAACAAAATTAACTTAGTCCAGAAAATTATATGGAACACAGAAACTAGCAACACCGCAAAACAATAAATACAAAACACCCCCAGTAGTTTATTCATATCTAATGATAATTATGCTAGAACTTGTTGGAAGAAAAAAACTTCCCTGGTATCAGGAAAGATGAACAGATATACATACAAGATTTCAGTGAACCTCAAACAGGAGAGACCCTAAAAGAAAACCACAAACACATAATCAAAGTTCCCAAAACTAGAGACAAGAAAAGAATCCTGAAACTAGCTCAATAAAAATGAAAATTACCTAGATTGAATGTAATTGGACTAAGTACACCAGTCAAGATACGGAAAGTACATAATGGCTAAGAAATAGGACCCATCAATATGCTGCCTACAAAAGACACACCTTATATACAAAGACAAAAATAGACTAAAAATCAATGGATGACAAATTTTATTAAGCAAATAGCAATCATAAAAGAGCAGAAGTGGCAATATTGATTTTCAATAAAATAGGCTTTAAGGCCAAACTCAGCATAACATTCAATGATGATATAATATAATGATCAAAGTGTTGATCGAACACCAGGAAACAGCTGGAATAAATATCTATGCAATCAATGAAATAACCTGAAATACATAAATCAAACTCTCAGAGAATTAAAGAAATAAATAGACAACTCAAGTAGGAGACTTTAATACCCCACTTTCAAGGATGGACAGACAACTAGAAAGAAACCCAGTGAAGACACAGAAGGACAAAATAACTCAATCAACTTGACCTCATGACAGAACACCCCACCCAACAACAGTACAATATTCATTCTTTTCCAGTGTACATGGAGCATTCTCCAAAATAGAAAATATGCTAGGGTACAGAACAAGCACCAACATTAACAAAACATTAACATATTACAAATCATCTTCCCAGTTCACGGCTGAGAAAACAACAAAAGGAAGATCAAGAAAAAAAGCTTATGGAGATAGAATAACACTTTCCTTTAAAGCTACTGGATAATAAAAGTAAGAGACTACATTGAAACCTTCCTTGACTCAAATAAGAATGAGCACATAACATGCTAAGCCATTTGATACAAGTGTTAGAGGAATATGGCAGTGACAGGATACAGGATCAACAAACAGAAGTCTATCGGACTGCTCTACACATCAGACAAGATCACGGAAGAGGTGATCAAAAAGGTAGTACCCTTTACAATAGCCAAGCACAAATTGAAATACCTAGGGATATACCTGACTTAAAAACCCAAAAGATTTGTACGAGGAAAACTTCAGAATACTATCACAGAAACCAAGAGGGACCTCAACAAATAGAAGGATATCTACCTGCTGAAAAATGAAGCAACACCCTTATCTCACTCCATACATAAGGATAAACTCAAGATGGATCACAGACCTCGAGGTAAATCCCCAAACTATTAGGGCTATCAATGAGGGAATTGGGACAAATCTAAGAACCTTGGCCCAAGGAATACATAGGCTATCAGAAATAGGAAAGGACACAAATACAGATGAGTCACAAATTGACAAGTGGAATATACTGAAGATAAAACACCTGTGTACATCGAAATAATTCATCAAGAGAGTAGTAAGAGAGTCCATGGACTGGGAAAACATCTTTAGCTATGACACATCAGATAAAGGCCTTAATACTAAAATCTACAATACTCTGCTAGCTTCCAAAAAGATAAAGACTAATTGCCCACTGAGGAGGTGGCCAAAGGACCTGAACAGAAGTTTCACAAGGGCAGAAATCTGAATGGTTCCGTACATGCTGGTATGTTGCATTCATGTCTTGGAGCCCTGGGGTGAAGCCTACTCTCTCTCCCTCTCCTGTGGAGATATAAACAATGCCCTCCCCTTGGCTGGGTTAGTGCTCTGCTCCACCCCTACCCATGTCTCTCTCTCTCTCTCTCTTTATTTTCCCTTCCTATTTAGTAGAATGCACTTTAGAGGACAGCACTGAAGCTACAGTTTGGGAAGAGGGGCACGTCTGATCAGAGCACACAGGAGCAAACCAAGAGGGAAGGAGACAGAGTGGAGAACATCCTGTCCCACCAAGCCCCCTGAGGATGATATTCCTACTCAGAGCAGACAATTCATGGAGAGGACCACAGGACCAGCCCCACCAGAGACATGATGTTCCTCACTGATCCATAGCGCTATGGAGGACAAAACTGGAAACACTGTGGGGATTGTGCCTAATCTGACCCCATCACACTGGGACAAAACACTAAGGGCATGCAACAGGGGAGCAAAGTAATGATCTCCCCACAAGGAACAGAGTGTGGCACCCCATCAGACTCGACTGGAAAACCCTCCTAAAGGTGAAAAAACAGACCTGGAACTTTTCCTTTTTTGTCATTAGCTTTCTTTTTGTTGTCGTTATTTTATTCGTTTTTTGTTGTTTGTTTGTTTTGTCTTCCTTTGCTGTTTTGTTTGGATTTCCCCTTTTATAAATTTGCGCTTATTATTGTCTCTGCATGTCTATCTAGATAAGATAGGCTGGATAAACAATTCAGAGAGGGGTGGGGAATAAAAAAAATATTCAGAAAAGCAAAGAATGGGACTGAGTGTTCCCGGGGGGCGAACTGTTCCTGGGGGAGGTGGGAGAAAGGAAAGGGGGTGTCAATAAACCCAGAGACAAGGTAACAACAAGTGAACTAAAATCGATAGAGAAAAGGGTGTAGGATGCCTAGTGGGGCTTACTCAAGGGCAATTTAACAGTGAGGAATTACTG
>NW_022105908.1:10610086-10618123 GCF_000313985.2 Echinops telfairi | reverse complement strand
ATAAAAGTGGGTGAAGGGAGACAGTGGACAATGTAAGATATGAAAGTAATAATTTATAATTTATCGAGGGTTCATGAGGGAGAAAGGGTAGGCAAGGGAGGGAAAAACAGAGGAGCTGATATCAACCACTCAAGTAGAAAGAAAATGTTCTCAAAATGATGGCAACAAATGTACAAATATGCTTGACACAATGGATGGATGTATAGATTGTGATAAAAGCTGTAAGAGCTCCCAATAAAATGATTCAATTAAATAAACTCAGTGCTCATAGGGCAATGTATTTTTAGCAATACATATACACATCCAAAAAATGAGAGAAAAAGAAAGGGAGAAAGAAAGAAAAAATTAAAGAAACAACGTCAAGATCTTAACCCACCATCTGCTACAATTAGAAATCTGGCACCAGAATCAGCTCAGTAGAAGAAGAGAACAAACCAACATTCCTGCAGAAACAACCGAAACAGGAAAAAAGAATAAACACAACTAGAAACTAGGCCTTTGAAAGAATTAATAATGCTAACAAACCTCTGCTGGTTCAAAAAAATAAAAGATGCACATAACATGGATAAGAAATGAAATGACCACCAAAACAGCAGAGGTGACTAAAGTGAAAAGACAAAAGCAGAATAAAATATACAGCTGTACAATGACCTCTGGAATCTGAAAATCTAGAAGAAATGGACAAATTTCTAGAAATTTACTACCTACCTAAAGTAACCCAGGTTGAAGTAGAAGGGACTCATAAAAAAATAAGAAATTGATCAAATCCTTAAAAACTTCTGTCCCCTCAAAATACAGACTCAGAAAGCTTTACTGGACGATCCTACCAAACATGAATTTGTCTCTAATTTTTAATTGATGATATTTTTAGTTTTATGATTTATACTTGTCTTTGATATATATTTTTCATTTTACATATAATGGGAGACATGGGTTCTGTTTTATTTTTCTGTAAATAAATATCTAGTTTTTCTAGCACCATATTCAAACAAAAAAGTATGGAGTTAGTGGAAGATACTTTGAGGAATGTAAGAGTTAAAGGCAAGAGAGGTAAATACTGTTATATACACAATCTTGTAATAAACTGATCTGTAAACAGGCAGTATGCTGAATGAATATATATTTAACATAGGGTATGTCTACATGTATATCTACCTATAATGCAAACATGTTCACAAATGTGGTATAGTACACATGGGGCACAGGTATGTAAACTTCTTAGATGTAAGCCGACTCCTTGAGGAAATGAATCAAAGGACGTAAGGGCTCAGCAATTTTTGCTTATGATGATAAGAAATTTGCCATCAATAAGGAATAATTGCTGAACACCATCATAAATGTAATTGTTGAACACTTTGGTTAATGTAAAGTGTCACTAAGTTGTATACCTGAATAATGAATTGGCAAATATATGTAAAAAATAATTTTCTAAGGTAATTGTGTTAATTTCTCTCTTCTCTTGCAGAATAAAATTTGGCATTTGATTTATTCTTTCTCCTACACCTATAACATATTATTAATACTCCATACTCTACTAAAGAAATTTCAATGTTGGCTACCTTTACATTTTTTTTCATCCCTTTTTTATTTCTCTACTTTAAAATTTTTTAGTTTGGTTTTTATTTAGATTGGCTACAATACACTTAAAACAAGTGTATTGTATATACACTAAATATACACTAAATAAGTGTATATAGAAACACGTATTTTCTTAGTGTTTCTATAATAGAAATAGCACAAGCGAGTGGCTGTAACAAACTGAATTTTACTGTCTCACCGTCCAGGAGGCTATAGATGTTTTCATTTAGGGTCAGGCTCACGGGAAAGGCATTTTCTCTATTTGCTCGAAGGGCAGAGCCTTATCTCTTCAGCTTCTGCTCCTCCTGCCGCCATCTTCATCTGGCTTGTGTCTTCCCCTCTGTTGGAGCTTCCGTCTCTGCACTTAATTGGCGCTTTTTATATCCCACAGGTGATTTGCTTAGTACACTGAGATGGCCTCACTAACACACCAAGGATTCTTTTGAGACTTTCATCCTCTTTATTGAATATTTTCTGCAATGTATATAGATCAAATTGATCTTTTATCTTAAGTATTTTATTTTAAAAATGTAACAGTCTTATGACATAATTTGCATACCAGATTGTTCAATGGTTTAAATATATTATAGTTGTCCAACCATCACCACAATCGATTTTAGAGCATTTCTTTTATTCCTATACTCATTCTTATTATCTCACCACCACCACCCAAATCCCTTGCCATCACCCCAAGTAAATATTAATCCAGTTACTATCTCGATAGATTTACCTATCCTGGATTTCATGTGAAGAAAACCATACCACCACCCCGCACCGACAACAATACCAAAATAAAACACAGAAAACCCCAATCTAACAGAAAGCAGAAAATAATAAGAACTAGAAATTTAATGTCGTTAAAAGAGAGAACAAATGATAAGACATCAAATTGTAACCTAACTCTATCTACATCAATCCACTCTCCAATGCACTCTGTCTGATAGAAAGGCTATGTACATCCCTAGTCAGGGGTCAAAGAGGAATCACCAGAGGCTTAATCCATGTGGGGACTCTCAAAACGGATTTTGGTCTTTCACGGTCTTCTATAGCCGGCGCCAAATCAAGTGATAGAATTTAAGCTCTAATACAATTCCCTCTTCTAATCTTGGATTTTATTATTTACAATCTTTGGATCACACTGGTTTGTATGCTTCTGTTTGGACTTAGCTGACACCTCAGTAAAATGGCTACTTGTTTTAAGGTAAGACTTTAAGATCCCAGTTACAATTCTTTCAGATAGCCGGACACCATCTGATTTCCTCACGACAGTTTGTTATAACACTCATATCTTCAGGGACCTCTTCATGAGGGCAAGTATTGAATAGTGCCAAGTCATAAGAACTAATTGTTTTTAGATTAGGGCTTATGATTAAGTGTGAGCTCAAAAATCCATTCATTTATCTGTGGTTTATATATGTCCCTGTTCAGTGATTGGGCACCCTCAAAACAAGACATTTTAACCAATGTTCAATGACTTCCAAAACTCCAATTTTGGAATAGTAGCCATCTGCTTCATCTCACTTAAGTTTCTGCTTTAAGTCCAAGGGAGTAGCTCAGTTCCTTTAATCTGCTGTAGGTGTGTTTATGGTAAAGCCCAGTTCAATTAGTGACGTATTCACACTCTCCCTTAGGTGTGTCCTATGAAGGATGCTGTGTACCTCAAAAGGCAAAGTCTAAAGTCCCGGATGTCTGTGGTACATGGCCTGCGTCACCCAGGGCTGGATAGAAATCCCATCAAACATGCCTTGTTAGGAACATAATACAGAGAACATAATCTTCTAGTAGAGATCTATATATGTTATGGTAAATGTTACATGTTTTTCACAATGGCAGGTTGATCTCCTGATTGACCACCAATACAATATTAGAAATATGGTCTTATTGAGACCTTTATATTCTTCCTTTCATCTGATCTCTGTACCATTTTTCTTTTGTTTTATAAAGTCCATATTTTCTTTAATTTAAATGAGAAACTAAAGCATAATCATTAGTTTTCAAAATTAATTTCTTCCCCTAAACTTTGGATGCTATAATGTTGTATATGTGTGTATATATATCCCTATTATTTACTGATTGCTTTCCTCTTTGGAAGTCTTTGGGTCCAAATGTCTGTATTTCCTTTCTTTAGACTGCTAGGACTTGAGCTATGACCTAAGCCTAGCTCCTTAGACCCGCCCCCCCCCCCCCCCCCCCACACACACACTGAAGACGGTAAGTAGGAGAGTGAAAAACAAAAGGGTGTGTGTAATTCATTTTCGGAGGCAGTTAGCAGCAGCAATGGTGTATAGGGTTGGCAATGTTGGTGTTGAACAGGATATCCAGCTTGTTTGTGTTAGGTTGGTGCTTGAGTGGATATTTGCCCTGGCCTTTGCTACTCAGTGGATATAGGAACCTTGGTGGCACATTGGTTAAACAGTTGGTAGCTAACTGTAAGATTTTCAGGCAGTTCAAATCCAACCCACCACTCTGTTGGAGAAATATGAGACAAACTGCTTCCATAAAGTTTTCCATAGAGATGTGTGGATGGGATATAGGTGTTGTCCCTGGGAAGCCCTAAGGGACAGTTCCACTCTGTCCTATAGGGGTGCTAATGGTCAGAATGGAGTAGATGGCAGTAGGTTGGTTTTTGATTTGCCTCGTTTTATTGTGGGGATGAGCCAGTGCCATGCTATGGAAACTAAATAGCCAGGTCGTCTCCAACTCGCAAGAAACCAGGATCAGGGACTGTGATGGGGTTTTCAATCTGAAGCAAGTGATGGTAAACCCCAGGCCAGGAGAGAATGCATGAAGTGTCTGCAGTGGTGGCAGTGATGGCTTGGGGCAGAAAATGATGGTGCAGCGGTAGCATGGAAGTGGAGGGATGTAGGGATGTGATCTGGATGCTGGTCCTGTGTTCTGGTGCTTAGCTTCTGGTGGGGTCGTTTCCCCTATTTTCTGACTGCTGTCTAAGCCCAATTCTGCAGGCTCACTGGCAATTCTGGGACCTCCACAAGTGCTGTCAATAGATATATTTTCCTTTCAATTAGCCCGAGGCAGTTTCTGTAGCATTTAACAGAGCCTGACCAAAGCATCCTGCGTTCTGCTCTGTTGGCATATGGCTTTACTTGGTTTTTGCTCCATTTGGCGCTTGACCGCAAGCTATTGGTTAAGCCCACATCTCTGTTTTCTTTCAGATAATTACAATTTACTGTACCCAAGATCCCTGACCAACGTCTTACATTTTGGTGTGAACTCCGGTGTTTCTCCTATTGCCTCTTATTAAAGGTCTGTCCAGGGCTAGTCCTTCCTCATTAGCAGTGGGTTGATTTACTCTGGTTCTTTCACTATTAATTTTTCTGCAGTTAGTATCTTCATCTCCACACTTAGGCCAAGGAGCTCTAAAACACGCACCGTCCCCAGCCACATTAACTGGTGTTCAACAACTATTTAGTACAGAACTGTTGAACTCTGCTCCTATTTCTCTGTTATTTGCTACAAAAGGGGGACTTTGTTTCTGGATAAGATGAATCACATTTTTGACTTTATTTCTAGCAGGACTGAAGATATCAGTCTCTCCTTTTTCTCCCATCCTCACAGCTCCATGCCCATCTGTGTTCTGCTCTCAGACGAGGTCCTGCCTGTCCCTGACCTCTTCACCATAAGCACTGAACTTTAAGAGCAGATTCACATATCCCTTTGGGCTACGTGGCTGGGAGTTAGAATCAGTGAGTTTAGTTCCAGAACACTCTAGAAAAAAAAAATCTACAAATGTGTTGCTTCATTTTTCCTTTACCACCTAGTTGTGGCTTTCCGTTTTGTTAGTAAAGACCTCTCTCTTCTTTGTGAGGATCTATACAGTGATAGTAGGCAGATAGAAACCTTTATCTTGTTTTGGCTACTGAATGATCATCTCAGCATCTGGCAGCTGTTTACTTAATTTCAATTTCAATAATTGTTGAACATTTATAGTCTTTTATACTTTGGCAATAGTTTATTTAGAAAGTTGGACCTGAACACTAGATGTCCATACATTTCCATCGGCATAATCTGTTGTATATTGCTGACAAAAATTTAAAGTATTTTGAGAACCTAATATTTATAACTCAGAAAGAATTTATAAAAAGAACCCTATAATGGGGTTATGAAAACTTTTTTCATAAATGGATTGATTTAGGTAATAATCTGGAAGAAATATATTTGGGTCTTCACTTCACTCTGTATACAAAAGCTAAAATTCCAGATTTATTAATTTATTATCATTAGTTACTTATTATTTTCTCGTACATAAAAGAAAAATACAAGAGCTATCAGGAAACATGAAACAGAACTTTCATAATCTTCAATTAGAAAAGGCTTTTGAAAGGACATCGTGAGACTCAATATCATAAGAGAAAAGATGGATAAATATGGCTTTAAAAATGAATGCTTCTTCAGGGTAAAAAATACCATAATCACAGTGAAAAAGCAAATGGAAAATTGGAAAATCAACACATATGAAGAAATTACACATATTTTGTGACATGTAAAACATATTTATAAATCAAAGGACTGTAAACACCAACAATCCCCCATTTCAAAAGGCAAAGAATATAATAAACCAAAACCAAACTCAGTGCCATTGAGTCCGTACCAACTCATAGCGACCCGAAAGGACAGGATAGAATAGCCTCTGTGAGGCTGAGACTGTAAGTCCTTACGGAGTAGACAGCCTCGTCTCCCTCCTGTGGAATACTGGTGGATTCAAACTGCGGACCTTGGGGACCGCAGCCCATGCATAACCTACTGGTGCACTAAAAATAGGGGAAAATCTATTTAAATTTATACAACATACTTTAAATTAATGCTGTCATTATTTAACCTTTTATTGGATGCTAGGACATCTAATAGGAGTCCTGGTGCTGTAGTGGGTACATATTTGGCCGCTAACCAAAAGGTTAGTAGTTCAAAATCACCATCCACTCTGAGGGAGAAAGATGAGGTTTTCTTCTCCTGTAGAGTTAGACTCTTTCAAACCTACAGCGGCAGTGCTACCTTGTCCTATAATGTAGGTAGCAGTTGGAATCAACTCGATGGCAGGGAGGGTGTTTGTTGTTGTTGTTGTTTCTTTGTTTTCTTTTTGAGGACATCTGTACACACTGCATAACATCTTCATTTCATCAGCTGACAAGTATGTTAATACATGTATGTATTAACTACTCACAAGATATATATTTTGAAAAAATACTTATTGGCAGAGGGTGAGTATGACTAATGAGAACAAGAAACTTCCTGAGTAGACAGCTTCTTTTTCTCCCTCACTTGATTGGTGGTGGGAAAGAGCACTTTCATTTACAGTTCTCTTATTTATCATGTCTCGCAGGCCCCCCCAATTCAGGAGCAGGTCCATCATGCAGAAAAGGTGGACATAACATTCTACATTTATCTTAACCTAAAAGTTAGTTTCTCAGGAAAGTGGGGCTGAGAGGTCATTTTCCCCTGTCACAAGTGGGCCACCTCCCTTCTTTCCCATCATTGTAAGGAGCAAAGACACAATAACATTGCCTTGTATTGACAGAATGTGTCATGGAATTGCCACTTTCATATATTGTTGGCAGAAACTTGGGAAGGCAATTTGAGTAGCTATCTCAGAATTTTAAATGCACACTTCCTTTAACTTAACCATTTCAGTGATAGGAATTTGTGCTACAAATGCTGCAATAGAAATGTGTAAGACTCTTTAATATATACACGTTTCTATCAGCAAAACAATGCAAGCAATCTAAAAGTACATTGATAAGGGTCTAATAAAACAAAAAACAATGACCAAAACCAATTCTGGATAGAACAGAATATCATGATTTTTAAGGAGTTAGACAGAGTTATAAGCGGTGTTATGAAGCATTCACAGTTTGCTGAAGTGCAAAAAGCAAGACACAGAGCAGTGGGCCTAGATGCCAACTTTTATGAGAAAACACAATTGCTCTTAGTGGCTGTTGAACCAACAGAATGAAACATTGCCTGATCATTGGTATGCTTGAGTCCGTGTGTGCAGTGACTGTGAATCTTGAGTGCCTTTGGTCAAGGCGACTCATCTCCAGTACTATATTGCACAGCAATCTGTTGTGATTCATAACATTCTTATTGGCTAATTTTTAGCAGCAGATTACCAGCATGAGTGAACCCGCTGGTATTTGATGTACTGGCAGTATTGCTTCCAGTAACTATCATAGCAATACATAAACCGCCAACCACAGTACCACAAATTGTATTTTGTTGATGACATTTGGAAATGTTGTCAAGAGACTGATAATAATGCTATTAATGGGAACACACTGTTTACTTCATACCCTTCTGTGTGCTATCAATCTTTTATAAAAATCAGGTGTGTGTACATTTTAACTATTCAGAAACGAAAATATCATAAATATATACAGTTTAAAAAGATTTTCTGTCTGAAGATGACTATGGTTGGCGAAGAAAAAAGCATATTCTTTAAAAAAA
>NW_022105908.1:10601524-10608027 GCF_000313985.2 Echinops telfairi | reverse complement strand
CTTGGTGGGCCAGGATGTGCTCCACTTTCTCTTCCTCCCCCTTCATTTGCTCCCGTGTGCTCTGATCAGACATGTCCCTCTCCCTGAGCTGCAGCTTCAGTGCTGTCCTCTGAAATAAATTCTTCTGGGGGGAGGGGAAACTGTCCATGTACGTGGGATTGGGGCCAGCCCCTCAGACCTCTCCACTGGTTCCCTACTCCATGCTGGCATGTTGCATTCACATCTTTGAGCACCGGGTGCAATGGACTATCTTATTGTTGTTGCTTTGTTCCAACATATAAGAACTCTATGTACAACAGACAGAAACACTGCCAGGCCCCATGCCATTCTCATAATCATTGTGTTGACCCCATTGTTACATCTCTCCATCTCCTTGACGATCCTTCCGTTAGTTTCGCTGCCCTTCTACTTTACCAAGGATGATGTCCTTTTCCAGGAACTGGTCTCTCCTGATACTATGTCCAAAGAACACGAGACAAAGTCTCATCATCCTTGCTTCTAAGGAGCATTTTGACTATAAATTTTCCATGATGGGGTTTCTTATTCTTCTTCCAGTACATGATCCTTTTAATATTCTTTGTCAGTGCCATAGTTCAAAAGCAATACTTCTTATTCAGTCTTCCTTAGTCAATGTCCAATTTTCAAATGCATATGAGGCTATTGAAAATACTATGAATTGAGTCAGGCTCACCTGAGTCCTCAAAGCAACATCCTTGCCCTCCAACACTTCAAAGAGTTCTTGTGCAGCAGATTTACCCAATAGAATAAGTCTTTTGATATCCTGACTGCTGCTTCCATGATCACTGATTATGGATCTAATTAAGAGGAAATCCTAGACAACTTCAATTTCCCCCCCATTTATCACGATGTTATCTATCGGTCCAGTTGTGAGGATTTTGGTCTTCTTTACATTGAGTTGTCATCCATACTGAAGGCGATCGTCCTTGATCTTCATCAGCAAGTGCTTTGGGTCTTCCTTACTTTTGCTAAGCAAGGTTGTATCATCTGCATATCACAGGTTGTTAATTAATAAGCCATCTTCTAATCCTAATGCCCTTCTCCATATAGCCCAGCTTCTCAGAGTATTTGCTCAACATTCAGCTTAAATAAGTATGGTGAAAGGACATAAACCCGATACACTCATTTCTTGATTTTACACCATACAGAATTAGCTTGTTCTGCCTCCTGGGCCATGTACAGATTTCACCTGCGCACAATGAAGGACTCTGGAATTCCTACTCTAATCAAAGCTGTCCATAATTTGTTATGATCCACACTGTCTAATACCCTTGAATAGTCAATAAAACAGAGCTAAATATCTTTCTGGGATTGTCTGCTTTCAACCAAGATCCATCTGATGTAAGTCATATAGGCTTTGTGTCATGTCCTTTTTTGAATCAGAGTGAATTTCTGGAAACTTTGTCAGTGTAATGCTGCAAGAGTTGTTGGAGGATATTCAGCAAAGTTTTATTTTCATGTGATATACATAATATTTTTTGATAATTTATATATTCTATTGGGTCTCCTTTCGTTGGAGGGTATAAATATGGATCTTTTCTAGTTAGGCAATTGCCTTCTAAATTTCTTGGCATAGATGAGTAAGTGCTTCCAGTACTTCAGCAACTTGTTGAAATATTTCAATGAGTGTTCCAACAATTTCTGGAGTCTTGTATTTTTGCTAATGCTGTCAGGTCAGCTTGAACTTCTTCCTTTAGCACCATCAGTTCTTGATCTTCTGTTTCCTCATGAAATGGTTGAATGTTGATTAGTATTTTTTGGTACAGTGACTCTGTATTCCTTCCATCTTCTTTCGTTACTTTCAACATCATTCAGTATTGTGCCCATAAATTGTTTAGTATTGCAACTTCACCGTTGATTTTATTTCTTCATTTCTTTCAGATTGCGATATGCTGAGTGTGTTCTTCCATTTCGGTTTTCTAATTCTAGGTCTTTACAAATTTCATTATGATACCTTATTTGTCTTTTCAAACTGCCATTTGAAATGTTGCGTTTAGCAATTTCATCTTATCGTTTTTCCATTTACCATAGTTATTCTATGATAAAGAGCAAGTTTAGTCTTTTCAGATATCCAAATTTACTTTTCCTGTCTTTTTAATGACTTTTTACTTTCTTCACATATGATGTTTTTGATATCATCCCACAGCTCATTGGGTCATCTGTCATTATTGTTCAATGTGTCAAAACGGTTCTTGAGATGTTTTTGGAATTCTGGTGAGATGTAGTCAAGGTCATATTTTGTCTCTCGTGGACTTGTTTTCATTCTTTTCAACTCCATCCTGAACTTACATATGACCTGATGGTTTCTTCCACAGCCAGCTTGTTTTGATTTCTGATATTGAATTTCTCCACCATCTTTTCCCACAGAGGTACTCAATTTGATTCCTGTTGAGTTCATCGATCCAAGTCCACATGTATAGACACTGTCTGTGTTGTTGAACAAAAAGATATTTGCAATGAAGAAGCTGTTGGTCTTGCAAAAATTCTATCATGTGATGTTAATTTCAAGCACCAAGGCCATAGTTGCCAGCTGCTGTTGCTCTATTTGTTTCCAACTTTTTCATTCCAAATGCCAAGAATTATTGATGCATTTTGATTTCACGTTTGGTCAATTTGACATGGGAAAAGTAGAACTCAATTTCATCATTAGCTTTAGTGGTTGATGCAAACATTAGAATAATAGTTATGTTCACTGTATTTTCTTGTAGGCATATAGACATCCTGTCACAGAGAGTATTGTACTAAAAGATAGATCTTGAAATGCCTTTTCTTCCCAATAATTTTATTGACATGTAATTCACATATCACACAATCTCATACTTTAGTCGCAACAAGAAGAGTTCTACAATCATCACTACAATCTGTTTTAAATATTTTATTTGTTCTTGTACTTATAGTGATTAGCCCCCATTTTCCCTCAACCTCCCCTGGGGAACCATCAATTCAGTTACTGTCTCTGCAATTCAACAATCCTGGATTTCTTATACAGAAAAATATTAAAAAACAGACAAACAACAACAACAACAACAAAACTAATGAGAATAACAAAGTAAAACAATAAAAATCTCAATAAAAAAGAAAACAGAAAATATTAAAAACCAGAACAATTTAAATGGTTCATAAGGAAGATCAAATAATAGGTTTTGAGATAGTTAAGCTTTATTGTGCCAACTTGGCCAATAAACACATGTGGGATCAATGAAGGGTGGAGAGATTAATGGCTCAGTGAGCCTCACCTTTCTAGTCTGGGGTCTCTTGCTTTCTGATGGCTGGACCAGGGTGCAGCTGCCTTCGCCAGTTCCCTGCATTAACTGGCAAGGCTCACTTCCTGTGAGACATCCCTGAGGAGAAGCCACATGGACCTACCCTGATGCAGCCCTGGGTGCTGGAGCAGCTGTCTGGAGATCCCTGCCAGCACTGAGATGCTTACACACTCACTGACTCAGCTTTCCTCCTGCAGTAGGCATCTTTGCATTTGTTTTGTGAGATTGAGGAGGACTTTGTAGATTAGTGTCAGACACATTGGCTAATGTTGGACTTAAGGGCTTGGGTAACACTGGGTTGGGATGCTTTCTTAATGTACATTTACCCTTTATATAAACCTCTCTCTTATACATATGAGTTTCTGTGGATTTGTTTCCTTAATGTAACAGACTAACACAGGGTTCTAGATTTTAACCTAACTGCATCTGCAGCAATCCACTTTCCAATGCATTATGCAAGTTAGCAAGGCCATTCACATCTCTGCTCCACTGTCAAAAGGGATTCCTCAGGGGCCTAATCCACATGTATTTCCCCTTCACTTTTTTTTAAAACATGAAACAGCTTTAAAATGGGTCCAAATGGAGGTCCAATAATATTACATTTTGACCCAATTATGCCTGTCATAATGGAATTTACATGGTCTACATCTGATAACAGGGATATTCACATCCTTCAACTACAATCAGAGGGGATTCTCTGGAGACTAAATCCATATGTGGATCCTGCAAATGGGTTTTGGGCTTCCACTGTCACCCACAACCTTCTGCAAACCAACTGTTCACAATTTAAGCTCTGATACATTCCCTCCTTTAGACTTGAATTACATTATTTATAATCCTTGGATCACACAAGCTGGTGTGTTGCTTCCAAGTGGACTTAGTTGATGCTTCCCTTAGATGGTTGCTTGTTTGAAAAAAAACTTTAAGGCCCCAGACAAAATTCTTTCTGATATTCAGACACCATGTAGTTTCTTCACCACACTTTACTATAGCACCCAGATTTTCAGGGATCTCTTCATGAGATCAAATGTCAATCACGAGAATGCCTTTCTTTTTAAAAAGTTTATTTTTAAAAATTAATTAATCATTTTATTGAGAGCTCTTACAGATATTATAGTAATCCATAATTCAATTAGATCAAGCATAATTGTACAATTGATGCTACCATCAGTTTCAAAATATTCTCTTTCTTCTTGAACTCTTTGATATCAACTCGCTCTCCTTTATCCCCTACCTCTCCTACCATAACCCCCCCCAGGAACCCTTATTATTATATTATATATTACTATTGTAATAATAAAAATAATAATAATTATTGTTATTTTTGCCATATCTTACACCATCCAATGTATCTGTTCACATGCAATTCTGTTATTCTTTCCCCTCGAGTAAGGCTATATATCATCCTTGCTATCAGCTCCCTTACCTCCCCTCTTCCGGTACCCTCAGGGCATCATTACTCCTGTTACTGTTTTTATGATGAATTTTGATGCACTTATTCTTTAAGTTGTCATTTCTGGTGTAGTTAACCATATGATTGTTTCATTCGGAATGGCCATTACCAGTCCATTACAGCTCACTAACGTCACGGACATTGATCTTTATGCTCTTGCTTCATTTTTGACAACTTTCATAGAGTCATACTTGTACATTCTACATTCCAATTACTAATAGATGTTTTCATCTCAATTGAGTCAGACCCCATCATCAAATGAAGATATTAAGGACTTACTCCGTCCAGGTCATTATGGTCATGACAACTTTCCTTTGAAAAGACTTCTTCAGTTGTATTTTGAGTGTTTTACCCTTGAAGGGATTTTCTTCCAGGACAATATCTGACAATGTACTCTTGCAATCCATAAATTTTTTAGTGTACTTCATAGTGTGCTGATGTATTTGTAAGGCTTTCAGTTGTTATTCTCTCTGAAGTGGACAGGGCATTCATTTGCTGAAGTTTTTCCTTGGGATAGAACACCACTGAATCAGTTCTCCCTTGGTGACCCTGGGTTGGTGTTTGAAATACCATAATTTCCCAGCATTTTCACAACACACAAGCTACCACAGTGTGACAAACTGGCACACAACTGATGTTTCCATGACTATTTTTAATATCGTCCACTCTCTCTAGTTCCTTGAAGAGCCCACCAACTTCAATTGGGGTGATTCTGACTCATGATGACCCCATGTGTATCAGCATAGGCCTCCATAGGGTTCTCAGAAATTGACTTTTTTTTTGGACCAGAGAGAATAAACAATATTTTTGCCCAAAGCGGAGAATAGCTGAAAGAACAGCTGAAAGTCAGGGTCACTTTGTCTTCCACCTTGAGTGGATGCTGATTCCCTGTGACCCCATGTGATACAGAGTTGAACTGAGTTTTGTAGAGTTTCATCACCATAAAGAAGCGAATTGCTAGTCTTTTCCCCACACTACCAGTGCTCCCAACTGATGTACCATCGACTCACTCCTGGCTGGCTATTTTTAAGACAGCTTCCTTCCTTTCTCTATCTCCTCCAGGGTTGGGAGGAGTTGACTATCAACTTTTTTGTTTAGTAGTTGAAGGTAGATTGTTTGTAGATTCCATTAAAGCTAGGTCCAAAGGAAAGTTTAAGATCATGTGTTAGTCCAGAACAATTAATGGTGATGCAATAATAGGGGCATATGAAAAAACACCTGATTAATAAGAGTGCTGTGGAACTGAAAAGCCTGTGCCAAGCCTACATGTCATCTATGCTCCCTTGGGTCCTGGTCAGGCTCCTTTCTTGCTTGTCACTTGGACACTGTATCCTCAGTGCTCTGTGAAGGAGAAAATACATGGGAAGAATGTTCTCTGCTTGCTGGGGTACAGGCTGTCAGCCCTAGATTTCAATAACTTGTCCAGAGTCTGTGCCTCCAGAGACTGTTAGGGGTTCTTTCCAATAGAATGAAGTAGTTAATATCTTCTCGTTATCTACCACTACCTTCTCCTGTATTAACTATGTGTTAGTCTGGATACTTTAGAGAAACAAATCCACAGAAACTCATGTATAAGAGACAGTTTTATATAAGGATTAAATGCACATCAAGAAAACATCCCAACCCAGTGCTGCCCAAGCCCACAAGTCCAACATTAGCCCATATGTCCGACACTAATCCACAAAGTCCTCTTCCATCTCATAAAACAGACACAATGATGCCGACTGCAGGAGGAAAGCCGAGTCAGTGAATGTGTAAGCATCTCAGCG
>NW_022105908.1:10598825-10600398 GCF_000313985.2 Echinops telfairi | reverse complement strand
TGGTATAACCTGCATGTTTCCCATCCTTTATTGTTTCTCTGAGCCCATCCCTCTAGGAGGTTAGTGATTGCGGTCGGTGGGAAGGTTCCAATAAGACACGGTGTGAAAGAAATCATTTCTTGTTCCCCATGGATCAGATCATGTGCTCCATTCTTGGTGTGGCAAGTGATTGCTGAGTGACTGAAAGTCAGCTCCCTGTCTCTCCTGCGATGCAGCATCGACTCACTCAGGGCGGGCTGTTTTTAACACAGCCTTTCTTCCTTGCTCTATCTCCCCCAGGGTTGGGAGCATCCATCTGGAAGTGCCCTCATTATTTTTGAAGTTTTACCAAGTCCAAGCGTGTAGGGCAGACAAGCTAGGGAAACCTGGCAGTGCCCAACGCCTAGAGAAGCGATGAAACTCTGCACAAGGGACAGCTCCCTAGATGTCGAACCAGATGCTGCTGGTTTGCCGGCAATTTGAAACAGAGTAGAGGCAAGTGAAAGCTTTACAAGCATGCGTTTACTTGACAATGGTCAGAAAGAGGACGTGAGAAATGAACATGTCCAAGCAAGAGCAACCCAGACGGTGAGAAAGGCAAAAAGCCAATAGTTTCTGCTGACAGGTCAGGGCTTGACTCTCAGGCCAGCATTTTCCTGTGGATTGTCCTTATACTGGACAAATCCTTTGCTGAGAGAGATAGAATGGTTCTCCACTTCCCTGCTCTCCATCACCACTCCCACCAGCTTCTGTGCCTCCCCGAAGGCCACTCTGACTACTAGCTCACCATCTTACAATCATCTCGTAATGATGCAAGGCTTGGGTGTGTCAATGGTGTTGGCCCAATGCAGTTTCAACAGAACTCAGTGGGCAACCTAGACGATGAGCCCAAGAGATGGGGAGCCTACAAAGATCAGTTTTAGAGAAGAGCAGCAAGTGGGACTCCAGTCCCCTGACCCCTGTTGAGTGTCCTTTCCATCACACAGATATTTTTAGATGACTTTCGGTTGTGGGTTACTTTCACTTGATTTAAAATCAGAAAAGAACTTCCACGTAAGGGACTCTATGAGTGAAGTGGAAACTTGTGTCATGAGAGGTAGGCAAAGAGCTGGTGACAGTGGGACGGAGGACTTTTATCTGGAAGGAATGTTCCAGCCTTTGAAGAAAGTAGTTGAAGGGAGGTTTGATGTAAGCGAGATATGGAGAGTTCTGAGAATAAGCAGCAGAGTGGCCAGCTTAGATAGTCAGTTCAGTTCAAGCACTACTTACTTAAGATCTGGTCCAGGCGAGGTGCTAGATGGGTATCAGGCATATAAAGAGGGTAAAGCATGGCCTTTGTCTTTCAGGAGCTCGCAGGATGGTGAAGGAATCAGAAAGCAAAGAATCACTCCCAATTCAACGTGTGGTAACGGCTTCAATGTCAATATGCGACATTTGCTATGAGAACACAGAAGAGGGAGCACAAGGCATCTGCTAGGTGTGAGTGGATGGGGAACTCTGTATCTGTAGCTTTTGGGGAGCATCAAGATGGAGCTTGAAAAGAGGGAAATATGAGAGTTTTGAAATCGGAGTTTCCTTTGGGCTCTGATAAAGT
>NW_022105908.1:10589880-10596477 GCF_000313985.2 Echinops telfairi | reverse complement strand
CGCAGATCTTACTATGTTTTTTTAACGTTGATCAATGCAACAGTGGATTCTAACTGCCCATAGTAATGTTCATTTTGTACATAAGTATAAAAGTTAGAACCGTACATGTAATATTTATTTATTCAGTTCATAAAACCAATTATTTTTGATGAAATACTACATTTTGATTCCCGTGTGTTACTGCAGTGAACAAACATGTAATGTAAAGAGAAAAAGTGTCAGACAACTAGAGTGACACACTGTCATGCTTTTCAGCTTTGCGTTACTCCCCAAATACCCATGAGATATGAGTGAAATATTCAATTCCTGAAAGTGTTCAAAGAGCTAAAAATATTGTCAGAACAATTACTGTAAGTTCAGAAGCAGCAAAGAGTTTTTCAAAGATGAACATTGTATGTTCAGAGAAGTCACCTCTTTCTAATATATCAAATACAATGACTATTTTCTAATTGGTCTGCGAAAAGATGGTTAAGAATAAATCACACACCCAACGATGCTCACATAAAAATGAAGAATATTGCTAGGGAGGATGCCAAACAAGAAGCAATATGGAAATATCATAATAGTTTTATTTTTTTGGTCAGGTAATTAATATTTTTTTTATCAATATTCTAAAACTTTCTCATAGCATAGCATAAACTAGTTTTGTGTCCCTAGTTTATTGTTCTTGTTAACTGTATGAAACAATAAACTACCCTTTATTATCATTATTTTTTATATACTTCAAATGTTCATCGGGGTAGCGAACAGGTTGTTAATTATTTGAATTTTTCCCCTGCTAACATAAATCCACTATCCCATAAAGTGCCAACCTTATTGTTTGAGTTGCTGTTATCACTTTGACCTCGTATCTATAGTTTTTAAAAGAGCTCAAGCTCAAAGAGAAAAGCTTAACTTCAAAAAAAATTAGTTAAGGTTAATTAAAACCAAACCTTCTGCCAATGAGTCAATGCCAACTCCTCATAAGTTTCCCAAACTAGCTGTTTAGGAGAATAGAAAGTGGGTCTTTCTCTCCTTACGTGACTGGTGTTTTCGATCTGTGGACCTCGTGGATTGCAGCTCCACATGTAACCACTACGTCCCCAGGGCTACTAAGGTAACCTGCTTTGTGGTTGTAAGATTGACAGGACTATTTTAAATTTAAGGTTTAAAGATTATTCAGGCTAGTTGCTTCAGGGGTGCATCTGCCTTCATGGACCTAGATTGACCCAGCAATGGGCTTAAACATAACAACCTTGTGAGGCTGGTGCAGGACTGGGCAGGGTGTTTATTTGGGTGTACACAGGGTCTTTATGAATATTGAAGCCACGGAGAATCTTGGCCCAAATTGACACGAAATCTCAGCTATCCGATTTGTTAAGCTTTATCCATATTGTAACATGTATCAAACTTTCTTACTACCTGGGTCATAGTCTCTTGTATAAATGCACCACGATTTGTTCATCTATTCATCTTTTGATGGAGTTATGGCTCTTGGGAAGAGTGCTGCCATGAACAGTGGCGTACAAGAGCCCTTGAAGACTCTGCTTTCATGTCTTTTGGGCATGGACATCGGCGTGGAGTGGCTGGTTCACATAGTAGTATTTTTAGCTTTTTGAGGAATTGCCATATTGTTTTCCAGACTGACTGTACCATTTTGAATTCTCACCAGCAAAGATAAGAGTTCCAATTTCCCCACCAGCTTATCAGCATTTATTAGCTAATGTTAGCCTTCTGAGTGGGAGTGAAATGGTATCATTGTGGATTTGATTTACATCTTTTTGATGGTTAATGATGTTGAGCGTCTTTTCATGGGTTTTGGAGGCCCTTTGAATGCCCTCTTTGGTAAGATATTTATTTAAGTCCTTTGCCCGTTTAGGAGACAGAGCTTTACGCTGGTAATGTCCAGTAGTTGTGTCAACAAAATTATTAAGATATAGAATGGAAACTGTGGAATATAAATTTTAGAACTGACCACAGGGCATGGGCAGTGTAACTGGTGTAGTGAAAAGATGCATCTGATAAGCAGGTAGGTAGTCCTCTCAGAGCTGCATGTTTTCTATAGCAAAGGTCATTTCTCTGGCATAGAATCCTAGACTACACATTCATATTGGACCAGGATTGCTCTTTATATGCACCAGGGTGGTTGACTGTCATGGATAATAATGCCTACCACCCACTGACTGCTTATTATTTTTGAGTCATAGATTTCTAAGCTCTGTTTGCATATTGCTTATTGGATTTCCTCATCCATTCTAGGAGGTTGAAATTCATGTTTGACCAATTTAACAGATGACAGACTAAGTTCCTGAGAAATAATATAGTTGTCCGAAACTCACATATGTGGACTGTGTTAGAGATAGAATTCAAAACTATATAATGCTTCTGGAGGAAGCCAATTATTCCGGTTGCTAATGTGCACATTAAGAGAATGGCGCCAGCTCCTGGCTATCAGACTGCAAGAAAATCAAGGATCTGAGGAGCCATCTGCTTTTATGAGATCAAATATTTCTATGACTATGGAAGGAAGGAAGGGAAGGACGAATAGACGTCTGTGGTCATAGAAAATGGGCAGTTGGTATGACTATGGAATAGAGTTCAGACACTGATTGCGAGGGCCGAGGAGGTCAAAGAACAATGATCGTGCGCTGCATGAGTGAAGATACTGGGACTTAAGAATCTCAAGGTGAGAGACTCAGTAGCCGGCGGGTGATCTTAACTGTGCTCATGAGGAAACTGTACATAGACCTACAGGCCAGAATAAGATGCTGCCTGGTTTACAATCAGGAAAGATGTATGTCAGGGTAGTATTGTTTTACCATAATTATTAAATATGTATGCTAGGCAAATAATCTGATAAACTGGACATGGGGACTATTAAGGTGTCAGAATTGGAGGAAAAACCATTTGCCACTTTTCATATCCAGATGACACAGCAAAGTGTCAATAGCGCTTTTGACACTTTTGACAATAGACAACACAGAGAAAAAAAAAATCCTCACAAGTAGCCCACTGAGCAACTTCAGGATAAATGGAGAAAAGATTGAAGTGATAAAGACTTTCATTTTACTTGAATCCAAAATCAACACTCATGGAAGCAAGCAGTCCATTGTACCAATCTGCTGGGGGGAAAAATCTATTGAAAAGTACGTCCCTTTGAATCCCAGGTGCTCCTGACCCTAGTCATGGTCCTTTCCATTGATGCGAAAGCTGGCCAGGGAATAAGGAAGGCCACAGAAGAAGGGATGCCTTTGCATCGTGGCAAAGAATGTTGAGTGTATCACAGACGGCCAGCAAAACGAATACATCTGTCCTGGAAGAAATGCAGTCAGAGAATGCTCCTAGGAGATGGGGTGGTAGGCCTTCACTGCACGTACGTGGGCCCTATCATTAGGCAGGACCAGTTCCTGGAGAAGACTATGATACGTCACAAAGTAGAGAGAGAGTAGGGGAATAAGAGGGAGACTCTTCAGATGAACGGACACAGTGGTGGCAACAATGGGCTCAAACGTAGGAATAATTGTGAGCCTGGCGAAGGGTTAGGCAGGGTTTCATTCTGTTGTACCCAGGACTTTTACCAGCTGATGGTACCTAGCTAACAACAACAGGATGGTGAAGTGGAAGGGTAATTGGTTGATAACCACCACAGCAGAGGACATGGTAAGAATGCTTTAGCTTGAGCTGTGCATTACAATTGTTTCATTTTCTTTGCATTTCCTGGTTCCCAGAAACCACCTATTCCGAACGGCAGGCTTTCCCAAGGCTACCATTCCCAAGATTCCACTCTCCTCCCCAGAGAGAGGACTAGGATCCCATGGAGGTTATCAGTCTCATTATAAGGAAGTGGTGGTGCTCCCACTAAGGTCAGGTATCAACCTCAAATATGAGGTCGGGGATTCAGGAAGACAACAGGCCCAGACCCCCTGAGACAAAGTTACTACTAAACTCATTAATTGTTCTGTGCCAACTAGCTTGGCTAACCAGTGTCCAGGAAATTGTAAGTGCACATATGTGCATGCATATGTAGGTGCGTGAGTGTACATTTGTAGGTAGCTGTGTCTGCATTGTGTAGCTGAATGTTGAAGTTTGTGAGTGTGTGTGTGTGGGGTAATGTGATCATGCATATGTGTGTATGTGTTACTGATGAAAATTGCCACAAAGGAAAAACAAAAACAATGTCCATAATTGTAGGGACCAGCAATCAGCTTCTTCATTAGAGGAGGCTTCTTGGTTGGTCCCCGTGGGTCGCAGAATGAAAGGGCTGGAAAACTGTTCTTTCCACACAGGCTGGGTAAGTTACCCCAGGGGTCTGAGAACCAATAAGAGTGCTAAAAGGACCAGCCTGAGACTGTGCCCATGAGAATGACCATCAGTAGCCACCAAGCCCCAAGCTGGCCTGAGGGAAGGGCCTCGAAACAGATACTAAATCTCTGAGGGGGGTTTCAAATTGTTTCTGTCGCTTTGATAGAGCCACATCCAACGTGACATATTCCCAAAGCAGGGCTGTGGTTAAAATAACCTAGTGTACAGAAACAAAAGTAATTTCTAAGCAATGGTCATTCTTTATTAGTAACTCTCGAAGCCAAGCGGGAGTGTGCTTTCTGAAGACACTTTAGAAATCCCCTTTCTTTTATTTCACTTTTCCGTTATCATGGCAGCTGGTATTAGAATTGACCTTCAAAGCTCCCCAACTCTTCCAGGGATTTGCATCCACAAGGGCTGATCCTCAACCTCTACCCCTTTCCTTTCCATTTTCAATACAGAAGCCTGAGCTGTGGTTTGGCCCAGGTGGAGATTCCGGAGGGGAGTGTAGGAAGGAGATAACCTTGGACAAGACTAGACTGCTACCATATTTCCCTGAAAGTAAGACATCCCCCGAAAATAAGACCTACTTATAGTTTTGCCTCTAGCTGAAATATAAGGCATTCCCCCAAAATGAAAGACTTCCCCCAAAATAAGGCCCCCTGAAGCTACCGTAACTCTGGACTCTGGACTGTAGCAGCAGGTGCTACTGCGCAGCTCACTGTTGGCCACAGCCCAGATAGAGCAGACAGGAAGTACGAGGTCTCTTTTAATAAAACAATAAACAATACATGTGTGCTGTACTCATCTTCATGGAAAAATAAGATATCCCCTGAAAATAAGACCTAGCGCATCTTTGGGAGCAAAAATTAATATAAGAAACTGTCTTATTTTTGGGGAAACAGGGTATTTAGTGAACAGTGGTTGAGGCAGGTGAAGTGTGCACGTGAGTGTCTGTGTGTGTGTGTTGGAGGGTTGGGGTTAGGGCATGAGAAAGTGGTAGGACATACTGATGCAAATATCTTTCATTGAATTCCCAATCCCCTAGGCAATATTTGCGGAGCTCACAAAGAGATGGCCAACCACCGAGCAGTCTGTTACAGGTGCTTCCTGCCCACAGTCCATGCCAGCCTTCCTCGCTGATCCTTACTGACAGTACTTGTTAGCAATTCAGGCACCTCCAGGTGCCTGGCTGAGTTTGGACAGACTCTATTTAGAAACCTCCAGACCAGTGACCAGCCCCCTCACAATGCTGAGATGAAGACTTTCAACTCCATTCCTTTTAAGACAGATTTTGTGTGGCGTGGTGAGAAAAAAACCGGCCTGATGAACAAGCAGCTATTTAATCTTTCCATTTGTAACAATCAAAATAAGGGAGTGAGTCTCCCCATCCCATTGCCAGGGTAAAGGCTCAGGGGCAATGTTGTGTTTTGTGGCTTATCTTCTGCCATAGGCAATAACTCCAGGTCATCTTACTCCTAGCTGGACCAGCTAATTTCCAGCCCCCAAAGGGGGCCCGTCTGAACCCCATGTCTGTTCTACGGCCCACTGATTAGCTCACTTTTGACTTCTCCAGCTTGCTTTGACTGAGCTACATGAGCTTGACGGAGAGCCCCTGACTAGGTCTGCCCCTCCTTCTTCTCCTCTCCGGTTTACATTTGCCAACAATGAGGACCCGGTGGCTCCTGTGAATGAAGTGAACGAATTTTGGCCTGATTTTCAACTGCCCCCAGCCCCCTTATATTTAGATATTTTTGAGACTCCAAGGCATATTTTCAAACCTCGATTGATTCGGAACCCTGATGGCATAGTAGGAGCTCTGGTGACAGAGTGGTTATCCATCAGGGTGCTAATTGCAAGGCCTGAAGTTCAAAACCACCAGCCGCTCTGCGGGAGAAAGATGGGGCTTTCTACTCAGCAAAAGAGTTACAGTCTCAGAAAGTCACCGGGGCTATTTCACCCTATCTCTCTGAGTCAGCCTGGATGCGGGTGGCGGTGAATTTGGTGGCACAGTGGGTTGCGTGACCTGCTAACCACAATGTCAGCAGTTTAAACCCTGTCAGGATGCTTTGTGTGGAAGAGGATGGGGCCATCTGCTCTGATAACGATTTACAGCCTGGAAAACTCAAGGGAGCAGTTGACAGGGAACTGACTCGAGGGCAGTGTGTTGTTTCCCAAGTTTACTGTCTAGAGCTAGTGTGCACTTATTAGATACTTGCATTTCAGCTCCCTTCACGCCCTTGCATTCCATCACTCTGTGTTCTGTGAAGCTGGAACAGAGACTCTGCGAACGAAAGTCTTGTCTTGCAGTTCACT
>NW_022105908.1:10580146-10587494 GCF_000313985.2 Echinops telfairi | reverse complement strand
TTTTTTCATGTCCTCTATGCTCTAACTACGAAAATATTTGATTTACAAATAAGGAATCCTACTTCGCGGAATTTCATTTATCACGGTAGGGTCTAGAACTGATTAACCGCGATAAACGAGGGTTCACTGTACACCACTTCCTACTGATTTGTTAAATGTCATGGCAGTGTCTTCCTTAGTAAGATGCATAACCCCAGGCTGGATGTGTCTCTAGGTGATTCAAGCCTGCCTTCTTCCAGGTTTGGGCAGAGCTCTGCTGGGATTGGCTAGCTTCGTGTTGTAAAAAGGATTCAGATTTCTTATGTTTTTTTGGGGGGACGGGGTGCTGACAATTTAAATAGTGAATGCTTCAGACTTTCTCTGCAAATTCACAGATTTGTTAGTCTACAAGTAAGTAGAGAAAATCCATTGCCATTGTGTCGATCCTGACTCATGGTCACCCTGTGTGTTACCTCCAAATGTTCCGTCCTTACGCTGGACAATTGAGCCTGGTCAATAATCACTCCAAGCTGGGCAGAGGGCCCGATGAAGTGAACTTATGAGAGGCTAGCCCTAGAAGCCACTCTTAAAGGTACAGAACTGTTTTAGCGAGAGTTTCTTTGTAACAGTTTTCTACAAGGCTTTTAGATCTCCTCCCCCAGCCCCCCAAATTCTAACTACAGCGTATATTTAGGTGGGTAATTCTAGCAATGGATGCTAGGTCACAGAGATGCCAGATGTCTGGCATAAACAAATTGTTGAAGGATTATACATTTCCCACTGGTGCTTTAGGTGCTGGTGGACCAGGTTCCATTAGCTGCATATCAAAGAGGAAGATCCAATGAGTCAATTAGCAAATCAAGGCTAGGGTTCAAGTTATTATTTTAAAACACTTCTGAACACTGGCTGCTAGTGGAGAAAGCAAGCTGTTAATAGTTCATAGACCAGGTAGGCTAAGATAAAAACAAACACAAACACAAACTTGCTGCCATCAAGTCGGTGCCAACTCAGAATGACCAGAGAGAGCCCTATAGGGCAGGACTGCTCCTCTGAGTTTCTGAAGCTGTCCCTCTTTATGGGAGTCGAAAGCTCTTTCTTTCTCCCACGGAGTGCCTGTGGTTTCAAACTGCTCTTCTTTGCAGCCACGACTTCACTGGGCTTCCTCTATGCTAAGAAGGCTGATTTCAACTACAATGGCATATGCCTCTCCCACTCTTTCAGGAAAGCAGCTCTTTTGCATCTGAAAGCGGCATCTTTGAATCATGGAAGGTTTATTTAAATGTTGTTGTTGTTGTTTGTTGTTAGGTGCTATCAAGGTGGTTCAGACTCACGGTGGCCCCATGTGTGGCGGAACAAAATATGCACCAATCCTGCATCATCCTCACACTTTTCCTTATGTTTGAGCCCATCGAGGCAGCCACTGTGTCATTCCTTGTGGTTGGAAGGTTCCCTCTTTTTTTCTGCTTCCCTACTTCACCCAGGAGATGCCATTTTCCAGGGACTGGTCTCTCCTGATGATGCGTCCGAAGGACAGGAGAGGAAGTCTTGCCATCCTTGCTTCTAGGGAGCCTTAGGGTTGCACTTCTTCCAAGACAGATTTGCTTGTTCCTTTGGCAGTCCATGGGATTTTCAATATTCTTCACCAGCACCATAATTCAAAGGCACTGGTCTTCCTTATCCAATATCCAACTTTCATGTGTATATTAGGTGATTGTAAAATCTATGGCTGGGGTCAGGCACACCTTAGTCCTCAAAGTAACATCCTTTTTTTTTTTTTTAACGTGTATTTTTCTAGAGAGGAATACTAATACAGCTGTTTCATGATAACATCTGTGACTCAGGCTCTTCTGTCTTCCAGGCTTATGATTTCTCATAACCACAATTTGGTGGCAAAATGGATACACCCCTTCCAATTTTCCCTATGTTCCAGGCAGAAAGCCGAAGGAAGCAGCAGAGGGTAATGGGCAGTTCTGCTCTTGGTAAATAAAATGCTCCCTCATATTCCTAGCAGAGTGGCCAGATGTGTGGCACATGAGCACGCTTAGCTTCAAGGGACATTGAAAAATAATTTTTTCCCCCCTGAGAACATTGTACCCCATGTGATTCCGGTGGTAAGGGGGTGGCAAATAGTGTCTGTCACAGCGTGTACTTCTGATGTTCCAGGGGGATCTAGTTGGCTTGGAAATTTCACTCACTCCCAAAGTTTACTTACCTTCTTTAAAGTCGAGACAGGGTAAGGGAGTGAAGGCAGATATTTGGACAAAGCATTGCCAAAGTCCATGACAACATCTTGAGAATAAACTTCTCGGAAGCCCTTGTGCCCCGATGAACGTTCCCAAGAATCCTCTGAAAGCAGAAACTTTACATAACACTTGATGTGGATGCCAGGCTAGGAAATGCTGAAGTGGGCCATGGGGACTGGTAAGATTTCTTCTCCTTCTAGGAGTTTCTAAATGAAATTCTCTCGCAATACCCGATGTCGTTCCAAAGGAAACCTTTCCCTTGGTAAGACAAGAATCTAAATCTGGTGACATAGTTGGTGAATCGGAGAAAGAGGGGTCACTGGACTTAAAAACAGTGCCATTCTTCACCATGACAGCATCAGACTGGAGTCTTACCCAGACGAGAAGATGGGTGGCTGCCAGAATCTCCTACAATTCTGCACCTTCTCAGTCTCCACAGTAAGAATTCGGTCAGATCCCAGAGGTTGCAAGAAAGTTCACTGTAGGGTTTCTCTTCCCTCCTCTCACTTTTGTTTTGGGTGGGGGTAGGGGTGGGGTCTGTCTATTGATCTTTGTCTGGGATTTGGGATCTTCTCAGAGAAGGTCTATGCAAGGAGGTAGACCATTTTAAGGCCTGTTTAGGACGAAACTATTTAATGATTTTCTTTGTGTCTAGGAGACTGACTTTCTTCAACGATTCTTTGTCTTGCCCTTGAAAACTAGGTTTCTGTTTCTTTGAGCTTGTTCTGAATTTTACTAGTCTTCTTGTTCTTTTGCCCTATATTGAGAATGTTGTGAGTCTAAACTTGGGACGACAACATTGTATTTGAGTGCTTTAAAAGGCAGTCAGATAACTATATTCTTAGGCCTAAGGAAAAGTAGGCAGGGAGTGTGGCCTGTTTAATTCCTGTAAAAGGGAGATTTCCCCTTTACCCAGGATGTGGCCACGAGGATGTACCATGTGGATTTACCATTAGGAGATGGTGACCACTTAGCGGCCACAAGTGCTTCCTCCACAGGGCAAATCAGCTTCGGTTTTGAAAATCCCTTCAGACTTTAGAACCACGTTACACAGTTTCTTCCTTTTCTTATGTTTTTTTTTAAATTTATAGTTAACTGATCTTTTGTTTTTATTTATTTTCTAACTGTGTTGTTGGCATATAATTCACATATGATACAATGCAGTACTTCAATTACAACAGGAAGATATGTAAAATCATCACTACAATTCATTTTAGAACATTTTCTTTTTTATTGTACTCATTGTCATTGGCTCTTCATTTCCCCCCAACCTCCTCTGCCCTAACTCTCCCCAAACCAAACTCATTGCCATTACCTTGATTCTGACTCACAGTGACCTTATATCACAGATTAGAACTAGCCCTGTGGGTTCCCCAGACTGTAACTCTTTACAGGGGTAAAGAGCCTCATCTTTTTCCTGAGGAGGAACTTCTTACCTTAAGGTTAGAAGCCCAATGTGTAGCCACTAGGCCAGCAGGGTTCCTGCTATACCTTCAAGAAACCATTAATCCAGTTACTGTCTTAATGGAAATAACTACTTTTAGTGCTGGAGGCAGGGAGAAGTCACCAGAGGAAGGAACGTGCTGGAGAAAGTGCCCTAGGAGTAGGAATAGTTAGGACTCACCAGGAGTGGTGGTGATGGTGAGACACCAATTAATTAGTTAATTAGTTCGGGAAACCCAGTTTTGGAGGAGACATACTCTCTCCAAGCTGGCTTTTATCACGAGAGAGGAAAGAGGGTGTTTAAGGCCTCTGTGATGATCCCCTTTACCCCCATTCAGATGGGAAACCAAGGGTTCGTACTTCCCAACACACTTCTGTGTGCTTCCGTAAGAACGGGGACAAGTTTATCCCTAAGAACCTAGAGAAGAAAGCCCACAACAATATTCTTCGTCATAAGTTAGCCAGTATTGAAAATTGGCTGAAACAGTAGTCAACATGATAATAGCAAACTAGCTGCCCATGACCAAGGCTCTTCAGAGAACCTGACAGCCTTTTCCTTTCAAAGTTACAAAAGACTACAATAAAACCCACTGATATGAATCAGAATTTCACAAGAAAAGTGTAGGTAAGAGGTAAGTTTATAGATATCTCCTCGTTTGTAGATCTGCTCTTAGACATCAGAAAGAAATCACAAAAGTTGGGATAGGTCCAAAAATATATGGACCTCTTTCTAATAAGTTTTGAGAAAGCATGGGGGAGTAGTCTGCCCACATGAAAGAAATTTCATAGAATTTTGCCTATCTAATCATTAAACCAGGCCCTTATAGATTAAGGGAGATCAAATACTTAAAACATTTTTTTAAACTTAAATACATATTGTAGGCAGAAACAAGGCAATTCCAAAATCCTCTAAAGCCAGAGGATTCTGGCAATTTAGGACTATCCTATGTTTGTCACCTATTGTTATGATCTTTGCTTATCGTCTTGTGCCCTAGTCTTTCAAGTTCTGTTTACTTTAGTGAATAAGTGCACAAAGTTTAAAATGCTGCAAAAATTACTGAACATAAAATCCTAGGTGGATCTTTCTCAGCTAAAGGCCAAACTCCTGTCTGGGTAGCCAAGCTGGCCAAAAGACTAAACCTGGAATGTAGGTGCCTTTTTGAATCAATCACTGATAAACCTCCCTTCTGATAGGTGACTCACCTGCAAGTGCAGGGTGATAATCCCCACATGTGCTTTTAATCTAGAATTATGTGAACTATGTAACTACATTAATTACCTATCTGGTTACCATGTGCCTTTTGGGGGAATAGATGCTTGGATAAGAAATGCTTGTGTTGCACTCTCAGAATCCATGAAAATTGCTAACTTGGGGTTGGATTTGTACCCAAAACTCCAGTTTTTAACTATCATTTAATTTTACCTTCCACTTTAAGCTTTTAGAAGCTTTTATCTCATGCAATTAAGGTTAAATTATGGACTCCTCTTTCGTAACCTGATTACCTCTAGTGCCTTGTTGTAATCTCACTTGGAGTGTAGTTAAATGCTTGCTTGCCTGTGTGACACCCAGTTACTCAAACAATATCCTCACTTGTCTTTCAGGCAAAACAGAGGTTTCATCGTAATGTACCTGAGATTTAGGCGCGCGGTTCTAAGAAAGCTACGACAAACTAGTTGAGACTACAGTATGGCATGTTGTAAAATGAGAGTAAAAAGGAAATTATTTGGTCCAACACTCCAGTTGGGGGGCTGGTCATTTTGGAGACCATTAATGCCGAGTTATGTTATAGTTGAATTAGAAGAGCCTTTGGAAAAAACAAAGAACAGTCTTTGAGAAACTTATCAACCACCCAGGGACAAATAGCAGATAAAACTAATAAGGGGATAAGGAGTATGCTTAAATTCTTTGGTTAAAGTGTCCCCAAACAACATTAGCTTTGGGCTTTATTTTTATTAGACTAGCAAGGCAGAGTTAGGAAGGGTGGCCTAAAAATGTCCTCAAAACTAGAACATATAAGAAAAAAGGAGTTACCTTTCTTTGTCCTTTCATTTCAGCCTGTTAACCAACCACCCCCTTCCTGGCATAATTACAATAAAACTTGGACTAAGAATCTTTGAGCATAAAATAGAAGAGGGAGAACGATTAGTGATATGTTGGGAGTTTTGCATTCTTGGGAAGACATAACACTGATAGGGTGGCAAATCATTCCTTACCTGTCTTTTACTTTCTTCATATGACCGTGTGGATTTGGCCTGGGACAACCTTTGGTCTGAAAGTCACAGAACTTTCAGAGACAGCAGACCCACTTGATCTTGAGGAAACGTCAACTGCTGACCATGAACCAGCCTACGCCAGTGAATGACTTAGCCACAAGGCAAACATCTCCACCTGAAAGAGCTTGCTTCCCCCAATGTAGCGTGTGAGAGAGTTCTACTCATATAAGAAGGGGAATGCTACTCTACGGTACCGTACAAAGCAAAAAACAGCCACAGGTGAGACCTCTGCCCTGATCCCCCCCCCCAAAATTATGTATATGAAGTATCTCGAGGGGAAAATGAGACATGGCAAAGGAGTGAAGACGGAGCTTTGGATAGAGTATGAGCACCTCATGACAACATCTAGGGACTACATTACCCAGAAACCCTCGCTACCCTGATGGAAGTTCCCAAGAATCTCAAAATGTTTGATATGCATGCAGGGGGTAAGAAATACAGTGCTACCTTGTTTATCAAACTCAATTCATTGCAATTTCATGCTTGAAAACCAAAACATTCAGGAACTGAACGTTTTTTCCCCAGAAGAACTCATGGAAAACCAAATAATTGGTTTTGAGGCTCCAAAATTGTACTTATAAATTCATTTTTCCAGGACTTTAACACAAAGTTCACACCCTAGGTTGTGTAAATACCCCATCAAACATCTAAACACAATACATACAGTAAATATAATTTAAAAATTTTCCTCCAGGTACTTGACCTTGACTTGGAGGCTTCCTGGCATGCTGGGAGCTGAAGCAAAGTTGGAGGAGGAAGAGAAATGTTATTTTTTGGAGAGAAAGTCTCCTTCCTAATGACTGCCGACAGTACCCTTTCTGGTGTCTTTTCTCTTAGACTTTTTCTCACTAAAATTTTGTCTAGGCTTCTGCTTTCTTTTCAAAATGTTCCTCTCAAGCAAAGTTACGAACAATTCCTCTCAAGCAAAGTTACGAACCAAGCCAATTATTGTTTTTCAAACTTGTTCTTTGAGCAGTGGAACGTCTGAGCGTGGAGGCATCCAAGAACTGACATATCGCTGCACTGAACTTGGCTGTGCTGTTTAGTGGGGTCTTCTTCCTCCTAGGAGGCCTGGCTGTGTCGTGGTTGTGTCTTGGGCTGCAAAGCATAAGACCCTCTGTTTGAAACCACCAGGAGGTCCATGGAAGAAAAATGAACCTTGCTCCCCCATACAGAGTGTGTTTCCGTCTGGGAAACCCTCGGGGCAGATCCACCCTCTCCTCTAAGTACTAACGGTGAGCTGGAATCCACTCCATGGCAGAGTGGTGGGGAGGGATTTCTAAATAAATTTCTGTTATAATATTCTTTATTTTAAAATCATTGTATTGGGGGCTCATACAGCTCTTATCACAATCCATCCATCCATTGTGTCAAGCACATTTGTACATATGTTGCCATCATCATTTTCA
>NW_022105908.1:10577344-10578989 GCF_000313985.2 Echinops telfairi | reverse complement strand
GATGGCTCATCTATTGCTATGATGCTGGAGAACATGCCACCAGTGTTTCAACTACCAGCAAGATCACCTATGGTGGACAGGTTTCAGTGTAGCTTCCAGACTAACACAGATTAAGCAGAAAGGCTTGGTGATCAACTTCTGATAATTAGCAACCTATGGATGACCACAGAACTTTGCTTTGGACATATTATCTTGGCGGGGGGCGGGCTCAGTTGCTGATGGAGGGCATCCTGCTTGGCCAGGTACAGGGCTGGTGAGTGCAAGTAGATCCTTGGTGAGATGGATTGTTCCAATAGCCCCAACAATGGACACAATGTGCTGGGGACCATGAGGATGAGCCAGGGCTGGACAACATTGGGTTCTGTTGCCAATTCAATGGGAGCTTTGTGCATCTTTGCGTTCTTCCTAGTTTTAGGTCTGTCGTTCTCCTGCAGGTCACAGCCTCATGCTCTGGACATTTGCCATCTGAGGCCTGGGGGGCCCTGTGAGAACGTTAAAGGTCTTGATAAGATAATAAGAACAGCAAACAGACCCAGTGGCGTCGCTCTCTGTGCTTAGGAAGCTTCTTGCGTAAGTGAAAGCTAAGCAGCTTTTAATTATGTATCACTTCCCAAGAACCATTTAAGAACCAAACCATTATTTACAAATGGATTTGAAATTTTCACAGTAAAGCAAATTAATTCCATCTGTTACTTCTTAGTACCTGCAAAAGCAAATACAATAGAAAGGAGAATTATTTGCTCAATGACATGGGCACTGTGGCCCGCAGCTGTCAGCAAATAGTTATGGAAGTTATCCAGTTCAAAGTACAGCCAGAATGCTTCTTAGACGTAAAGAGGCCCCAAATCATCTCAGGTGGTTCAGATGTGTCATCAGGAAGGACGCATCTTAACAGTTTCAGGACACAGTTTCAATCTTAATCAAGCACAATTGGTGTATCTGGAAAATTGAAATGTGAATCTCTAAGCTAGGCTTGAGTTTAAACTTGAGTGAAAAGTCATTGTGACTTCTGGGGTCCAGGACTCCCCCAGTGAAAGCCCTTCAGTTTCAGTCTCCCAACTAAAACTACACACTCCACGTCCAGTGGAATGAGTCTTGGATTATTTCAGGAACAGCACTGGGAAATCTGGTTGAAAGCGGCAAGTTCATTGGCCAGACAGCAGTGGGGCAGTGCTTGTCTTCAATCAGCTTGTCTGTGCGTGCTCTGAATCAGTTATAGTTGAGGTAGCAACTTGCATGAATAGGAGTGAGATTCCAGTTATCAAGCTGTCACGTGGTTCGAGGGCCCTAGAACCAATCTAAGCTTTGCTCCTCTGCAATTGTATACATATCCCAATCATCTTTCCTCACATCTATAAGCTCATCTCTGATAGTGATAAGCTGATCTGCTGTCAATCACGATTTTGTGAACATTTCTTTTGTTTTCTATCATCTGTAATGAATTGCATGACTATGAATCCTTTGGACACCAGTAAGGCCTTGTGTTAATGTTCTCCTGCATCTGGATAATTGGTCTATGTTTCTTTGTCTTATCTTCGTTTGGAGCCCTCATGGCACAGTGGTTAGACACTGGGCTGCAATTTGAAAGTCCGCACTGCGAAACTACCAGCATGCTCTGCGGGAGAAAGACCTACTTTGTAAACAG
>NW_022105908.1:10574498-10575991 GCF_000313985.2 Echinops telfairi | reverse complement strand
CCTTGTGGTTCTCAGCCCAAAGCTTAAGCAACAGTACCACAGGGCTCCTTTTGTAAGGATAGCCCTTCTCAATGCAGGTATGTGGCTTCTGGCTACTCTGGCTGACAACATAGCTACCAAGACTGGCCTTCCTAAGGCTTCTGAATCCCAGCTGAGACCTTTGGGGGCAATTATGAAGGACGAGCCCTATAGCAAGATGGCATCTAAGAGCTGATATTATAGCCTTGTTCTGGAGCAATGGAGCCCAACTAATATTCTCTTCAAGTGAAACATGCACAGGGAAAAAGCCCAATATTTTATTTAGGGGCTATTCAGGAAGCACCTTTCTAGCAACTTTGTGGTTTGGTGGGTGTTGAAATTATTCTATTTTTTTCACATGATATTTCTACTAGTTTCACCTAACAACATAAATTGCAGATTATATGCAAGTTGGCTACAATTCTGACAGTACATGACAGGTTACAGAAGCCATCAAACGTAGGAGGTTGAAGAAAGAAGTCTATAATTTACTATAATCTACTACTGTGGCATTAAGTCTCCAATTGACCATTCCTTATCAATCGTATATAATGATTGAAAAGGCTTGAGGGTCAACTTGACTCCCCGTAGGGCTCAAGCAGGAATTAAAATTCCAAGCTCTAGCTGAGCTCATGGAAATAGTCAAGCTCTGCAATTATAAATAAACAAGATTAATTATTTTTAAATAGGGCTGTCTCAAATCCAAATGACTACAGTTTTGCTCACAATTTAAACTGGCAGCAGAAAGGTAGAATCTGAAAAAAAGAGAGATACAGAAAACCAGAAAGATGAAGATAAACACTAACAGTGAGCCAGGAGAGTAGTTGAACTTGGCAGTTCGTTAAAAATTGAGTGTGCCTTTCGTATGAACTGTCAGAAAGCCACTGCTTCCATGATACTTTAATTACCAGGGTAGTCCTTTAATACTTAGCACTGATCACCCTGGTCTACCTCTGTGCCACTGGTCTTAACCTAATTTTCACAAGAGGCAAATGTAATCTTTAGGACCTTAGGGAGGGTATTGAGCAAGGGAGTAATCTTTATATTGTACCTCCTCACTCAGAGCACTCAAAGGCAGTATCTCATCTGCATACCCCTCAATTTAAAGATGAATAATCATTGATAGGTGATATGGAAGCAGAAGTGCCTCCCCACCACCCACTCCCCCTCTTATCCAGCTCCTTCACTCAGGTGGATTTCATAATTGTGTCAACCTGGAAGGTCATTCTTACCTTATCTGGGGCCCTTTTAAACTTGATGTGTGGGTGGATAGGAGGGAAAATGACCTTCCCTCACCTCAACCTATCCCACCCCAATTCAATATGCCTCTTGTCTACTGTGCTTGAAGAAGGACTTTGGGGCAAACTGAGTTCATAGAAACTGCTTAGTGGTGTCGGTTTCAAGTGTGCCATGTCTACCATGCCTTAGACATGCCTCTGCTGACCATGCCACGCCAATCTTTTTTTTTTTTTTTT
>NW_022105908.1:10557739-10572704 GCF_000313985.2 Echinops telfairi | reverse complement strand
GGCGTGGCGGGGTCAGATCAGGCGCAATTCCCACACTGTGTCCCTGGTGTTGTCCCCCGCAGGGCCATGGGCCAGTGGCCACTCCAATCTTGATGTGATCTCTCTTTTTTGGTAGTGTGATGTCCAAACCCTGGTAGCATACTAAGGAAATTTCATAGCGTGTCTTCTGCTCATCCTCTTAGCTGTCCCTCTTGCACAGAACCTTTTACACCCATGACTCTTCATGTTCTTCGTTCGATGAAACTTTCCTTTTCATGAATATGCCTTTTATACATAGATCCTTGCCCAGTGTGCACTCTTCTTCTCATTTTAAAACTAGATTCTCTCACTTCATTCTTCAAGAAGGAGTGTGGTCACTACCTCTTCCCGAAATCTTTCCTAATGTTCTCTCTTCTTTCGGGTTGGAGGGAAGTGCTGGGATCTTGGATGCACCCATGTGCTTTCACTCAGGGCACTACATTTCAATCACCTGTTTAACTGTTTGCTGCCCTCATCAAGCATGATGTTCCTGAAGGACAGAGAATGCACCTGGGCCATGGGTGGGTCCCAGAAAGGCTTATGATTACCATCAGTTGAAGTCCCTGGGGAATACCAAAAATAGACTTTGGGGCCAGGGCATGGCACCCCATCAGACTCAACCAGAAAGCACTCCTAAAGGTCAACAAACAGACCGGGACTATTTATAGGCTTTTCTTTTTTCGGTCGTTGGGTTTGTTGTTGTTGTTTTGCTTTCTTTTGTGGTTTGGTTTTGCTCTTTCGTGTTTTGGTGCTTATTATTGTCTCTACATGTCTATCTAGATAAGATAGGCGGGATAAAGAGTCTGGAGGAGAAAACGATGGGACCGATGGTTCGGGGGGGACATGGGAAAAGGGGAGGTGGGGGAAAAGAAGTGGGTGTTAAGAAACCCAGGGACAAGGGAACAACAAAATCAATGATCTAAAATCGATGGTGAGGAGGGCATAGGATGCCTATTAGGGCTTGATCAAGGGCAATGTAACTGAGAGGAATTCCTGAAACCCAAATGAAGGCCAAACATGACAGTGCAGCGGTTCTCAACCTGTGGGTCACGACTCCTTTTGGGGTCAAATCACCCTTAGAAGGGGTTGTGTGGTTCATAAAAGTAGCAAAATTATAGTTATGAAGTAGCAACAACAATACTTTTATGGTTTGGGGGTCACCACAACATGAAGAACTGTATTAAAGGGTCGTGGCATTAGGGAGTTTGAGAACCGCTGTGATAGTGGGACAAGAGGAAAGTAAACCTAAATAGAGGAAAGAACTAGGAGGTAAATGGGCATTTATAGAGGTTTAAATATAGGCATGCACATATGTAAATCTATATGTACATAGGGAAATAGATCTGTGTACATATATATATATGTTAAGTATTAAGGTAGCATCAGATGGACATTGGACCTTTATTCAAGTACTCCCTCAGCACAAGAACACTTTGTTCTAATAACCTGGCATTCTGTGATGCTCACCTTCCCAACACGATCGCTGAAGACAAAATGGGTGCATAAGCAAATGTGGTGAAGAAAGTTGATTGTGTCTGGCTATCAAAAGATATAGCATCAGGAGTCTTAAATGCTTGAAGATAAACAAGCGGCCATCTAGTTGAGAAGCAACAAAGCCCACATAGAAGAAACACACCAGCCCGTGTGATCATGGTGTCGATGGGATCAGGCGTCAGCCATCAGAGACCCAGAACAAAAAATCGTATCAATGTGAATGAGGGGCAGTGTGGAGTGGAGGCCCAAAGCCCATGTGTAGACATTGTACATCTCTTTATAGAAGGGTCCCAAGGAAGAGACAAGCTAGTCAAGATGCAATATAGCACCGATGAAACATACAACTTTCCTCTAGCTCTTTAATGCTTCTGCCCCCTACTATCATAACCCAAATTCCACCTTACAAGACTAGAGCATGTACACGGGTACAGGTAAAAGCTGGAAACACAGAGAATCCAGGACAGATAAGCCCCTCAGGAACAATAATGAGAGCAGCGATACCAGGATGGTAAGGGTAAGGGTAAGGGTAAGGTGGGGGGAGAAAGGGAGAATCGATCACAATTATCTTCCTATAACCCCCTCCCAGGGGGATGGACAACAGAAAAGTGGGTGAAGGAAGACATCAGTCAGTGTAAGACATGAAAAAATAATAAACATTTATAAATTACCAAGTGTCCATGAAGAAGGGAGGGTGGGGGAGGGATAAAGAAATAAGGAGCAGATACCAAGGGCTCAAGCAGAAGGAAAATGTTTTGAAAATCATGATGGCAACACATGTACAAATTTTCTTGACACAATGGATGCATGTGTGGATTGTGGTAAGAGCTGCATGAGCCCCCAATAAAATGATTAAAAAAATAAAAAATAAATAAAAACCATAATTGTAAAGACAGACTAACTGTCTCAAAGGGGCTAGGCTCAGCACTTTAGGGACACCCTCAATGAGAATATCCAATTCCAGGAAACAATCATTTGTTCATTTATTAATTCAGCAAAGATTTATTGAACACTTGCATTGTCCCAGGCCTTGATCCTTAGTGAAGACAGGATTTTTATTTTTGTTAAATATTTTACTGTGGGTTGGGGGAAGCTTTATAGAACAGGCCAACAGCTTTACAATGAACTTTACAACAGCTTTACAATTCAGTGTTCTGTTTCAGCTCATCCACTGTAATCCCTTCATGTACCATCACCTATTCCATTTCCTCCCTATGTTCTCTGTTTCCACTGCGCCTTCCATCCTAATTTTCTGAAATTTGTTCCTGGGTAATTACAACATTTACCCAGGAAGTCTAGATGTTAAGAATGATTTGGAAAGGAATGGAAGACAGGGTTGGATTATCCATCACACAGAGGACTTGACCTTCATCCACCATCGCTTTCCTCACAAAGGTCCTCTTGATAAGCTCCTTAAGCAGCCTCTGACCTTGGCATCTTTCTGGCCTCCCAACATTCCTCATCTCCTGTTTTCCCTTCTTAAATGAGGCATTGATCATTTTCTTCATTTCTCTAAGTTTACATTCTCACACGCATCACTCCCTTCAGCAAAATTTTCTTAGAGGGTCGTGCAGGCCTTGTAATTAACCAGTGGTGCTTCCCTGCCTTTTTTTTTTCTGCTGCAGGTACGCTGGGGGGAGATGGGAAGTGCTCCTTGTTGAAGTGTGAGTCCCTCTGGATTGCTGTCTACCCCAAATTCTGTGCAGCTTCCCCTCTAGAGCCAGGTTCATTGTACCTCTTGTGTTTTTCAGCAGTCTGAAGACAGTGCTAATCATACTAATAAGGGGTCCTGTGGCCAAGGAGCTCTCTTACTATGCCTTCCTTATCTTCTCAGAGCTACAAGCCAACAGAAGCTAAATGATTCCTATATTTAAAATGGCCAAATAGTTTATGGTTCTTTACATTTTAGGAATAAGCTATAGCCTTAAAACTCATAGATTAAAAGCAAATTTCTAGTTGCGCAGTAAAATGTTGCTCTGGGTAGACAGGCACAATTCAGAGTGGACAGACTTTCACTTTTTTGGCCCTTAGAAATCATGCTGATGACCTTCTGTGAGCTGCTGGGAGAATGGCCCCATTCCCTCTCTCGTGAGGTCTTCTGTGTCAAAAGAATAATTATGTTCTACTGCAAGCACAGGCAAGAGTCCTGTTAGCAACACACTATTGTCTGTGGGAGGAAAATTTAAAACTTGCTCCTGATCATCTTGCAGAGCATGGAGAAAACTTGTTTTTAAAAAATGTGAGCGGATGCCTGGTTATAAAACAGAACACCGAGGTCTGAGAGAGTGGCACCATTTTTCTATGTGTCTCTATTTCCCACGAGGATTTGCGAGGTGATGTAAAATACTTGCAGCAGTGTGACTGGAATATTTCCTGAACAGGGTTGCTTTTTCCTCATTCTGCCCTTTAAAATATAATGTGTATTGATTTTGTTTCACAATTATAGAAGCAATATATGATCATTGCACACAACGTAGAAAATTTGGAAAAGTAGAAAGAGAGAAGCAAAAGCATCTCTAATTGATCAGGCAGAAAAACCACTGCCGTTAGTTTGAGGGAGAGGAATGGACCTTATTTTGATTGATTGCGTACGAGCCTTTAGCTCTTCTCTTTATTCTCTTATTTATTGTCTATCCCTCCCCTGATGTCCTTACTACTTAGGTTTAAATCACTTAGGAAGGGGAGAGTCTCTCTTCTACAACTTGCATTCTAACCTCATTTATATCACAAGTCTTAACTCTGCACATTTTTGGAATTAATTACAAAGGTTTCTTTCTCACTACCCAACAGCAGATAGATTTGGTGGAACTTGAGCTTTGGATGGAGGGATCATGAACATTTATGGAAACGATTTAAGACTGCTTTTCTTAACCTTGGCAATACTGACAATTTGGTCTGGGTAATTCTTTCTTGGGACGGTTCGAGTAGAATTCTTGCCTTCCGTGTAGGGGCCCTGGGTTCAATTCCTGGCCAATGCACCTTGTGTGCAGCCACTAGACTGGGGAGGCGTGTGTTGCTATGAAGAATAGTTTTCAGTTGAGATTTTAGACCAAGATAACAAGAAAGAACAGCCTGGCAATCTATTTTCAGAAATCAGCCTGAGACAGGGCAAGGGAGTGAAGGTGGAGATTTGGACAGAGCATGCCTGGGGTCCATGACAACAGCTTGAGACAGAGCATGCCTGGGGTCCATGAGAACAGCTTGAGACTATATTTCCTTTTGCTACCCTTATGGACAGTTCATAGAATCGCATCCAAGTGGGAACCTTTAAAAATGCTTTCTGTAAAAAAAAAAAAAAAGCTTTCTGTTCATGTGGGGTGCGGGGTGGGTAAAAGATATTGAGGCTGGTAAGGTTTTCTTCCTCCTAGAAGTTTCTAAATAAAATCCTCTTGCAATACCCTACATCCTCCAAGAGTCTATCTTTCTCTGGGTTAGACAAGAACCGAATTCTAGTTCCAAGACAATGAAAACCCTATGGAACACACTTTTACAATAGGACCCATAGGTCCAGGCAGCATTCCATTGTTGTCTAGGGAATTGTCTTGGGTTGGGGGGTGCCTGGATGACAGCTAACAATAATTTCTTGTTGTGAAGGTTGTCTTGTGAAGGATGCTTAGGAGTTATCATTGGGTTGGTCTCTGCTAGTTCCCAAAAGTACCTCTCATCTACCATTGAGACAAGGGTCACCTACACTCCTTATCCCAGGAGGAAAAAATAGTTTCTAGTTGAGAACCATTATCTTAATAGGCCCTGTTGCTTCACTTGGAACTTGGTTTAGACTCTTTGATCATGTTTTATGTTATGAAAGGTCAAGGAGATAAACATTTTAATGAAATCCGATCAAAGCAAAACATCAAAAGTTTGTGTTTCCCATGGCATAAACACACTACTAAACACAATGAAAACCATGCAAACAACAGCAGACAAAACAGATGACTGGAACTTCCTAAAAATAAGACACTTCTATGCATCAAACAACTTCATCAACAAAGAGAATCCACAGACTGGGGAAAAAAATGATAATGACATTTTAGACAAAAGCCTAATCTCTAAAATTTATAAGAAACTGCAAAGACTTGACAAGAAAAGATGAATAATCCAATTAAAAAATGGGCAAAGGTCATGAATGGAAAGCTCACCAAAGACACTATCCAGGAGATCAAGAAATATGTAAAGAAATGGTTAAAATCACAAGCTATTTTGAAGGATGCAAATCAATACACCGAGATACCAGCCTTGTGAGATACCTCACATCACCATTGACACCACAGCTCAATAAAATAGAAAGTAAATTCTGGAGAGAGGGCACATAGATTAGAACCTTTATTCATTGCTGATGGCACTGTAAAGTGTGTAACCTCTGTAGAAAGTGGTATATTGCTTCCTCAAACAACTGATGATAGATAGACCAGATGACCCAGGAATCCCTATACTCAATACATACCCTATAGAAACAGGGAACAAAGCATGAGCAGATAGAAACATTCATATTCATGACAGCACTATTCACAGTAGCAAGAGGATGGAAACAACCTACCTGTCTATCAGTAGAAGAAGAGATAAATAAACTTTGATACATATACACAGTGGAATACTTGCATCAAGAATAATGATGAAAACTGAAATATCCCATGACATGGATGGATTTGGAAGCTGTTACGTTGTATTAAGTTAGTCAACCAGAAAAGGGCTGATATTGGATGACCTCAATGCTATAAAATAAATGAAGATAAAGGCTATCACACTAAAACAGACTGGCGGTTATTAGATGTGAAGTTAGTTTTTAGGTCAACTTGAGTGGCCAGGATCCTCCTAAGATATGACTGAACATAGTGTAGACAACTCTATGAGGGGAACATCTGTGAAACAGCCAAGCAGTTGATACCATTGAGGTAGGTTTCATTTGAGGTGTGAACTTCCCTTAGTATAGACTGACCATTCATGGAAGCTACTCACTTCTGCTGGATCTGGATCCTGGATCTGTTTCATCGACCTCCCATTATATCATCTGCCAATTCCAGGAGCCATCAGCAGACTGCCAACTTTGGATTCATTCAGCAGATCGCAGATTCATTTAGCTTTACACCCACCAACCCATGGTTTTCCTGCTTCTTGTTTGTCAGCCCTTGTAGCTACAGCAGTTGGGAGAAGCCTTCAGGTTACATCTGACCCATGGACTGGAACCGGACTGAATTTATCCACTTCTACAACTGTGTGAGCCATTTCTTGATATATGTGTACAAACATCACTTGGTTTTATTTTACTTCTCCAGAAAACCCAGCCTAATACACCAGGGGTAAGAGAGGAAGAGGGAGGGAAGACGAAGTAACAGGGTAAGAGGGCAGACAGGAGTCAACTTGGGGAAGATAATATACAATGAAAGCGAGAGGGAAAATATGGGAGATGAGGTACAGGACAAACTATTGCAAAGAATGATAAATTGTTTAAGTTGTAGAATACAAGAAGGATGATCAGATATGTAACCCCATACCTAATTCACAATAAAAAGTTTCTTTGTTTTTTAAGTTTGTATTTCTACCTCTCTCTCTAGCCACTGGCTTTGTTCTGATAGGTTGTGATTGCTACAGTGACATTGTTGTTAGATGCCACAGATTTGGCTACTGCTCTTGGCAACCCTGTGTTATGACAGAATGATCTTCCTGATCGCTGCATTTGACCCCTTTTTATCAATGGAGATGTCTTTCTCCAGTGATAAACCCCAAACCAAACCCCACAGCCACTGAGTCAGTTCTGACTCCTGGCAGCCCTGTATAGGCTAACTCTTTATGGGGACAGTCTGATCTTTCTCCAGGGGAATGGCTGGTAGGTTTGATGTTAGCAGCTCAATATTTAACACAGATTTGCCACAATTGAGAGTAAACAAGTTTAAGGCTCATTGCATTCTGTGACCTATCGGGTTTTCATTGGCTAATTTTCAGGAACAGACAGGCAAGGATTTCTTCCTAGTTTATCTTAGTCTGGCAACTTTGCCGAAACCTGTCCACCAGGGGTAACCCTGGTGGTATTTGAAACAAGGTGATACAAGTGGCCTGAAGTTGGAAGTTGTATCAGTCAAGGTCTCTTCAGGGACAGAGAAACCACTCTAGATATTTTAATCACTAAGGGAGCTAAGGTAGATAACTCAGTGTCCAAAGAAAGCCTTACAAAATCTGGGTAGGAGATCAAAAGTCAGGGAGGATGCTGCTGGCTCTCAGGGAATCCAGACAGCAAAACTCATAGGAAAGCTTTCTGGGACATCAGAAGGCTTCGGGAATCCCAGAGGGTTTTCTGTGATATCTCAAGTGCTTACAGCCACAAAGTGAGTTATCTTTAGGAAGAAACATGGAAGTCGCTGGCAAATTCACAGATCTGCCATCTGTTGACACCGTGAGTCTGTCGGTCGCTGCTGTAGGACACCTAATGACCCCTCCCTCTTCTCTTCTGCCTTCCAGACAGCTGAATATTGAATACCTTTCAGTAGCAGAATCTAACTGGAACTCTGCTAGAAAGGGGATCTTGGAAAGGCAGTCCGTCTCCAGGCTTCAGGACCCTGCAATAAGGACAGCGCCTCTGATGAGCACAAAGACATGATTGAAAAGGTTCTGTGGTATGGCAGAGGATTGTTTAATGAAGTTTCTTGTTTAGCATTAGGGTTGAAAAGGCAATTTCCTACATCGGTGAGGCTATCATGATAAAATAACCTGAAGATTATTTTATGTCTTGTACATTATCAAGGGACCATAGATCTTGTAGCTCTGGAGTGTGTGGGAGGGATGAAGGTTTCTGGTGGCAATAAGACAAACTGTACTTGATAAAAATATATGAAAAATTGGGATGGTGTGGTAGTATAGTTTCATCTCCAATTCATTTATTTGAAACTAGCTCATGAGGTTTTTCTTGTACTATCCATTTTTCAAATATGCAAGTATTACTTTTATCCTGAAAAATAGACTTAATATACTTAAAGAAGTATTCCTGCTATTTCAAAAACCAAAAACATGAGATACATTGCATTATATATATTTCAAAAACATTATTTTTAAGGGCTTACACTATTTAATCATGCAGATATAACTCCATGCGTAAATATTACTACATAATTTTTGTTCACTCTTTGGGACAGGTTTCTTGAAAGGGGTTACTTACTCAAAAGTATGAATAAATTGCTTTACCAAATGTTTATAGTGACTAACTCTCAAGAAGGGCAGATGACATATCCACACACCCACTTTCTAAACACTAAAATCACAATGATTTCTTAAAAACAAGACAGGAAGACTTTTACAGGCAAGAATATTGTTGGATAATTTTGTATTTTTTTTCGTTTTACTTGTGGAGTTGAATTATATACTTCATTTAAGTGCTCCACATATCTTTAAAAATTCTATTGTAGGGTAATATAAGCTCAAGGTACAAAATTCAAAATGACATGGTGAAAAATAGACCCCTTCCCTCCCTTCCGGTCTAGCTAATCATTCCCACTCCCACCCCTCAACCTGGAGATAGGCATTTTCTTATTTGTAGCAAATTCTCTGATAATGTGGAATACATTTGCAAACCCAAATATGTGTATACCAATGAGTGGTGTGTGTGTGTGTGTGTGTGTGTGTGCTTATATACAAGTGAGAGCCTTAAAAAGTTGGTGGGGAAATAAGATGAAAGGATAATAGGATTTTCCATTGATCTTCTAAAGTCTCTTCTTATGTGGACATACAGATGCTTGTAATTTTACCAAGTTATAAAATATTAGGCACATAATTCTGAAACTTTTAAAAAATAGCAAAGTCGTTCAGAATTCTTTCCATTTGTTAGCACAAACACAGATTGCTCAGTCATTTTAATGATTCAAATACATTCTCTGTAGCTTTGTGAATGCAGTGGGTTAACATTTGATTGCTGCCTGAAAGGCCTGCATGTAGTTCGAACTCGCTGCTCCGTGGGAGAATGTGAGGTAGGTAGTCTGCTTCTATAAAGATGGGAAGATTCAGAAACCTGATGGAGCAGTTCTCTGCGGCACTTAGGGGGGGCTAGGAGTCAGCATTGATCCGATGGCAGTGGTGTGTTAGCAGATTTATAAAATAGTTGGTTTGGGGCATGTCTTATCATTTTTTTAACCAACCGCCTATTGATCAAAATTTTAAGGTTGTTTTGATTTTTTATAAACAATGCCACAATAGCTTTGTCTCTGCAAATTTTCCAGCCCTATGTGTACATTTTAAAAATAAATCTTTAGAATCAAAAGCAAATTAAGTATGGGTTATGTATATACTAAACTGTAATAAATGTATGCACATTTATTTTTAGTTTAATTGCATAGTCTCTACTGTTTGTTATTGGCAGACACCACCTATTTCTTCTTTGAGCCCATTTATTTTCATTAAAAATGGTTAAAGTTAATGATCCCCAGCAGTCTGTTAGTTTATTATACTTTGAAGGCTTACATGTTGCCACCATGCTGGAAGCCGGGTCACCGGTATTTCAAATACAAACAAAGTTCCCCATGGCGGACAGGTTTCAGGGGAGATTCCAGAACAATACAGACTAGAAAAACAAAGGCCTGGTCATGTCCCTCAAAGAGTTAATCAATAAAACCCTATGAATCAGAGCTGAACATTGCGTGAAGTACGAGGGGGCTTCAAGAAATAGTGGAAAATGGAATGAAAGGATGATAGAATTTTTCCACGAACTTTTTGTGACCCTTTCACGGAGCTGCAAGAAGAGCCTCCGAGGTTGGCGGGCACTAGAACACGCAGTGGCTGCAGCCACGGGTTTAAACCTGCCGTTGACCGTGAAGACGGCGCGGGACTCGGCAACAATTCTTTCTGTTCTGGTGTCAGAGCTAACTTGACAGCAAGCGACAATAACAATAGTTGCAGTTCTAAGGGCTCCGTATGGCAAGAATCCTTTAATTGCCACCACAACCACGTGTCAGGTACCGTTATTGACGTCGGCATTTTGCTGTGGGAAAGCGGAGGCACGCGTGTCTAAGTAGCATTCTTGCAATGCTGCTATACTCACAAGCATTCAATGCAGAATACTTGGAGCAGAACACAGACCAGACATGTTCTAAGGTGTGATTCACAGATATTTATTACGCATCGAATGAACTAGGCTGGGATGGATCCAACAGGCCACATCATCATTAGCCTGGGTTAACCAAAGTTAAGCTCCTGTACAGGGGCTTACAGTGCACGCCTCAGTTTGCATCTTGGGAGGAGAATACATAAATTTCTCTCCTGGGATCAAATACTAATTGGGTAGCCATATCTGTACAGCAAATACCCTGTTTCCCCGAAAGTAAGACATCCCCCCAAAATAACAACTACTTACAGTTTTATCTCTCGTTGAAATATAAGGCATCCCCCTGAAAATAAGACCTCCCCGAAAATAAGGCCCCCAAGCTACCGTAACTCTGGTCTCTGGATCATAGCAGCGGGTACCGCCGTTCAGCTCACTGTTGGCTGCAGCGCAGCCGAGGCAGACAGGAAGTGCGAGGTCTCTTTTAATAAAACAGTGAACAATAAATATGTACCGTATTCTTCTTCATGGAAAAACAAGTCATCACCTCTAAAAATAAGACCTAGTGCATCTTTGGGAACAAAAATTAATATAAGACACTGTCTTATTTTCGGAGAAACAGGGAAGCAAGTAGAGCCCAGGTGGGGGGAGGGGTAATGAACTCATTCCGTCTAGTCCGTCCTGACTCTCAGCAATCCCACATGGGTTTCTGAGACTGTCACTCTTTTACGGGAGAAGAAACCCCATTTTTCCTCCCACAGAGCTGCTAGTGGTTTCAAACTGCAGACCATGTGGACCGCCGCTCAATCTGTACCATTTAAAAGGTAAAGGGAGATAATAAAAGCACTGCAGCAGGCCATGGACACCATTCACTGTCTCTGTTCAGAGCGGACTAGATTTACTGGAACTAGAGAATAGCCCTTCCTCCTTTAGCTTCACTAACAGTGCAATCGAATTCTGGGTTTCCTCAAAGGGCAATTATCTTTCCATAAAGCATGCCTTTTCCTTTATGTGCATTAGTACCTATTATGTCCATTAGCAGCTAGAGAGATAAAGTGTATTTGTGTACCCAGTAATGCCTAAAGCCATTAAGGGTTGTGAGTGGGGAAGCTAGGGTTCCCGCAAGCTCCAGAGCTTGAATAGATAGATACCTGTTATAATGCCAGGGAAGCTCAACTACTTCTTACAGGTGGTAGTTTCACATGTTTGCTAATTTATCAGGCATTGAAGGCAATGGCCCTTGGATGCAGGTAGCTCAGCAAAAGGTCGCTTGTATAATTTTGGCAGACCCAAAGGGATACAACTTTGGTGAATTGTGAATTTGGGCTTCTTCCTATGATATTTTATCATTTTATATAACATAGGAGACCATAAAAACTACACAGTGCTAAAAAGACCAAAACCAAAACAAAAAAACCTAGGAGACCAGAAAGCTATTCATCTTTAAAAATATATCTTATATACAGTCATCTCAACTTATCTTTTTAAATTTTTGGTTCTGAGTTTGTTTTTCCCCCCAGTTATTTTTCTTGGTAGGAAACCATATAGGTTTCCTTAAGTTTTTGAGGTAAGACTATAAATAATGATAATTTGATCACTTTTATGATGTCATGCTTGTGTATTTTTCCTGTTTTAGCATAGTAACTTGGATTTCCAGAATACTGTCACGCCATTTTGATATTCATGCTCTTGCTTCAGACTTATTTATGGCATTGGGAGCTGGCAGTGGATCCAGACCTGGTCTAGCCTTGGGTGATAGTTTTGAACAGAAAATGTCAGTCATGCCCAGGACATGACTGCTCTTCACTTAGATAGAGTCCTTATAATGAAATGCTTTTATTTTATCAACTGTCTGTTTGTGGATCACATGTGCATTTTATCACATTATATTAATTGCTTGAGTATGTTTGATAATTGCATAACAAATGTCCCAAACTCATCATACTCGTTTCACCAGAGGAACTCAGCGGTGAGCCAAGGAAATGGTAAGAAGAGGGACAGAAGTCAAGGAAGCATCATCAGGTCCCTGGAGAGGCTAAGACAGTCTCTTGCTCGGTGACATGCACAGAGCATGAAAGACAGAGCAAGGGGACATCTGTTCTGGGCAGTTGGGGTGGAGAGTGGAGTGGGAGCGGAAGAAGGAAGAAGGAGAGGGAGAGGGAGGTGGGGAGTGGGAATGGGGCAGAGGCTGAGAAGTGGGAATGGCGGTGAGGGTGGCAGGTGGGGAAGGAAGATAAGGAGTGGGTGGGATAGGAAATGAGGAATGCAAATGGGGGTGGGGTGGACAATGACAAATGAAAATGGGGGAGGAGTAGAGGCAGGGAGTGGGATGGGAAGTGTGAGGTGGGATCCAGCTTCTATTATAAACCAAACCCACTACCATTGAACTGTTGAGTCCTTTTTGACTGGCAGTGACCCTATATAGAGTTTTTGATTCACTGTAACTCTTTACTGGAGTAGACATCTTTCTCTCTAGGAGCAGCTGGTGGGTTTGAACCACTGACCTGACAGTCATTCTTCGCTTACTCGCCAGAACCATCAAAACTTCAAGTTTCTGTTATAGCACCTCTGAAATTAGGACAGAATCAGACCAAGTCTAGGGTGGTGTGGAAGGAGCAGGTCACCTTGATACTGATAAGAGATCTTTGAATATCCTTTTGAGAGAAGCTGATGGCTCCCTGAAGAGGCATGGCAGAGCCCAAAAGAAACAGTCCTCATCTAAGGGGAGCAAATGCCTCCCATCAGGCCAGCACAATAGAGTGATTGTTCAGGGAGAAACTCACTGGGGGATCAAGGAGGCACAGATTTAGAACACAGAAGTGAATAGGAGTCGCCGGTGACATCCTTGCTGCTTGATCAGTCTAAAAAGGGATCACCCTTGAGAATTCTTTCTGAAGTCGGCACTGCATGTGTCCCAGAGAGAGGAATTGTCAGACAGCAGGATACTGTTTTTAAGAATATTTAGCCTGCAAAGAATAAATACATAAATGAATGAACAAACATAACACAGAGAGAGCTAGGATTTCCATCTCCCTCTAACCTTCAAGGACACATACTCTAACTTGGCCATGTAAATTTACTAGCTCAAATGGCAGACTCTCTGTATTCCAACCTCTAGCCCTATTCCTGAACTCTAACCTTGAGCAAGTTCCTTAATTTCTCTATATTTCCATTTCTTCACCTATAAAACATGACCAAAAACAGTACATATTTTGTATAGGAAAACAAAATAAGGTTTAGTTCACTATCATCTCTAATGATCTATCTATTTATCTATCTATCATCTTTGATCCATCGTCAACCCTCTGTCAGTCCGTCAGCTTGTCATACTATGGTAGCTTGAGTGTTGATAGGATGCTGGTAGGTATACAACTGGTAGTTCAAATACCAGTAGGATCATCCAGGGTGGACAGGTTCAGCAGAGATTCCAGATAAAGGCAGATTAGGGAGAAAGGCCTGTTGATTCATTGCTGGAAATGATCCAGTGGAATTCTCTGAATCACAACATAATATTGTTTGATATAGTGCTAAAATATAAGCCCCCTGGATCGGAAGGTATCCCAGTGATGGTGAAGATGGCCGTGGATGGGGATATATTTCATTCTATAATACATGGAGTCATCATGATTCAGAGCTGACTCAGGTATCTTGCAACACCACCACCACCACCCCAACCACAACGAAAGCAAAAATAGCGATCTATCATCTTCAAACATTATCAGGTAAAAAGACGCATTTTTAATTTATATTGGCTATTAATATTAGAAGCCTTAGTGGTACGGTGTTTAGGTGTTTGACCGATAATGCGAAAACTGATTATTTGAACCTAGCAGCTGCTTCATGGAAGGAAGATGTGGCGATGTGCTATGTAACGACTATTGCCTTTGAAACCCACCTGGGGGAAGGTCTGCTATGATCTCGAGTCTCTCAATGCCTAGGAATCTACTCAAAAGAATTGAGTTTGGTTTTATAGGTTGTGTGTTATGATGCTCACTGCCTTTCTTATTTTATGATTCATCCCATTCTTTCCTGTCTTCCAAGGCTTTATTTCATCTTTTGCTATATCTATATCTTTTACTATACCCTACATGTCTATCACTTTGTTGTACTGTGGTGGTTGGCTTGTTGCTGGAAGCTATGTAATTGGTATTTTCAACACTAGCATGGCTACCAAAGATGAGCAAGGTTCAGCAGAGCTTCCAGACTAAGAATGGACAACAAAGAAGGGACAGGTTGGTCACGCAGAGCAACATTCTCAGATACTGAATGTGGTAGTCACCTAATCTGGTGTCAATTTAAGGATTAAGAGTGTAGGGGTGGAGTTTAAGCTGTCAATCTGAAGATAGCCAATGAAACTTCTGTCTGGGCGTGGTCTTCTCATGAGAATTCTGGGAAACCTGGAACTTCCTCCTTGGAGACAGGAGACACTACCTCTCT
>NW_022105908.1:10548929-10556335 GCF_000313985.2 Echinops telfairi | reverse complement strand
TAACCAAACAATCCACCTTTAGCTGAGTCTACAGAATATTGCTATGTAGATCATTTTATACATACATAAAAGTAGAGCCAATAATAGAATGAACTTCCCTTTACACATCTCTCATTTTTAATAGTTATCAACATAATGCCAACATTTTCTTCAATCTTATATGATATGTTGTTCCCCACGTCTATTACCTTGGATCACTTTGAAGCAGATTCTGACTTTATACCATTTTATCCATTAAGTGCTCAGCATAGCTCTATGTGATAATGAGTTTTTTTTTTTAAGTACCATTCAATTCTTTAGGATTAACAGGCATCCAGTCAGTACTCAGATTTTTTCTGATTGCCCTATGAATAGAGGCACATTCACAGTCGGTTTGTTTGACTAAGGACTTGAACAAGATTAAAGAGGCATTTTACTACATGGTAAGTATTGAAGCAGAAGTGTGGACATGAGGTATGGGCATGAACCTTCCTGAGATCATTAGCAAGTATACCTGATTTTTCTCTCTAACAGTTTTCGCTGTGGTTATGGGCTTCAAATCCTACGAGTGTGAACTTGCTCAGGTGACCCTCTCCATGTCTCAGTACCTCTCTGCATTGCTCACAGGGTTGCTGTAAATATTAAATAGGATCATTCTTAGATGGTGCTTAGCCCATAGGCTGATCTTCGGTAAGTGCTCAATCAATTATATGAACATACTTATAATAATAGTAATAAAAATGAAGAAGGTGACATTTAATTTAAATCTTTAGGCATGCACTTAATTCTTGTGCACAGTAAAGGGAGAAGTAAAGTGTAGTCTAGCCAGAGGCAATGGAGAGCTTTATATGGTCGAGGGGGCAGAAGATGAGACAAGAGTCTTCCTGTAGCGCTAGGGAATTGGGATTTCAGTTTATAGGCACAAAGGCAGCCCAAAGTTAGCCATGTTCATGGAGAAGTGAGGGTGTAATATTTCTTCAGCAGCTGTGTTGAAAGCAGACCCTGGAAGTAGATGGTCAGCCAACTGCCAGCAAATTGATTCTGACTCATAGTGATGAAATTGAATGAAGTAGAACTATCCTTTTAGGTATCAGAGGCTGTAAAACTTCACAGACACAGAACCCCCATCTTTCTCCATTGGGATCACTAATGGAGTTTAACTGCTGACCTTGCAGTGAACAGCCAAACTTCCACGTCACTACACTACCAGAGCTCACGTCAAGCAGTGAGTAGTCTGCAGCAATAGCCCTGGAAGGGGACAGCGGTACCTGAAACAAGCCAACTCGTGTGGGGCTGGAGAAGAATCACCGCTGAGGTTGTCTGCACAGACCGGTGACGGTAGTCTGTAACATGAAATACTGGTAAGTGAAGGAGGAACAAGACTGCACGGATCTTTCCAGAACTTCTGACTTGGCTGTTAGGGAGAGGGGGATGCGGCTCACTGACCTTTTAGACTCTAGGGTCTGCGTAGGTCTCAGTGATGGAGACAACGAATTCTGTTTGAGATGTATTCAATAACAGATGACTACCGAACAGCTGGGTACGACTCTGCTCCTACTTCTACATCCTAAAATGCACGGGGAATCACTTAGAAGAAAAATCGGAAGGAATGGCATTTCTCCCCAGCAGACCCCAGATGCTGCTAACAATCAGATTGTTCCTCACATGGAATGGATTCCAGGAGACACGCGTATCTCTTTTAAATACTCAACATAAGTCTAGTGTGAATGGTAAGCGAATGAAATCCAAGCGAATTTAATTAAGATATATGCGATCACTGATGAAAGTAGTTTTGACAGAGACACAGGACCCTAGAATTCACTAAAGCACACTTTTTAAATGCCCATGTCCTTTATCCTTTGAGGAGCAGATGAGGCAGGTCAAACATCTCACCGCTGTTTCTAGATGCATGTGGTCTCTATCCCACATTCTATTATTAATGCCTGCTTGCAGGGGATTCTTCTCATCCAGAATCAGGCCCCAGCAGCCCATGAAGGCCCCCAAAGCTTTGCTCCATCCATCTCATCAAGATTGACTACCTTGAGTTGGCGGCTTTTCCTCTGTCATATTGTAAGTGCCTTCTAGCCTTGGCTCTCATTTTCCAGCATGATATCAAATCATATTTTGCCTGATTTTTCATAAGGTTTCCAGCGGCTTATCCCTCAGAAGTAAAGGACTCCTTATTCTGTGCTAGGCTGGAAGCCCCACTGACACCTGTTCCTCATGGGTGACGCTGCTGGAAGCTGTACTTGAATACTGATGGCACAGCTTCCAGCATCACAACAACAAATAAACAAAAACCACTGGTATAAATTTACAAAATACATTTAAGCAAAATTCCAGAAATTCATGTTTACCAAGTATCTGAGAAATGGTAATTTAAAAAAATAAAACAAAAACAACACCAAAAACCTGACAGAATGTCAGTCAGACCAGTGAATTTAGTGACATTTTAACTTGATCTATTCCTTACCCCTTTTCCTAGTCCCATAGTATACTTGCAAGAAGCCGTGCAACCAGGGTAACCGATTACTAGCAACCTAACAGTTGCTGAAAATGGCCAACTGGGTTTGGACCTCCCTTAAAAAGCCCCCTTTCCACTTCCCAATCCATCACAGAAGGATACCATTCTTTGGAAACTCTTTGGAAAACAAACTAACCCATTCTCATAGTTTTTAGTTATTTGACCTAATTCATGTCCTAAGTCCACTTGTCAAAAACATTCAGCAGCAATAAACATTGAAACTATCTGTCATCACAATACTAGTAGGCAAAAATGTAACCAACTGAAAAGAGCAATTACAGGGATTTAGATGGCCATAGCCAAATTAGAAAAGCCCCAATCTTTCTGGGATGTAGAAGAGTCTGCACCTATACAGGCCTGTGCACATACCTAGAAATCGGTGAGATGCCAACAAAAGCTCATATATAGCTGACTCTGAGCTGTGTGAAAACAGGGAGTGAAGACTAATGTAGAGTTGTCAATAGCTGGAGTCTTGAAGTGCTGACCCTGGTCCCAGAACTTCTTAGTTAAACGTGGAAGACATACATACTGGTCCAACCCAGTAATAAGAACAAACACACAAAAACCAAAAAAACCCTGGGAAGTTTCTGAGACCTGGATAAATGTTTTCTCTTTTCTAGAGTTGCCACATTATATAATCTAAAATATCCATTGCTCAACAGAAGTTTATGTGATATATATATATTAAAAAGTATGGACTATGCATGGAGGGGGGCGGGGTGCAGGATGAGGGGCAAAGAAGGGGACTGGTTCATGGAACCTGTTCCCATACACGGTCTCAATACAAACCGTCTCTGAAAATAAGAGGAAACATAAGATATTATTTTCAAAAAATCAGTTATAAAGTGCCTGGTTGAGAAGCATAACAGAAATGAAAATTTTACTATAGGATTTCAACAGCATACTTGATCTGGTAGAAGAAGGAGTTAGAAATATAGGAGATAGCTAAATTCAGGCTAATCTGAGGAACACAAGGGAAAAAAGAAATCTCAGAAACCACCAAGCATAACCACAAATAAATAATGGGAGTTTTTCAAGGCAAGTAGAAAGAAAAACGAGTAGAAATAATATTAAAAAATATTGACTAAAACTATCTAGATTTAATGAAGAACATTCATCTATGCACCTGAGAAGCTCAACAAACACCAAGGTAAACACAGAGAAATGCAAACTTAGACACAACATGATTAAAGTTTGGAAGACAAAGTCAGCCAGCTCACAAGATAAAAGATGATTATGCAAAGGCAAAAATTTGGGCTTCTGGTGAAACAGAATAATCTAGACAAACTTGTTTGTCCCTTTCACAACACAGATGTCACAAGGTGCATGTAGAAGCGAGCCCTGCAGCCCTGGGTCTCTGAGGAAAAGGTGGCTGAATGTGGGATCCAGCCTACAACTGGATGCATCCTAAGGGATGGTTGTGCAATTGAAGGGAATAAATAAAAAGACAGACACAAATTTTTAGGTGCTGAGATAGTTTAAGTTTATTGTGCCAACCTGACCGATAAACACATGTGGGATTAATTGAAGGGCGGAGAGATAAATGGTTGGACCAGTGTGGGGCTGCCTTGGCTAGTTCTCTGCCTCAGCTTGCAAGGCTCACTTCCTGTGAGATATCTCTGAGGAGAAGCCACATGGGTTTACCCTGATGGAACCCTGGGTGCTGGAGCAGCCTCGTGAAGACCCCTGCCAGCTCTGAGATCCTTACACCGCCACTGGATTAAAAGACTTTCTACCCACTGGCCTGTGATCCTCCTGCATTCGGTGACATTGTGTGTGTTTTGTGAGTTTGAGGAGGACTTTATAGATCCGTGTCAGACATATGGGCTAAGTTGTATGGTCTCGGACAGCACTGGGTTGGGATACTTTCTGAATGTGCACTTACCCTTTATATAAAACTCTTTCTTATACATATGAGTTTCTGTGGATTTTTACCCCTAGTTTACCCAGACTAACACAGGTGCTCATCTCCTCCATGACACCAGGTCTGAGAGGGAGAGAGAGAGAAGAGAGAGAGAGAGAGAGAGAGAGAGAGAGAGAGAGAGAGAGAGAAAATATATTCTTTCACCAACTTATAAAGTCTCAGGGTATGCAAGCCACCCCACCCCCCAACTACAGACCCTTACATATGTAACAAGGTGGGCAGTATCATAACCCTAGAGCTCACTGAGGGAGCTCATTGGGGCAGTAACCCAACACCAGTGCTGGGGGCAGGTAGCGAGCAGTTGACTGTCCCCTGAGAGGGGACAATGCTCCTATTGTTCAAGCTGCTGGCTGGAGCGTAATGAGCCATGTGCTTGTAAGAAGTATCATTAAGGTAGCACTACAATGGGAGGTTATTGTGGGGATGATTTTCAATTAGGTGAATGTGACTGGGATTCTTCTCCAACTCCCAAATGTGAAGGCTGCCTCCACCCAGAATCCTGGTTTCCTAGGCTTCCTTAATCACGAGCACAGAACATTTGTCTGCATACATTCTCTTTTCTGTTCTTATTTCCCACAGGTGAGTGAGCCAAACACCACAGCAGCGAAAACAAGTGGCAAAATATATACGTGTGTACTGAGCAGAACTGTGCTTTCTCTACTGCTGTGGATGAGCCAAGCACTCCACCTACGGATCAGGGTAATCTCTGACACCCAGCAACAGGAAAGGCGGGTCATTTCTCAGCTTTCCACACCAGTCTGATGAACACCAGAGACACCGGTCCCCAACCTCATCTGGCCAGCATCTCCTTGTAAGGCACCCTACACAACTCCATGGAAACAAGTGCAGTGTGTGAGCGGGTTGGATCAGGCAGGAATGCCACAGAGCAAGAAAGACTCACACCAAGGCAACAGAAGCATCCTGGCTTTCCTATGGCTCCCTGGTGCATGGCAGGTGAGGGGGGAAGCTGACCCACACATCCTTGAGCTCAGAGACGGTGGAGACTGGAATCACCATTCAGCCTTGCCACTTGCTTCTCTTCTCCTCCTCTTCCTTCTAAAAAACCACCAACATAGCCACAGTGGAAGTGGAACCAAGTCTAATATCTATATCCCTTAACAACCACAAAAGTTAGCTATGGAAAAGGAGTCTTGAGAAATAGCAATGTCAAGTTCAGGCCTTCATTTTTTGCTGGCTTTGACTCTGTTTTCCTTTTGTTGTTTGAGAAATCATCAGTAAAGAAGCATTGGATGCAAAACAAGGAGGGAGTTATCTCTACCTCCCCAAAGGCCCTGTTGACCAGACAAGCAGCCACTTCCCCTCTCATGGATCCATGGCTACACTCGTGCTGTGCACACCGTGGGAGGGACCTTGATGAGTACGTACTGTAGACAGAAAGAGAAAGCAGCTGCTGAGTCTTGTGTGTTTGTGTTTGTGTGTGTGTGTGTGCTGTTCGTTGGACTGGTCTCCTTTGGGTGCTTGTTTTCTGTTTTGTTTTATTGTTGCTTTCTCACTCTACCTGGTGGAGCCAACTGTCTCCAAACTACTCAGCAAGCATAGCACTTCCAACTCTTACAACTAGTTGGCAAGAGCTACCACCTAGTCCTTTAGCACTTGATGAAAAAATAGATAAAATGTGAAACAACGTATTTCTGAACCCACAGGGAGTCTCAGTTCACATGAAGCAAGATAGAAGGGTTCAGACAGTGACGAATCCACGGAGTCAGAACATCATCCTGACAGAAAGAGGCATTGGAACAACTAAGAAAGGAATTCAGAAAAATGACTTTCAACAGATGAAGAAAAAGATCAAGCAACTACAAAAAACAAACCAGAAGAAAAACCCACCTCGGGAGAAAGCAGGAAAGCACGGTAAGAACACTCTGATATAATAAATGAAAAATTAGAAGCCATGTAAAAATACCAATTAGAAATCAAGGAGACTAACACGATCATATTATAAATAGATAACATTTTGAAAACACAAAGCAATAGAAATAAAGACGAATTTCAACAAAAACAAGAGGAAAAGCTCAGGAGCTGCTAGAAGAAAATTTCCCTAATACACGAGAGAGGAGAAAACAGCCATTCAAGAAGTTAAATTAACCCCAGGATAAATCCCCAAAGAAAATCACAATGGCAGATCATAATCAAATGCCCTAATATCAAAGAAAAGACCCTGGAGAACAAATCATGAAAAAGGAAGTTACATACAAAGGGAACCAAGAAAACTAGGCTCTGATTTTTCAACAGAAACCGTGCAGGTAAAAAGTCAACGGGAAAAAATATATATATACACATATATAAAAGCTCAGAATTTTTGCAAAAAAGAGCCAACCAAGAATTTTATATCCAGGAAATACAAGAAAGAAATATGTAGTTATGGATACAAGAAATTTGTAAAAACGAGACAAACTGCACAAAATACTAAGGGGAGTTATTTGGGGAAAACGCAAAGCAAAACCAGACACCGACCTCATATTAATGGAAAAGACACCACCTCCCAAAAGTTAATCCACTTGAAGCAGTACTCAACGTAAACAAACGTACTGGATTGAAAATTGGGAACCAGGGATCTCATTCTGAAATGAAGATAATTACAAAGTAATAAAGGAAACAGTGTAGATACAAAAAATTCATATGGGGAGGAAATCAAGGAGTTGTTGAGAGAGAACAGACTACTTTTAAACTTCAGAAAAAGTAAATGAAAGGTAACTTCAAAGAAAATGGAAAGGGTATCTCAAAAGTGAAAAACAACAACAACAACACAAGGGCCTGGTAAATAGCAAAATAACAACAAGAGAAGAAATTGATGAGAAAATTAATAATTAAAATGAACCCAGCATTCAAAATTACCAGGCAAAAAGAAAGTAAAAATATCACATAACATTCAGCAAAAGGGTAACAAAAAGTTTATGCCTATCAATACTGAAAGTAAATAGATTAAATGCATGAGTCAAGAGAATGGGAGTAGAAGAA
>NW_022105908.1:10541849-10548550 GCF_000313985.2 Echinops telfairi | reverse complement strand
ATTAATCACACTTACAGAGTTGAAGAGAGAAATAGACAATTTTACAATAAAAGTAGAAGACCGCAATAAACCATCCTCAAGGAAGGATGGAACAACTAGAAAGAAATTAAAAAAGATACAGGAGAATGAAACAGCACAATTAACCAACTTAATTAACCTCAGGCACGTACAGAAAACTTCATTCAACAACAGCACAATAGACATTCTTTCCAAGCGCACATAGAAACTTCTCCAGCATATAGTCCTAGACTATATGCTAGGACACAAAGAAAATCTTAACAAATTAAACTAACATCAAGATATTACAAACTGTTCTCTCAGATCACAATTCTATAAAATTAGAAATTAACAATAGGAAAATTAAGGAAAAGTACACAGAAATTTAACGGCACCATTTAAAAACACCGTTGGACAATTGAATAAATAAGGAATGTAATATTACAAACTTCTTGAAGTAGATAAGAAACAAAATGCAGCATACTAAAATCTTTGGAACACATCAAAAACAGTACTCAGAGGGTCTTACTGAAGAACACCCTAGGAGATCTCTCATTCCCTAACCTCAAAATCTGCTACAAGCCACAGTAGCCAAACATTGCTGGCCCTGGTATAATGATAGATATCTAGACTATTGAAACAGAATGGAGAACCCACCCAGTATAAATTCACCTACTCAGAAAAAACTGATTTTTGACAAAGACTGAAATACATTAACTAGTGAAATGATAGTCTCTTCAAGAAATGGTGCTGGTAAAATTGGATTACCATTTGCAGAAGAATAAAACAGAGCACACAGTTCACTCCTTAAAAAAAAAAAAAGAACTCCAATAGAAGATCAAAAGCATAAGCCTGACTTGAACAGTTAAAACTTGTCATCCGATTCTTCCTAAGATGCAGCCTGGACCTGATCTGGTTCCCCAAATCTTTTGTATTGTGGGATTATGTTGTTTGGTTTGGTTTTTGATTATACCTAATTGGGAGCATGTGGGGAGTGCTATGTCATTGGGGTTTACCCTCCTGAAATTGCAGTATCTGTTTTTTTGTTTTTTGGTGTATGAAAACCAAGACTGATGAACCTAGAGAGTCAGCAAGCAGAATAAGGGTTTTGGGGGGAGGGGGTGGTGGGGTGAGAGAATGCTGACATCAAGGGGTCCACACAGAAAAAGAATGTTTGGAAACTGTGGCAGCAAATGCACAATGCTTCTGGACATGATTGAACTATGGAATGATTTGATCTCTGTATTAATCCCAATTCATAAAATAAAATAAAACCCCACAAACGTCGACCCAAGAATGGGTTTGGGGCTCACACTAAATCCTAGCTCCAATTTATGAAAAATTATTTCTTCCGTCATGGCTCTGCTCAATACTAGCCCTCAGAACAGGAACGCAGAAGATATGGGTGCCGTAGCAAAGTGTGGTGAAGAATGTCTGGGTCTTAAAAGCTTATTTCCAAACAAGTAGCTGTCTGAGAGAGATGTCAACTAAGTCCACAGGCTATAAGAGCATCAATGTAAATTCCCAAAGGATTGTAAATCATACAATCCGAAGCCAAAGGAGGGTATAGTAGCAGAGCCTAAACTGTGAGATGCTGGTTTTCAGAAGTCTATGGATGACAGTGGAAGTCCAAGATACATTTGTGAGATCTACACAGGAAATGACCTTTGGAGATTTCCCTCTACCTATAATGAAGGGATGGGAAGAAATTGAGAGAAAAACGATAAACCTGACTTGAATGGTTAAAACCTCGTCAGTGGATCTCCCCTCTGATGCACGTTGGATCTGATCTGGTTTTCAACATTTTCTGGGTTTTTTGTTTTCTTTTCTTTTTTCACATTGTGGGGTTATCTCAGATGCATTTTGTCATGGGGAGGAACCCTCTTGAACTTTGGTTATATGTTGTTCTGTTTTTCAGTATGTGAAACCCAGATTGATGAATTTATAGAGACAGCAAGTAGAATCAGGGTTCCTAGGGGTTCAGTAGGGGAGAGGGGTGAAGGGGAGCAGATACCAAGGAGTTCAAGAAGGAAGAGAATGCTTTGAAACTGATTGTGGTAGCAATTATACAACACTGCTAGATGTGATTGAACTATGGAATGATTTGATATCTGAATTAGCTCCCAAAGAAATGTTTGGCTTTTTTTTTTTGAGAGGGGGCAGGAGAGAGAGAGAGAGAGAGAAGATGGATTAAAGGCCTAAATGTAAACTCTAGAACTATAGTAATCATGGATGGACAATGCATCAAAAGGACAAATGAAAGGGCCCTAATACATGGCATAAACACACTATCAACCATAATGAAAAACACACAGCAAAGAAAAAATATATGACTGAGACTTGCTGAAATGCTTTAATTAATGTTCTCTATTTTACTTCTCTCTTCTATATGAGTTCTAATATCCATTGTAATGTCTACACATAACTCCCAGACAAAAATTCATGATTAAAGGGTTTATTATAAAAGTTAACAAGTAATCCCAATGACCGATGCTCAGGGTAGTTTTTTTTTTACTAAGACAGGTTACAAAGTTTCATGTTGCTAATAAATTCCCAAGGAGGTATACCACTCTGCTGTAAACCTGAACCTGAAGGCATTCAGCTGAAGCTCCATGGGTCAACAAACTCAGCTACCTGAATTAAACACCCAGAGGCACCCCACTCCAGTAAGCCTGAGCCTGAAGACACTTCTGTGGGTCAGCAAGTCCATCTTTTCCAACTAAGTACCCAGAGACACCCACTCTGTAAGCCAGCTCCTGAATAAAAGCATTCATCTTAAGCTGCTTTATTGCTTGGGAAGTTCCTCACTTTGTTCCATGCTCTGGCTCCTGGTCCTGCTTCTGCTCCTCTGATGGTATAGTTGTCATCTGGATCCAGGAGCTTCATTACACAGGGATGTGGGGTCCAGAGGATGTGTTCCACTCCTGGTTCTTGCTGGTAATGAGATCCCTCGCCTGCTTCTCAGAGGGCTCATGTTATGCACTACAGGATACAGTATCTCCAGGGAAGCCTGTTCATAATTACTCACAAGTGAACCCTCTCAGTATCTTCACCCACCTTCTTACCAGACTCATGCAGGGAAAGGTCATGTGGTGAGCATTAGAGACTTAGGGTACAAGAACCACATGAAATTATTCATTACTTCTGCACCTCCTAAAACTAATGTGCATGAAAATGCTTCACCCATAGAGCAAGGAACTTATAGACCAGGAAAAAAATTGTCAACGATATATCAGCAAAGGACCAATTCCTAAAATCGATAAAAAAAACTGCATTACCTCAACAAGAAAAAGACTAATCATCCAATTAAAAATTGGGCAGAGGACATGAACGGACATTTTACTAATGAAAGCCTCCAGGTGGCCAACAAACCTATGAAGATCACTAGGTTGTGATCAGTAGGCATTCAAAAAGATGCCCATCAAAGACAACAATGAGATACCAGCTCACACTAGCATTGGTGGCAAAGTTTTAAGAAACCAAAACCAGAAAGTAAATGTTGGAAAGGGTGCAGAGGATTGGGATCCTCGTCCACTACTGGATGTAAGAGCCTGTAAGACAGTACAACCCTGGTGGAACACAGTATGATACTGTCTCAATTGGGAATAGAGATACCATATGATGCAGGAATCCTTCACATTGGTATACACTCCAAAGCCATAAAGAACATAGCACAAGCAGATAGGTGCACATCTATGTTCACTGCAGCAATGTTCTCAACAGCAAGAAGTTGCAAGGAGCCTAAATGCTTATCAATAGAAGAATGGATAAATAAACTTTGGTACAGACACAAATTGTGGAATACTATACATCATTAAGGTGTAATGATGGCACTGTGAATCACTTCATAACATGGATGGGTTTGTAGGCCATTATGTTGAGTGAAGTCAGTCAGTCGTGAAAGAACTTACATAGTTGTAGACCATTAATAAAAAATCAAGATCAATATTATCATCCCCAAAGCAACAGATGTTGATGCTTACTGGAAGAGGGAATGGCAGGAAATAAAGAGGAAGTAATAGACTGGAAGATATAGACAGGAAGTAACTTGGGAAGATAATATCCTATAATAGGGGATGGCAAAAAAGTTTTGGGGGAGAGAGGGCAAGTCATTAGGGATTTGACAAGTTAAGTTTGAAGGCAAAAATTATTGTTTGACGTAAACATCCCTGCCTAATGCAAAAGAAAAATATTTTAATTAATAGTTTATTTCTATACAAGACCAACGAAAAATCTGAAAGTGAAATTAAGAAAACAAGCATTATATAGCATGAAAAATAGTAATAAAACAAAGTTAACAAAGGAATACTTGTACCCTAAAAGCTACAAAACTTGTTGCAATATCTAAATAAATGGAAAGGAATCCCACATTCTTAGATTAAAACGAATATTATTGGTAAGCAGGAATATTTCCAAACTGATCTAAAGATTAATGCAATAACTATCAAACATATAACTGTCTAGTTTTGTAGAAATTGACAAGGTGATTTTAAATTTTATCTGGATTTTCAAATGGACCCCCCAAAAAGAAAACACAATTTTGAAAAAGAAAAAAGTTGAAGGATTTACATTTTGAAATTTCAGAAGTAAATGTAAAGCTGTGGTCGTCCATATAGTGTTGTCTTGGCATGAGAGTATACATATAAATCAGAGTAATAGCACTAGAAGTCTAGAAATAACCTTATTCATCTATGTTCAAATGCTTTTTTGACAAATATGTCAAGATAATTCCATGGGGAAAGAATCGTCTTTTCAGAAACTGAATAGCCACATGCAAAGCAATGAAGTTGACTCAAACGAATCAGAGATGTAATGTAAAAGTTAAATATAAAAAGTTCTTAGTAAAAACACAATAGTACATTTTTAGTTCAATGAGGCACTGATTTCTTAGAGGCATCAAGTACAAGCAACAAAAGACAAACATTAGGCTACCACCTTTCTGACAGTCGGTCTTACTGTGGTGACTCATGTGGTGTTGTCCTGATGGAAGCTATGTCATTGATATTTCAAATACTAGCACAGTCACTCAAAGGGAACACATGTAAGCAGAGTTTCTAGACTAAGACCAGACGACACAGAAGGAATCGTCTGTCCAACGCTAAGAAATTGACACTGAAAACCTTCTGAATAGAAGCAAGACATTGTCAGATACTGAAAACCACATGAATGAGCAGCAGAACGTGGTAAGATGCAGTGCCAGAAGATGAGCCCCTTCATCTGGGAGGCATTCAAAACATGACTGAGGAAGAGCTCCCTTCTTAAAGTCTAGAGGACCGTAGCGAGGGGGATAGAGCAAAATCCGCACTAGTAAAGCCTTCGGGACCTTCCTTTGCTGATAGGACACAACTCAAAATGGGTACACACAGCAGCAAACATCTATCAATAATTGGAATGTAGAAAGTACGAAATATGAATCTAAGAAAACTAGAAATCATCCAAAATAAAACGGGTCACATAAAGATCAATATCCTAGGCATTAGTGAACTGAAATGGACTGGTATTAGCCATTTAATATAAGTCATATCATTTTCTATGCTGGAAATGACAGACTCAAGAGGAATGGCCTCACATTCCTCATCAAAAAGGACATTTTAAGAAATATCTTGAAGTACACTTCTCTCTGTGTTAATATTATGTATATCTGCATACAAGGCAATCCAATCAATAAAGTGATTATTCCAATTTATGCACCAATCACTTAAACTAGTGATGTATAAATTGAACAATTTTTACCAACATCTTCAATCTGAAATTGATCAAACATGCAATCAAGCCACATTGAAGATTTTTGGTGATTGGTCTGCAAAAGTTGTTAACAAAGGGGAAGGAACGGTAGTTAAAATATGACCTTGGTGAAAGATCGAAGCTGGAGCAGCTGGCATGATAGCATTTTGCAAGAACATAGACTTTTCACTGAAAATGTCTCTTTTTCAACAACTAAAAGGGGACTCTACATGTAGACGTCTCCAAATGGGCCACAGAGAAATCACATTGACTACATCGGTGGGAAGGGATGGAGAAGCTCAGTATCTGCAGCTAGAATGAGTCCAGGGGTCAACTGTGGAACAGACCATCAATTGCTCCCATGTAAGTTCAGGTTGAAGCTGAAAAAAATCCAAGTAAGTCCAACAGAGAAAACATACAACCTTGAGTACAGCCCACCTGAATTTTAAGGATACCTCAGTAACACTGTTGACATACTGAACACTAATGACAGAGGACATGATGAACTATCAGAGGACATCAAAATGTCACATATGAAGAAAGCAGAAGGTCATCAAAAACTCATAAAAGAAAGAAAAAGACCAAAGTGGATGTCAGAATAGACTCCAACGCTTGCTCTTGATCATAGTGTAGCTAACGCAAATGGGAAAAAAGGATTAAATTAAAGAGCTGAATAGAAAATTTTAAATGGCAGCCAAAGAAGACAAAATAAAATGTTATAAGGAAGGGTGTAATGGCAGAGTTAGAAAACCAAAAAAGGAAAAGCTCACTCAACAAATCCTAAACTGAAAAACTAAAGAAAAAAAGTCAAGCCTCGAGTTGCAATATTGAAAAGACTGAGCATGATAGTAGGACAAGAGGAAAGTCAAAGGAAATAGAGGAAGGAACTAAGAGGCAAAGGGCATTTATCGAGGTCTAAATAAAGGCATGTACATATGTAAATATATTTATATATGAGGATGGGGAAATAGATCTATGTG
>NW_022105908.1:10519351-10540928 GCF_000313985.2 Echinops telfairi | reverse complement strand
TATACTTTATAGAAAAGTCTCTCTTATTCACGAGTTTCTGTGGATTTGTTTCTCTGACTGTACCCAGACTAACACAGGTAGCACAGTGTCATTTCTGACTAATTAGTGACCCTGTGTACAACAGAATGAAACATTGCACATCTGCACTCTCCTCACAATTGTTATGTTTGTGCCCAGTGTTGCAGCCATTGTGTCATTCCATCTTGTTGGGGCTCTTCCTCTTTTCCCTGCCCTTTACCTAGCATGATGTCCTTCTCCAGGAAGCAGTCTTTCTTGATAATAAACCCAAAGTGAGATTAAGTCTTGCTATCCTCACTTCTAAGGAATATTTTGACTATGCCACTTCGGGCTAGGCTGTCTAAATGACTTCCTAGCTATAACTAGTTTAATGACCTTCAAGAGATCTGCCCTCAGGATCATTTCTCACCATTATCTGCAGTAGTAGCAGCAGCAGCTCAGCCAAGGCAGGTGTCACTTAAGATATTCACAGGAACATGTGAAGTCCCACCTTTGTCCTCTTTCCTTTTTGGCACACCACACCTCCCACCCAATTCCACAGACCTGTCAATCAAGAATGCAAAAGGGCAAGGACTGGAGCACAGGGCACCAAGGTGTTGTTGAAAGAATTTTGCCAAACAAGGGGGATTTTGCTCAACCTCATCTCAAATGGGCATTTGGCTACTTCTCTGGCATAGCCCTAGTTAGGCTGTTGGCGTGTGAAGGTAAGAGAGTGTAATAGAGTGTCTCCAAGCCTATTGTCATAATGTCTATCGAGAGTCTGATAGAATTGAGGGACAAGGCATTGTACTGAGTCTTGTCCTCAATTGGGGGAGGGACAGTGGTAGCTCAGTGATAGAGTATTCACAATCTATGTAAGAGACCTGGTTTCAATTTCCTACCAATGCATCTCATGGATAGCCCTATTTGTCAATCTGTGAAGTCTGTTCAGCATCATTGAGTGTTACAACAAGCTATAATACAGACCCGGTTTCCCTGGGGCTTCCAGACTCAACCAGACTAGTACCACAGGCCTGGTGCGACTCTGCAAATGTGATGTAGCAGAACAGAAGATTGCGAGCATGGCAGGTTGGCGGAAGAGCCTTGGTATCATAATGGTGATATACTGGGCAAGGTCAGCAGTTCAGAAACTGGCAGCCACGCTTCTGTTGTACACACAACCAACAAGACTTGGAGCCAATTCAGTGGCAGCCAGAAATAACCACTGCCACAACACTAGAGAAGAATGGGAGTTGAAGGTGGAGGAAGGAGAAGGTCAGAACTGGAATAATCATGCAGCTGGGGATATTAGGCTCATTAGCCCAGAGGAGGGGGAGAGCTTGTAAAGGTTTACAGTTTTGGAAACCCTATGGATCAGTTCTACTCTGTCCTCTAGGTTCATTAGAAGTCGGAATCAACTCTAAACAGTGGGTGGGTCCTGGCTGAGTCAAAAGGATCCCAACTTGGTATAGGGTTGGCTGTCCCAGGAGGTTCCTCAGAGGGAAAGATTGAAATAAGCCTTATAAGTCTCTCTCCTCTTGGCTTCTCAATCTTTGAAGCCTCCTTCTTGGCCCCTATCCCCACCCCAAACCCTGACTGTCTATAGATCTGCCCATCCCCATGCTCCGGAGCTGGTTCACACTACAGCCAGGAAGGCTAAAGTAGTGGTTCTCAACCTTCCTAATGCTGCAACCCTTTAATCCAGTTCCTCATGTTGTGGTGACCCCCAACCATAAAATTATTTTTGTTGCTACTTCATCACTGTAATTTTGCTACTGTTATGAATTGGGTGAACCATGTGAAAGGGTCATTTGACCCCCAAAGGGGTTGCGACCCACAGGTTGAGAATCGCTGGGCTAAAGGAACTATACCATCCCCTGGGGCCTTATCCTTGTCTCCCAATTGCTGTGGCCAGAGCCCTGTCTCTAGTCCTAGACCTACTAGGATCTTACTGTTGGGATCTTACTCTTTTATGAGCTCCATTCATTCCCTGGATAGGGTTCTGTCTGAGACATTTGCCCCCAGGCTTGGGTAATGGGCATGCGCTCATTACCCAATAACACCTTCACACACTCTGTTGGTCTGTACTGTTACTTGTGCTCCTGATCTTGCCACTCAACTGAGTCCTGGGATTAGACACTCTTCATTTGCCCTTGAGGGGCAGGATGGAGTCAGCATATAATAATGATCATCATTAACATTTACTAAGCACTCCCTGCATGCCCAGCACCCTTTAAAAGCACATTTTATCATTTAAGTAATTTCTTTGAAGATAGACTTTGTGGAAAGTTGCTCTCCCAGGCTACTGTGCTTCTGCCTCAGACAATCCAGGGCAAATGCCATGGAAATGTTTCTTCTTCTTAATCATAATGATTATCCAAATGTCTGTGACAGGAGACTAGGAGGGGATCTTACCGAGGATTGTTTCCTGATGGTGCCTTGCAATGAACTTTGGAGTTTGCAGTACTTCTTGGCTATCGGTAGATATCTGGACAACAAGCCCAGGGCTGGGGATACAAAGAGGGATGAGGCCTATTCTCAAAGGGCTCCCTAGGCAACAGACACACAGCACAGGATGGGATGTTACACTGCCAAAGCCTCTGAGTCACAACTTCCTATAACTGTGCCTTTTATAGACTTTTCTCAAGTTGACTGGGCCAGGCAAGTAACTTTGTCAATGGGATACCAACTGTGATGTGAGCTGAGGTTTCAATAGTGAGTGGACCCCCAGGTTTGCCCTTCTGGAATCCAGCTTGTGAAGGGTCAAAGGTATTTTTGTGGAGGGGCTACAAAAGAGTGCCGACAAGCCAGAAAGTAGGATACAATTGGCAGACTTGTACACGACTGAATACCAATGGAGGATACTTTCCTTCTAAAAAGTTAGAGAGGGGTTGAGGTTTCCCTAACTTGCCCCCCCCCAACAGCCTGCCTCTTGGGCAGTGTGATAGGTAGGTTTATTGTGCCAACCTGGCCAATAAAGACAAGTAGGATTAATAAGGTCACAGTTTGATTGGAGGGTAAAGCGATAAATGGCGCAGGGAGCACTGCCTCTCTGTCTCTTGCTCTCTGGTGACTGGACCAGCATGTGGCTGCCTTAGCTGGTTCTCTGCCTCAACTTGCGAGCTACACTATCTGTGGGACACCCAACCCATAGATTGTGTTGCTAGAACTTGGGGCTCCTCTGAGTCCTGCTTCGCCACACTGCTGGTGTATACATCGATTGAGCTGGGGACTGTCCAACCCTGTCATCTGGCTAACTGTTGGTGACCCACCCTGCTGTTTGCTGCCTGTGGTCAGACTGCCTGGGTTGCTCTATGGAAGACTCAGCTGTCTGCTTCCTTGACCTTGAACCCAGCAGCCCTCAGTGAGTTGATGGGCTTCCAGTATATTAACTGTTTCACGGAAGTGAGTTGAACTGAGCCCTCTGTACTGCTGTGTGGACTAATTAGCTGTTATATTCCTTTGTGCTGCATCTATCTATCATCTAGCTATCTATCAAAAATCTTAAGTGGCCTGGTTTTGTTTCTCTAGAGAACCCTGTCCAACACAGGCACCCTTCCTCACCTTCTCAGATGACAAAGGTGGGACCTTTTAATACAATTTTTGTGAGATAGCTCTACTGCTATGCAGTTACCTGTTATGTGGAACTGCTATTCTTAAAGCATGTCTACAGGAATACAGTCCTGTATTCCTATTTCTTCCATACCTTGAGCTCCATCCCACAGAGTCCAGTCACTCCTGTTTCCATCAAGAGTCAGGTTCATGCATCGGCATATACTGTTACACATGCATGCATTAAGCACTGTTCAGCTTTGCATCAGCTCCTCTTGTCTGTGTGTCAGACAAAGTCTGCACTTGCTACTAGGTTTCTTATTCATTTCCTTGCTCTAGAGGCAGACCCATTAAGAATGGACAGCCACCTCGACACCCCTGGTCATAAAGAGTGTTAAATACTCACAGACCACCGCTCTGTCAAGGAGTGGGGATAAAGATGGCAGACACGAAATGGGTCTAAATTGCTCTTGATGGCTGTATTCAATAATGTTGGTCTTCTCCTTACAGTACTACGTAACAATAGTCATTTTCAAAATGGGATACTGCAGTTGTTTTTAAGGATGAATTGGCACTTCTGACCTACAGAGTAGTAATTTGCAAAATGTTCTTGCTTTAAGTCATTCGCCGAGAAATGCAGGGAACCCACAAATGCTGGACTTGAGGCAAAATGGCTGTAACTAATGACCGTCCTAAGTGCAGAGAGAGAGAGCAGTCATGGTGGTGATGTGCTGGAGTCAGAGCCGAGTCTGGGGAGAGGCAGAAATGAACACTTCATTACAGTCAATTGGGCTTCGAACGCCCTGAGTAACCTTATTTTATTTCACTTTGCAGGCACATTTTACATTGTTGGCTCTGTGCTTCACAGTATGGGAATGGGATTTGATCTAGGGAAGTAAGTGCATTAGACAAAGTGACAGTGAATGCTAGCACCACTTATCAGAGGTGCCTGTTAAATGCATTGAATCCTCCCGGTCACCTGCTGATATGCTTTAGAAAAATGCATAAGAAATAGCCAAGGAGTTTAGCCTGGATTTTCCTCGGCTTTCACATTTTAGGTGCAACTTATCCATGCGCCACACTCAGGTGCATGTTTATGTGGGACCTGCCGTTGTGTCTATATGTCTTTGTGTTATGTGTACTCATCTGAGGCATATCTACCCTATTTTCCTCTGCTCCTGGGAGGGACGTTCACTTCAGAGTTTCGCTCTGTGTGTCTCCATCTTTGTATACCAGTTTATTAAGATAGACGGTCTCTTATGTTCCCTGCCTTGGTTGGAGCTTATGGGAAAAGAGAGAGAGCTAGTGTGTTACAGCATCCATGACAAAATCAGCTTTGAAGATATTGTCCTGCTAGATTTAATTTCCCTGAAAACCGAATCACTGCAAAATAGTTGAAGGCTCTTCAGGAAAGGAAGAGAACGCTTCTGTTTTGTTTTTTTGTGCAACCCAAGACAAGAGGTGAGAGGCTAGGATGAGGTGGGAGGGTTAAGAGAGGAGGGAGCCCACACCATTCGTGGCCGCTCTATAAAGGGAGCGAGATGTCAGGCTAAGAGGTTGCACAGCATAACCAGGAAGGATGACACAGCATTTTTGTTTGTCCTGGAATGCTCGGCCTCGCCACAAACTCCTGCACCCTTCCACAAGCCACGGACATGCATACTGGTGGGTGCCAACGTCCCACTGTGGCACTGAGCAGTGAACGTATGAGCAGCTACCATGAGGCCTAGAGTCCTCCACTGTCCATGAGCACTGTTGCCTTTTTGTTGTAAACATGAAAGCAAAGGACATCGCAATAAAAAAAAAAATCAGATGACATTTCCTCTTCCCTAAAATATTTATTTTGTCCAAAGTATTGGTTTTGAAATGGATGTGGAGGCTGATTAATAGATATTTGGAATAGCATGTGGGGCATGCTAGTTACCATCAGAGTAGTTTTCGACTCATAATGACTTTGTGTTATAAGAGTAGGATTGGGTTCCACAGGGCTTTTGTTACAGCTGTTTTTGAGGGCAGTAGATTGACAGGTTTTTATTCTGAGATATCTCTGGGTAGACTTCTACCTCCAACCCGTGGCTAGTCACTGAGTTATGCTAATCATTTGTACCACCTATTGATTCTGAGCAAGTTGGTTAAGAAAGACAATATGACTGCTCTTAGTGAAGGCCTCCATGATGAGATTAATTGAAAGAGGTCTTTGGTTCACAGTCAATGTAGGTGTGGACAAGGAGCTGGAGAGAGAAATGTAATAAAGACTGCTCTCAATTGTCTGCTGTCAAGTTCACCATGGCTAATGTCTAGCTCCCAGAGTGCAACAGAGTCAAGCACTAGTGGGCGTGAACTCAAATGTTTGTAACTGATCTAGCAACAGGGCCTAAGAGTGAGAAACCAAAGTCCAGGCAAGTAACAGACAAATAAGAATTGGGGGGCGGCAGGGGGGCACTATCCGAAACCATAGGAACTAGCACAATATTTTAAATCACACGGTGGCAGAACCGGTGATAGTACTTCTCAGCACCTCTTTGTCTTGAACTACACTGCTTCAGTCTGGGCTGTCATCTCTTTTTACCGGTGGCAGCGCTATCACCTGGCTATTGATCGGGCTAAATTATTGTGGTAAGGACCACGGATTTCCTTGGCTTCAGACAATGACATTTTATTTCTCTCTCACACGATTTGTTCTCTTCAGTTTGACTGCATGTCTCTTCTGTGTCATCCTTACACAAATAGGGAAGTAGGCTCTTTGTCCACCGTTTCTGAGTAAATAAATGGGTTCTCTGATCCTGAATTTGCATGCCTTCCTTTGAAATGTCCCTGTTCTTTTCTGCTAGCTATGAGCGCTGACAGGACATCTGAAATCTAGATCTGGTCCCGTGTAGCTCTCATTTGTTAAGAAAAACATACCTAGGAATTTTCCAAGGCCTCCTCTAGTGCTTGTGTCTGGCTGGGACGGATCAGAATGGACTCCAAATGTGGACTGAGACCCCTCAGGATTCCAGATCCTCTTTCTTCCTTTTGGAGTTTTCTCTAATCTTCTACTATGTCGATGGGGTCAACCAGATACCCTGAGGATTTCTGAGCCTCAAGCAGCTGTGAGTCCCTAGCCTATGGGATCATTCCGATCCATGTGGCCAGGACTTTGTACCAGGAGGGTGGTCTGATGAATAATTCACTCCTGTTGGTTCTTATGGGTGTGTTTCACGGTGCTTTGTGAGAGTGGGCCACCATGATTGTGTTGGGTGAGTCTCACTCACATTAGAGATAGGGTGAGGTCAGAACTCAGGACTACTGACTCTCTACTACCGACTGTTGGGGTTGAACTGTGTGTATGTACTTGCGTCTTATTACGCATGCTCCAATTGTCGTTTTGCTCTGGTATACAAAAGAAAAGGGCTGGTGGCAGTCATTCTTTACACTGTTTTCCCCTCCACCACAGTTGATCATCATAGTCACTCATCCCCTCTCTAGGCTTTATGACAAATGTAAGGCAGTCCTTGAAGATGGCTTGACTTATTTCCCCTGAAGGTATTTAAGACAACTGCTCCACAACATTAGTATACCTCTCTGACTGGCACTCTTTCTTGCCACTGATATGAATGTGATACTATGCCCTTCAGGTTGATTGTAAACCATGCAGTTGAGACCGACATTCCTTGTGAAAATGAGACAAATCTTGTATCATTGTGTATTCATCTTTAACCTGTCTGCCCTGCTGATAGTGGTTTGTGGAAGGTAGGTGTATGGTCAGCGTTGAAAGAAATTGAATTCTAAGAATGTGGCCTAAAGAGTGAAATAGAGGGGAAGGGAGGCTACATTGCCAAGGAGAACATAGACTCACATTAAATTGACTGAAGATAAAGGCTATGTACAATAAGGGGGAGATCAGCACAAAATGATCAATGCAAAGGGGACACTGGGTGGAGCACAAGAGTTAAAGTCAATAAAGGTAAATATTTTATATATATATGTATATATATATACATAATCTTGCAATAACAGTAGTAATGAAATGCTGTGAGAGGTGGCCTAGATAGACATGCAGACTGTACAGGCGCGAGGAGGTGAATGGGACTTCACACACAGTTTTATCTTTAATTTTGACAGAGGATATTTGTACGTATTTATTCATAGGTGCTGCGAGTATATCTGTGATTATAATTGGGCATACTGGGAATAAAACTCAAGTCCTCAGGGTGGATTACAACTCAATGTCAAGAAAGCCCCAATCCTCACAAATGGGCCAGTATACAACACCATGATAACACAGAAAAGATTGAAGGTGTCAAGGACTGCATCTTGCATGGATTCAGTCAATACTCTTGGAGCAGCTGTGAAGAAACCCAACGCTATGTTGCATTAGGCACACCTACTGCCCAAGGCTTCATTAACGTGTTGGAGAATAAATAAGGGTGTCATTTTGAAGAATAAGGTACTCCTGACCCAGGCCACTATGTTGTCAATTGCTTCATATGCATGTCAAAGTTGAAAATAAATAAAGAAAACAGCAGAAGGATTGACGTGCTTGAATGATGGTGTTAGTGAAGAATCTTGACTATATCATGTTCTGTCAGAGGAACAAAACATCTTTCTTGGAGGTGGTACAAGCAGCATGCTCCGTAGAAACAAGGATGGTGGGATTTCATATCGCGCACTTTGGACATGCTATCCGAAGAAATCAGTCTTTGGAAAAGGACATCATGCTTGGTCAAGTGGAGGGTCAGCAACAGAGAGGATACTCAATGAGATGGATTCACACAGTGGCTGTAACAGGCTCAAAAGTAACAATGGCTGTGAGGATGGCGCAGGACGAGGCCGATGGGGAAGCTGAGTCAGAACGGATTGACAGGGCCTGCAGCAACAATAAGAGCAGCAGCAGAATTTTGTACAGATTGATTCCAAGTATGTAAGTATCTTTACACGGACAGAGCTCACCATTCTCTCTGGTAAATGCCTAAGAATACAATAAGCTGCATCCACAAATTTTGGTATGTTGTCTTTTCAATTTTATTCTGTTCTAAATACGTCTACATTTCCTCTTGAATGATTCTTTGAGTCAATGGATTCTTTGGAAGCGTGTCACTTTGTTTTCAAATATTTCGTGATACTTTAGATAGTGTTATTATGGATTGCCAAATTAATTACATTATAATCAGATAACAAACATACTTTGCATGACCTAAATCCTCTGATTGAAACTTATTTTATTTCCCAAATAAGGTTTATCTTAACAAATGTCCTATATTAAACTTGAATAAAAATGTGAAATTTGCTATTCTTAGGAGGGCTGGTCTATAAATTACAGTTACGTCAAATTGGCTGGTAATGATGTTAAGAATACTCTGTATTTACTCATTTTATGTCCAGTTGTTCTATTAATTATGGAAAGAGATGTAGTGGAATCTCTGACTAAAATTGTAGTTCTGTCTATTTTTCATTGTGGTTCTATAATTTTGCTGCATTTCTAATTAAGTCTTGCTATTAGATACATAAATTTTTATGATCGTTATGTTCTCTTTATAACATGATCTGTTATTATAAAATATTTCAATTTATCCCTAGTAAGATTAATTGTCTTGAAATCTACTTTGTCAGCAATTAATCTAATTATTCCTATTTGAATAGTGCTAGCTTGACATATCTTTTTAAGCACTTCCACTTTTTCTGTTTGTTATGTATTTTCACTTTAACCTAATTATGTTTTATATTTTTATATATATTTTTAATATTTATGCTTTATATTTGTATTTCCTGTAGGTCGTCTTGGTTTTTTTTCCAGTTCAATTTGGCAATCTCTGCCTTTAAATTGAGATTAAATTCAGACCATTTACATTTAATCTAATTATCAATCTGGTTGGGTATTAAGTCATAATTAATTATTTGTTTTCTATTGTCCCATCTGCTCTTCATTCTCCCTGGCCGCTTTTTATGTTTTCTTTTGGGTTAAGTGTATTTTATAATTTCATTTTTATCTTTTTTTTATATCTTACCTCTTTGTTGTGCACTTTGATTACTTTAATATTTACAATATTTCTCTTTAACCTATTACATTTTATCTTCAACTGAAACGGTATCATTTCACGTATAGGACAAAAAGTTGTTAATGGTATATTTGATTTCTTTCTGCTCAGACCTTGCGCTATTATTATACATGTTATTTCTCATATCTTATGATCCAACCAGTCCATTTTTATCACATTGAATTTAAACCCTTTATAATATTTTAGGCAGATCTAATGATAAGCAGCATTTTCTTTTGTACTTATTGACATGCTTACAATTTTCAGTGTTCCTCGTACATTTATGTAAATCTTGACTTCTGTCGAGGGAGAACCATGAGTCTCTCTGCTTCCATAGTTAGTCTTAGAAAACCCCAGAGGCAGTTCTTCACTGTTCCATGTGTCAGAATCCATTCAATCGCACTGAGTCTTTTTATTTTTGCTTTAGATTTCTTTCTAACATCATTTTTATTCCATTAAAAAAACTCTACCATTTATTGTAGTGCAGATCGGCTGCTGCTGAATTCTTTCAGTCTGTATAGGTTTACATGTCTTTGTTTTGCCTTAGCACTAGAAAATGTTATTGTGGAAAATGTATAGTATACCATGTCATTTCACAGTTCTTAAGGGTACAATTCAGTGACATTAATTGCATTCACCATGCTGTGCAACCATTACCGAGATCCATTTCCAAAAATTTTTCATCACCCAGAGCAGAAACCCAGTGTTTGCCTTCATTCCTTATAGAATTCTAGTTTGATGAGTCCCCTCCCCCACCTTTCAGTACTCCAAAAATGTTACTCCAATGTTTTTTTCTGGTTTTCAGTAATAATATGCTAAGGTGTAGTGTATGTTAGGTTTATTTGTGTGTGTGTGTGTGTGTGTGTTTTCCTTGTTCTTGAGGTTCATTTAGATTTTGGCTCTTTCAGCTTAGAGTATTTCACAATTTGAAAACCTATTGGCCATTTTTTCAATGTATTTTCTGTCCATCCTTCTGTATTTTCCCCTTCAGAAACTCCATTTACATGGCAATTGATATAAAACTCATATAACTTACGGATACCCTATAATTTTCCACTCTTTTCTATTTGTGTTTCATTTTGTACTCCTATTATATGGCTTCAAATCAACAATCCATTCCGCCTCCCTCCTGGTTTTGCAGTGTCTAATCCAAGTGGGTGTCAGGAAGGACTCTGAACTTCATCTTGAAAAGAAAATAGTTAAAACCAAAGAAGGGAATGAGAAAGTAAAAGCTGAATCGGAAACGTCAGAAGGTCGTTTGAAGAGACACAGCACCCCATTATACTGAAATATGGTCAGACCTAGAGTTCAAAGCCAGAGGGAAGAACATAGTCAGCATGTCTCAAGCGGCGATAAATGGAGGGAAAAATAAAACCTCAAGTTAAAATACTGGAAGATTCTATGGGCATCCTATTTAATAATGCAGGAGGCATCAACATAAGATGGAAGGAATACAGTGAGCCACTGTATCAAGAAGAAATGCTGGGCATTCAACCGTTTAACTAATCGATATAAGAAAAGTCAATGCTGCATTTAAAGCCTGAGTAAAACACTAGGCTCCGGGGATTGGCAGTAAACCGGTTTAGATGTTTCCACAGTGGAAGCAACCCTGAAGATCCACTCATCTATGGGACATTTGGAAGACAGCTGCCAGAAGAGACACATTGACTCTCCCTGCTGGCGAGTGATCGTGAACATTGTTTCATGTGTTTGTTAGTCATCTTACATCATGTTTGGTGAACTGTCCACGTCTTTTTCCCACCTTGTAATCGGATCTTGGCTATTTATTTATTTATTTGCTGTTGGTCGATATGTGAGTCTTGAATTTATTTCGCCCACAAGACCTGCTCTATCTACCTGTTCATTTAGGAGACTAGAAGCAAAGCCAGCTTGACTTCAAGGACTCTCTTTTCTTAGTCTCCGGTGTTATTTCCTTATTGAGCTGTTGTAGAATTCTTTAATCCTCTCACTTTTCTATTTTATTGTATTCTCGCTGGAGAAAACCTTTTCAGACTAATTCAGGTGGGGAAGAGGCAAGGGGCCAGTGGCTTGTAAGGAGGATGGGGATCCTTTCCCTCCTGCTCTGAACTGCGTCAGGCCGAGCTACAAGTACTCTACAGAGCTTCGATGATACAGAATTCACGGCATTCAACGGCGTTGCGTTGGTTCCTAACTCATGGTGATACCACGAAACATAGAAGTGCCTGATCCTGTACCGGCGCTATGATCCATTGTAGATGAGATCATTGTGATCCTTATTGTGTTTTCCTGGTCTGGTTTTTGGAAATGTTTTTCTAGGCCTTTCTTCCATGGCTGTCTTAGTCTGGAAGTTCTCCTCACACCTGCTCAGCATCATAACAACATGCAAACCTCCACTGGTGGGAACTGCTGGTGAGGCGCAAGCTCAGGGCTCCTGCATGGCTGGTGATAATTCTACCACTGAACTGCCAACGAGGAAGATCCTGTTCCTACCCCATTTTCAGGTGACGGCACTGAAGAATAGAGTGATGAAGTAACTCTCTCAAGGATTCCCAGTCAGGGATTTGTCCCAGCAAGGATTTATATTTAGGTGTCTGGGTCCCTTAATGTGCACTCTTGGAAATACTGAACTGGCAACACAGACATTAAAATGCTTTAAAATGATCTCCCTTCTCTTAGCCACGCCCACCATTCCACCCTCATTCTAGAAGTGATTCACCATCCGACCAATTCCTAAACAACTCTTTTTACTCTTCTTGGGATCATTTCTTGGCTTTCTCCATTGTTGGCTTAGAACTGCCAAGTTAGTCACCAGTCTTTTTCAGCTTCAACAGTAGGTAGCCGTTGCCTTCTTCACTCTTCTCCTTTCTTGTTTGAATCAAACCCCTGTGGCTGCAGCTTTAATGGGCACGTGGGAGAGGGCGTGCAGGTACGTGTGCTCAATCTCCCATTTCCAGTGAGATAGTTTAAGATGAAAATTTCCACCACCCCAGTGAGCATGGAGTCAGACTAGTTTGATTTAGACCTACAGAGAAACGAGTAAATATTTTCATTTTTCCTGTATCTTTTTCTCTCGAGGTAAATATATATCCATCTGAACATTGCACATGTCAACATTATTCATAGGTACAATTCAATAACATTAAATGGATCCATTATGTTGTACAATCATGATCATTATTCATTTCCATGTGTCCCTCATCACTCTTTTTTTCCTCCAAATAATTTTATTAGGTCATAATCCAGACATCACACCATTCAATAGTTCAGTCATATAAAAAGATATTGTGCAAGCACTGGTACAATTGTTTTCAGAGCATTTTTCCTTCTTGAATTCCATGATATCTGCTCACTATTAACCCCCTCTTCTGCCATACTCTCCAGGAAGCCTAATTCTAGTTATTGTCTTTATAGATCCCTCCTTCACTCTTCAGAGAAACTTAGTGTCCCCTAAGTAATGCATCCCTTCCCCCCCCTCTCATCTGTCCTTGGTAATTACTGGTAAGTTATTCTAGATATTTTATGTTAGAAGAATCATTAAAAAATTGACATTTTTAACGACATTTCACTCAATATGTTTTCAATGTTCACCATGTTGTAGTAAGTATCAGGTTTTCATGAGAAATGAGAATTTCTTGTGTCCTACATTTCTAGATTACACTTCTCATCCCAAATGCATGTGTTCTGATGTGTACATATGCTTATATGTTTGAGGAGTTCACATGCATGTCTCTGTGATTTATACATTTTGAAGACAGGCGAGTGCCTCTTAGGAAATAGACATTGTTATCCCTCTTAATTTAGCTACCAAATCTTGCTAATGACATTAAGCTCTCTGGTGTTATCTTACTCCTGGACAAAAATCCTGTTTGTCTTTAGGAGGAAGGCTAGGTCAGAGAGCTAAAGGCTAAAGTTCATGGGTCTGTGAATTAAGTAGGATGTTATTCTCCACCCCCGACCCCCCAAATGGTGGACATTTCCTCTGATCACCATCAGAAGTCCTTGTCATGTTCCAGGCTCTTTTCCACCCCACTAGCTGAAATACTCAAAGCGCTCGGCAGATCTCATGTCCTATTCAACCAAAGTTCCAGCCATGTCTTGATGCCTACTCTGTGGCAGGTGCTGTTACCCATGGGAAACATAAAGGTAAGATACCCAGTCCCTGTTGTCTTGAAGCTGGTCATATCAAATACGCAAACTGTAAAATCATAGTCGGCTGGGAGGAGGCACTGGTCCAGAGTGATGCATTCAGCTGGGAAGGATGCAGGAAAGCGTTACATACAATGTGACATGTGCATTAGTTCTTGAGGGAAAGTCTGGATTGTCTAGGCTATGGAAATAGTGTTACTAAAGGAGATGGGGATGGGTAAAGGAAAAGGGGAGAGAAGAAACAAACATGCACAGTGTACACATATGTGGCTATTGTCTAGCATGTTGGGATGAATAGGGATGGGGTTGTCCTGGGAAAAGGCGGGCAGAGCACAGTCCAGAGACATGGTCAGAACTATGCACTAGAGTTCAATGATCTGGGTCATAAATTGGTTTTATCATTTACTCTGTGACTCAGGCATTGCTTAACCTTTCTACCTTTATTCAGCTGTAAAAATGGTATAGTTGCATAAATTGAATGAAACCATTCATGTGAATAATGTATAGTATATGGCACAGAGGATATGGACTCAAATCTAGCTCTAATTTTATCTGCCTATCTTTTCATCCATCTGGGAACTCTGCATTCTCTTTATTTTCTCAATGTTTTACCAAGGATTGGACAAAGAATCAAAGAAATGGTAGGGCTCTCAGGAGAGTCTGATAAGTGCCATTTCTGAAATGATGAGCTTGCGATGCCTGTGGGACGCCCAAGCAGAAACATCCAAGAGAGGTTTCAAAAGCTGGCTTCAGATGCCAGGGGAGAAGTTAGAATGAGAGCTATAGATTTGGGGGGTCATAGGTGAAACCGGAAGCATGATTTCAGAATGGGAGGGGGTGGGGATGGGGTGAAGATAAAAAAGGAAAGGACTTAGGAAACAACTCCATTTCACAGCAGGAAGAGGAAAGGCTATGAGCAGGTGACTTGGAAGGATGGGAAAACAGATGAGGGAGAAGTTAACCCTAGAAAGCAGCTCATTTGTAGAGTCCATTCTAACTCATAGGAAGCCTACAGGACAAGATAGAACTCCTTCAAATGGGAATGGTCCAGGGTGGAGTCCTTATGGGAGACTTGGTGGGGATCAGACTACCAACCTTTCAGTCGATAGCTCAGGATTTAGTCACGGTGCTGTCAGGGATCATTGAGTGAGGACTAAGGGAAGGCAAACAGGGAAACTAAGAGGGAAAGAAGCAGTTTATAAAAACACTATAAAGCCAGCCGTGTCAAATGGTGTAAAATAACGCCTACACCAACCAAAGGGATGACTTCAATGTATTGTGCAACTACTGGGGCAGGGACATCTATGTGAGTTTTCTCATAATTCCTTCTGTCATCTTATTAGACCCATTTGGGGGTTAAGGAAACTGATGGTCACTGAAATTCAGAAATCTTTTTGAGTTCCCCAGCTTGTGAGTAGAGGGTGGATTTTCATATGTTGTTCTCTCTGATCCTAAAGTATGTGGCCCGTTTCATATATTCAATATCTCTCCAGGTGGGAAGTTGATGTCTAGTGGAGCACGCGGTTTTAGAAAGGGTTCAGGATGGTCAGTGATGATAGGACAGGAAGAAGGAAGATGAAGAAGTACCAAGAGCAACGAAAACTCTTATTTCTTCTTTGTTGCCTCTCTTACCCCATTGCCCTGCCTCTTAAGAAAGTCATTACACATAGACTTCATCGATGTTCTTTCCATCCAATTTTTTTTTGGGAAAAGAGAAGAACACACATAGGCTACAACACCCCCTTCAATAACATGGTTTCTATGAATCATTGCTCTGTATAATCAAAGAATCCTAAACTTAGTAAATGATGAGAATTTTTTTAATGTTAGCATTTCTAATTAGTTATCAACTCTCAGGAATATGGTGTTCCATAGAACACACATTGAGTTTAATCTGTGTCATCTATTCTCAAGAACAGGGTTGGTTGGTAGTCTTTTCTGTAAAGGATGAGGTAATATATATTTTAGGCTTTACAGGCCAAAAAGTCTCTATCACAACTACTTAACTCTGTCACTGTAGCATAGAAACAACCATGGCCAATATGTAAACAAATGAGCACGGCTGTCTGCCAATAAAGCTTTATTTAAAAAACCAGGTTGTGAATTGAATTTGGCTTGTAAGACATACTTGGACAATTCCCATTCAAGAGAAACAGAACCATGAATGGTCAAAGACAACAGACAAAGGTTGATTACTGGTGGGAAAGGAACAGCCAGAGCTGAAATGAGGGAAAAATATGAAAACATTTAAGATGCTTTCCTCTTCCTGCTAAATACCACTCTTCTTTCTTTTCACGCACCTTGAATTCCTTCATCTCATCCAGGCAGCAATTAAGGGATCTATCCTCTTGCTTTCCCCATTATCTATTTGGCAAGAGCAAGACAGAGCAGGGACCCATCACTCCCCTGTCCTTGTACATTACTTTGTTTTGGCACAGTAATTTGTGAGCCCTTGTCAGTCATCGGCATTGTGCGTTAATGAAATCACATTATTGCTGTAGACTGCTCACAACGCTTTCAAGTCTTGATCCTTGATCCTGAGACCACTGTCTGTCAGTTTGACTCAGGCCAGAAAGTTTAATGGTGCCCGGCCAGGGGGTGAAAGTCCCAAGAAGCTTGCACCCACCTTGATTTTAAAGTTGGGATTGTCACCACCGAAGATATATCTAACTGGTACAGAACATTAGATGTATATGTTGGGTCTTAATTTGCCACATTTTTCTTTCCATAGTGAAGACATCAGAGATAAGCCAGCAGACTAACCCGGAGACAGACATACTTCGAGAAGGAAAATTTTCAGGTAGTCAGAACCTGCCCTTGTCAACCTTTGAGCTTCTGTCTCTTGATGGGTGAAAGGGTGCAAGAGCCTTCCTTAAAAATCAGACACATCCTGAGGCTTAGGCTTGTTAATAGTTCTCCTTCAAGTCATCACTCAAGGATGAGAAAGAAGTGAGATGTCTTGTCTCTAGCCACTGGCCAGGCATGGGAGGCAGTGACGCTTAGTTTGGGGTGTTTCTGTGACCAGATGTCGATATGAAAAATAGGAGAGTAGTCAAAATTCAAGGTTCCTGGCTTAATTGACTGGTAGGAATTCCTATCAGTTATTTAGGAAACTGGAGTGCCCTTTAATGATAGAAATAAAATTGTTATTGCAATTAGGTGCCATTGAGTGGGCTTTGATTCTTAAGAATCATATACACAACTGTGTTAGACTGGGTAGACTAGAGAAACAAATTCATAAACACACATAAGTGTATAAGAAAGAAGTTTATATACAAGAGCAATTGAATATTGAGAATGTTGAGAAAATATCCCAGCCCAGTCCAGATCAACTCCATAAGTCTGATATTAGCCCATATGCCCGATACCAATCTACAAAGTCCTCTTCAGACTCACTAAACACATGTGATGCTGCTGAATGTAGGAAGATCACAGGGCAGTGGTACAAAGTCTTGTGGATCCAGTAGTGATACAAGCATCTCAGCCTTGGCAGGTGTCTCCACGTGGCTCCTCCAGTTCCCAGGGCACAGGTTCTATCAGTGTGGTGTCATGTGTCTTGTCAGTAGAGTGTCTCTCAGGGAGTGAACAGAGAGAGGTCTCCCACCTCCAAGGAAAAAATCAGGAGTTCCCAGAATCCTCAGGAGAAGGCCATGCCTACACAGAGGCCTCATTGGTTATGGTTTGATTGACAAGCTAGACTCCACCCCTACACTCTTGATCCTCAAATTAACAAATGATTATGTAACTACCACCACAACAGAACAAAACACTGCCTAATCTTAGACTATCCTCACAATTGTTATGTTTGAGTCCATTGTTGCAGCCACTCTGTCAATTCATCCCATCAAGGACCTTCCTCCCCCCTCCCACACCTCTATTTTTTCCAGGGCCTGGTCTCTACATGTCCAAAATATGTGTCCAAAGTATCTCATCATCCTGCTTCTAAGGCATATCATGGCTGTATTTCTTCAAGGATAGATTTGTTTGTTTTGACGTTCCACAGTTCATTCAAAATTCTTCTCCAATACCATGATTCAAATGCAGCAATTTTTCTTCTGTCTTCCTTATTCATTGCCCACATTTCACATGCAGATGAAACCATTGAAAATGCCATGCTTTGGGGCAGCTGCACCTTAGCTGTCAAAGTGATATCCTTTAACGCTTTAATGAGGTCTTGTGCACCAGATTTACCAAATGCAATGAATTGTTTGATCTCTTGCCTGCTGTTTCCGTGAGCATTGGCTTTGGGCCCAAGCAAACTGAAATTCTCAACAACTTCAATATTTGCTCTGTTGACCACGATGTGTTATCTATTGATGTAGTTATGAGGATTTGGGTTTTCTTTACATCAAATTACCATTCATCCTGAGAACTGCACTACTTGGTCTTCTTCAGTAAGTGCTTTAAGTCTTCATTGCTTTCAGCAAGCAAAGTTGTTTCCTCGGCACAACACAGCTTAATAAGCCTCCCTCCAATCCCGATGCTCAGTTCTCCTTCATATTCACATTCTTCTTCAAGGTCAGCTTCTCAAATTCTTTACTCCGCATACAGATTTGATAATTATGGTGAAAGGGTACACACATCGGACAGACACTTTTTCTAATATTTAACCATGCGTTATCCCCGTGTTCTATTTGATGACCACCCCTTGGTCTCTGTACAGATTCCACGTGAGCCCACTGAAGTGTGTTCCCTCTAAATGTGGAATCCCTGCTCTGAAGCTACTGTGCTTGATTAGTAACCATTCTGAGCCAAATGGAGCTGGGATAACTGAGTGTATTAGTGGAGCAGTCACTGGAGAACACTCATAGAGTAACCAAAAGAGTGTCTGAGTGTTTCTGAGATTAAAATATTAACAAAGTTTTTATACTCCTGTTGTTCTCTTACAATGTTAGCTACAGATAAAGTACAGGTGGGAACTCATATAGACAGAAATAATAAGGGGGCAAATAAACACCAGTGGGGAAATCTGTTGCCCTTGTGACACATGCTATTAGACTGCCTGGTTCCCCTGTGAATATCATGGGCTGCTTCCTACTGTTTGCACCTCAACAGGCTCAGGAGCTTAGTGGTGAATTTACATAAAGGCTCCTCTTTGCATTAAGTTCTGGCCTCTAGCTTTTGGCAAATTTGGTTGCTGTGTTTGTGGGGATGGTACTGACATATTCAATGGTTTATGGTATATGACCCTCAGAATTGTTCTGGAATTCCCTTTCTTCTTAATGTTATCCATAGTTTTTTATGAATAACTCTGTCCAACACCTTTGCATAGGCAATACAATACAAGAAAACATTTTGCTGCTCTCCTGGGCTTTTAGCCAAGAACCATGAGAAATCAGCAATGACATCCCTAGGGCTATGTCCTCTTCTGAATAAAAACTCAAAACCAGGCTTGGTGTCACCGAGTCAATTCGGACTCAGAGCGACCCTGCAGGGCATGGTAGAATTGCCCCTGTGGGTTTCCCAAATGTAACTCTTCCTGGGAGTAGAAAGCCCCATCTTTCTCTCTTGGAGTGGCTGGCGCTTTGGAATTATTGAACTTATTCCCCACTACACCACCAGGCTCTTGAAGAAGGCTTCTCTAGCCTAAGTTGGAGATATGGAGTGGTCTTTGTTCTATCCCTTCCATTATGGTAGCTATATTCATTTATCCTGGCAAGACACCTTTATTAGCCTCCGGCTTCAATCATAATCTCGGGACGGGCTCCATAGAAATGCAACAGGGACTGTTCATGAAACCAAAGTCGGCCTGACCAGGCTAGCTCCAGCTTCTAAGGAATTGGTTTCAAACCGCTCCTTCCTGGATAAGGTGTCCGGGACCTTTTGCATGATTTATTATTAAATCAATGAACTGATTCATCAGGTCATGAAGTAGATATAAAGTAATCTTTGATGGAAGGAGGCCTGGCCAGAACTCCCAAATGAGCCCAGGTCCCCTGGGGCATCACTTTAGCTATGCCCTGTAGTGGTTTGCGGTAACAACCACTAGTACTGAACAATGAAGACCAGAAAATGAAGACCGAAAAAAACAATGAAGACCAGACTGAACAACGAAGACCAGAAAGTTTCACTTTGAAAGAAACTGTCAAAGAGTTTTACCAATGTATATTAATGCTGAGCAGTGCATGAAAAAAAAATCCATTACTTCACATCCTTGCCAACATTTGGGAGGATTAATCTTTTTTTATTTTACCCGTTTTTGTGGGTGTTCAATATTTTCTCTGAAGCTCTCTATTGGACTGGGAGAGATTTTCTTACATCTGCATTGATTAATTTCCCCTTCCAATCCAATTCTGTTTCCTTTCTCTCTCCACCCATAACCATTATTCCCCAGTACATATTCCACACACTTGTCTGTTTCTCAGAGAACCCTAATTGTCCCTATTGGTTCCAAGAGATCAAGAGATAAGAGCGAGGTTTTTGCTTACATTGCTGCCAGAATGAATTAAATACATAAAATTGCAGATGATTTGGAAGTATGCTGTCTTGGTGTAGAAGAATGTGTTGACCAGCATGATGACTCAGTCCTCAGAGGACATAATGAGAAAGGATGATAAATATTCAAATAATGGAATTGTGTGGTTATTGCTCACCTCCATTGGTACCCTGAAGATAGCGAGCGAAAGGCTGAGAAAAATTCATAAACAAATACCTGTATACGAAGGAATAATTTCATATCAAGAAGGTATCCCAGCCTACTCAAGTCCTTCCGTCACCCAGCTAGCTGGGCCTCTCTTCAGACTCATCTAGCGGCAAGCCCATGACGCAGAAAGGTAAAGCAGAAAGCAGGGCTATCACAGGTCGGTGAGCGCAGAGTCACATGGAGTCAAGGTCAGTGGAAACATGACAGGCACCAACATCTCCCATGGTCAGGTGACCCACATGGGACCACCACAAGATACAGAGTCCTGGCAAAGATGAAGATGGAGGGCAAGAGACAGAGAGAGGAGGGGTCTCCATTTCTTTCTATAAAAAAATCTATCCCCCAAGGAGGCGTTATTAGGCTGTGACCTGGTTGGCAGAAGGCACTTCATCTTTTGTAGCTACCAAAAAGTCATTATTTCATGCAGCGAGGAAATGGGAAGGGAGGTCTAACTTAAGGTCTAATAGAGAGTAATCTTTAAAAGATAGTTGACTTTCCTTTTGTCGCACTATCACGTTCAGCCTTCATTTGGGTTTCACTAATTGCTCTCAGTTACATTGTCCTTGATCAAGCCCTACCAGGCCTCCTACACCCTCCTCACCATTGGATTCTTAGATCACTTGTTCCCTTGTTCTTGAGCTTGTAAGCACCCACTTCTTTTAGCCTACCTCCCCCTCTTCTGTGTGGCCCCACAATCTTTGTCCCGTTGTTTTCTCCTCCAGATTGTTTATCTTGCCTATCTTATCTAGATAGATAGGCAGAGACATAATATGCACAAAAACAAGACACAGCAAAACAAAGCAACAGAAGAAATGACAACAACAACAAAAGCCAACCAAAAAAAGGAAGAAGAGCTTATAAATAGTTCCAGGTCTGTTTGTTGACCTTTAGGAGTGCTTGTCAGTTGAGTCTGATGGGGTGCCACACTCTGGCCCCACAGTCTATTTTTGGTATTCCCCCAATACTTCATTGTTCTGCTGCCATTGCTGTCTTGTTGCACACACTTAGTGTTTCACCTTGGTGTGGTGGGGTCAGATGGGGAACAATTTCCTCACTGTTTCTCCAGTGTTGTCCTCCATAGCTCTATGGGTTAGTGAGGGACGTCGTGTCTTATGGTGGGGCCAGCCCTATGGTCTTCTCTGTGCATTAGCTGCTCTGAGTGAGAACTAGGAGGCAAAGGGCATTTATAGAGGTCTAAATACAGGCATGTACATATGTAAATATATTTATATATGATGAT
>NW_022105908.1:10515223-10516371 GCF_000313985.2 Echinops telfairi | reverse complement strand
AATATTTCAGGGTTTAATATTAGGGAAGGACTGTAGGGGGTTGGTGCAAATTTTCTACCAAGGTAACTATGAAGAGTCTGGATAAAGCAGCAGTCCATGCTTAGTGCTGTTGAAATGCTTTAATTTCTACGGCAGGTGGAGCAGAGAAGTGGGTGTGATGGAATGAGGAGGCTCAGGCTAGAAGACCTCCAGCAGGTTTTGTTCCCTAGAAGTCCTTGGGAACCCGCTATTCACCCAGGCCACCTGGGATACACCAGTGACTGCCACGATCATCTCTTATAAATGAAGAAATGGCTTTCCGATGTAGGCATGATTAAATAGGAAGAGAGGCTGTCAGAGAACTAATATTCATGGGATGATTACCACTTTCCTCAGACCAATATATATATAGGTATCTATATATATATATATATAAAATGTCATGTCTTTAATTGATTTCATATATGGTGCAAGTAAATGTCAGTGTTACTTTTTTTTCATGTTGGTGAAAAAACATCAATTTTTCCTTACACAATTGTTGAAAATAAATTGACCATGTCTATGTGTGTGGGTTTATTTGTAGGCTCTCTCTTCTTGGGTATACCACACTGCCTCGATTATGATAGTTTCATAGCGGGGTTCATTTTGTTTTCACCTATTAAATGGTTAATAACTCTTAAAATCAGTGCAATTTTTCACTTATTAAATGGTTAAAAACTCTTAAAATCAGTGCAATTTTAGCAACTTTGCTTTTCTTTTTCAAACTTTGCTTGACTATTCAAATTATGTTTCTTTCCCATACACAAAATTGTTGGTTTATGTATTTTTAAAAGTCCTACTGATGTTTTGACAGGGATTGCTTTGATGACGTAGGTAAATCTGGAGGGAAGTGACATCTTAATAACATTGAATCTTACAATCCCTGCACATGGCATATTCTTTTGTTTACTTAGATCTTTGATTTTTCTTATCAGAGTTTTATTGTTTTAACACTGCATATCTTACACACATTCCCTTAGATTTATATCTACCTATATACTTGAGTGTAAGCCAACCCGAATATAAGTTGAGGCACATAATCTTACCACAAAAATTGCATTAAAATGTGGTGAAAAAAATCGGCTTATCCATGAGTATATACGGTAACTATTTTGTGGGAGGTTTTTTTT
>NW_022105908.1:10511192-10513410 GCF_000313985.2 Echinops telfairi | reverse complement strand
GCTGAGATGCTTACACATTCATGGACTCTGCTTTTCTCCTGCAGTTGGAATCATTGTGTGTGTTTTGTGAGATGGAGGAGGACTTTGTGGATTGGTGTCGGACATATGGGTTAATGTTGGACTTGTGGGCTTGGGCAGCTCTGGGTTGGGATGGTTTTTTATGTACACTTACCCTTTATATAAGAACCCATTATATACCCTCTCTTATACATCTATGAGTTTCTGTGGGTGTGTTTCCCTAGTTTACCCAGATTAACACAGTAGTCCAATGCATAGCCCACTATATAGCTCCAGTGTTCCTCTGTCTCTATTTAGAAGATACAGAGATTTTTCTTTTTTAGTGTATTTATATAGTGAATTACATTGATACATTCCCCCCTAATGTTGAGTCAACTTTACATTTGCAAGATAAATGTCCTTAGTCATATTTTTATATGGTTTTAACTCTTTTTGCTAACACTTTTTGAGGGCTCTAGGGTGGTGGTGGTATGAGTTCATGAAGGATATTGGCCTCTGGTTTTATTTCTTGCAATGCATTTGTCTCAATTAAGCATTAGAGTAATTCTCTCCTACAAAATGACTATCTATTTGTGTATAATTTGTATAATTTATTCCTTTCAAGGTTGGTAAAACACATCAGAGAATAATTTCTTTTTAATTTGGAAGGTTTATAATTTTTCATTCTATTTCTATGATGCATATGCCACTTTAAAAAATTTAAACTTTATATTGTGAATTAGGTAAAGGTTTACAGAGCAGACGATCAATTTTATGTTCAACAATTCATACATATTTTGCTTAAAGTCATCCATTGCAAAACTCTCAATGTACTATCACTTATCCCACGTTCTCCTAGGGTTTCCCATTTCACCGTCCCTCTTTTCCTAACCTTCTCTACTTTATCCTTGGCTAAGTACTGCCCTTCTTATGTTAAGTGGTTTATTACTGTATCTTGAAGATAAGTTCTATTGCTGACCTCAATGGTTACTAAGGGCCATTATCTTGGGGTTTGTACCGATCTCTATTGACCAATAAATCTATCTTCTCTTATGATTTTGACTTTTGTCTCACATTTGTCTCACTTCTATCTTCGACCTTCAGATGTGATCCTTCTCAGAGCAGGTGGTAATGGTAGGTAGGCACTGCTTCGTTCTTGTGGTCTTGGGAAACTGGTTTTCTTGGTCCATTTGTCCATTGGACTACTTGTTTCCATATGCGCTTGGCTTTTCATCACTATTCTTCCTGTGGATGGGGAGTCACTAATTGTTGCACCTTCGATGGCTGGTCACAAACTCTTTAGACCCCCGATGCTACACATCAAAGTAGGATGTAGAACGCTGTCATTGTGAACTAAGTTTTACCCATTGACTCTAGTGTTCCTGGAGACGATGACCCTGAGCTCCTAGGCCCAGTGGCTCATTTCCTCAAGATATTGGTTTGGTCCAGTTTTAAAAAGTGCTTGCTCCCTGAATCCTGCTGAAGTATTTTAAAAATAGCTCCTTCAAATTTTTGAAATTCAACAGCTGTTTTACCTTGGTGTTAGCTGTTTTACCCCCACAACATTAATTTATATGCTCTTGTTTCTTCATCTGCGGAACATAATCCCTGCTGGTGTAATGCATTAAACATTAGGCTCATGACCAAGAGGGAAAGGTTGTGAGTTCAAACCATCAGATTCTCTGTGGGAGAAAGATGAGGCTGTTTGCTACTGTGAAGACTCACAAGCTGAGAAGCTTTATGGAGTAGTCCCACTCTGTCACACGGCTTACCATGAGTCAGAATGGACTCAATGTTATTTATTATTTTTGCAGAGGTAGGATGATTTGTTTAGGTCATGTACTGAGTTAATGCTGGGTGATTTCATAGCATACGCTGTGCATGTTCAGTATTATGGATATTATGTTGTAAGACTGCATAATTTTTACCTCTTATGAAGAACGTTGGTATTTCTGTATTATCAGGTAATTAATCTTTGTAGGGTTAGGTTCCATATGCTGGGGACTCTGGTTGCCATGGCAGTTTACTTTTCAAAACCTTTCCAGTTATTTGCAGGTGTCCCATGTGCATACTACCCAGTGGTCAGTCTGAGACCAGGACCACGAGCTGTCTCAGAGGGTCTGTCCTCAATCTCTTTGCGCATATGTGCATGTGCATTTTGGGGTTGAGGCCAAGGTTTGTGTTTTTAAAATAAACAAATTTTGTGATATCCTCTTTTTTT
>NW_022105908.1:10507281-10509639 GCF_000313985.2 Echinops telfairi | reverse complement strand
CTATTTTTTTTTCATTTCTTTCATCTCGAGATACTTGAGATTGTTCTTCCTTTTTGGTTTTTGATCTCCAGGTTTTTGCACATTTAATTACAATAGTTTATTTGCCTCCTTGAGCTGTCTGCTGAAATGTTCTATTCAGTTCTTTTACTTCATCATTTCTTCCATGTGCTTTAGCCACTCGACCTTGAAGGATATGTGTCAGAGTCTCTCCTGATACCTACTTTAATCTTGTAGTTTTTATCTTTTGAATGACCATTTGCTTTCTTTGTGTATGGTAGTCTTGGTATCATCCCATAGCTCATCAGGCCCGTCATTGTTCCGTGTGTCAATCTGTTCTTGAAATTCAGGTTGGATATACTCAAGTATTATACTTTGACTCTCATAGATTTGTTTTATTTTATTTTTAAAACTTCAATATGAATTTATATATGAACAATTATTTTGTTTTTTCCACAGTCAGTTCCTGGCTTCATTTAGTGTTATTGAGCTTCTTCACCATCTTTTCCCACATATGTAGTCAGTTTGATTCCTGGGTGGGTCACGTGGAAAGGTCTTTGTATGCAGTCACTATTTATAACTGTTGCACAAAGTGTTTGCAGTGACGCTGATGGACTTGCAAAATTCTACCATGCAATCATCCACATCCTTTCTATCACCAGGGCTATATTTTCCAACTATTGTCCCTTCAACTTTGTTTTCAAATTTTATTGGCATTCTAATTGCCAATCATTATCAGTTTATGTTGGTTGTATGTTTGACCAATTTCAGACTGAAGAATTTAATAGAACTCTTCAGCTTCATCGCAAGCTTTAGTAATCAGTGTGTAAATTTGAGTAGCAGATGTAAGGACTGGCTTTCTTGTATTCATATCGATATTGTCCTAGCACAAACAGCATTGTACTTCAAGGTTGACCTTGAATTGTTGGTTTTTTGGATGATGAATGCAATACAATTAGTGAATTTATCATTTCTGATGTGGTAAGCAATTGGATTGTTTGAATAAAAGTTAGCCCTATTAGTCAATTTTAAGTTACTAAGCTTAACCAATTGATATGTAAGTGTTCCAGTTCATTTTTGATGACTTTCGATTTTCCCAGATTCATTCTTTGTACATTCTACATTCTGATTATTAATGGATGACTGCAGCTGTTGCTTCTCCTTCTGAGTGTCTGAAATCAGTAAACGGAGGTCCCCAAAGTTTTACTGGAGCTGTATCAGTATGGTTGACTCTACTTTGAGAAAGTAGCTCTTTGCCAGGCATCATTGTGTCCCTTCTGACCTGAGGGGTCATCTTCTTGCACTTTATTAACATCTTGCAGCTATTCCAAAGGTTTTCCATGCCCAATTTCTCAGGAATGGTCAGTCCAGTCCTTCTCTTCTTCCTACGAAAGCATCGCTGGAACATGTTCACTTTAAGTGACATTGTTCATACTCGAATTTTGGTGAGATCGCTTCTAAGCATCAGAGCAACACACAAGTCAACAGACTACAACAAACTGACAGACAAGTGATGATGGCTTGGGAGCCAGGGCAATGTAAATCAAGAGAAGTAAACATAACCCGAGAGAAGTTCTTCATTCTCTTTGAACTTTAAGAATTGTACCCACCCCCTTGTTTTTTATTGAGTCAAAAACTAGAGGGCTTCTCCTGGAACTTAGGACACCCTAGTGCCCAATTTTGGATTTCGAACTGTTTTTCAGGATGGGAAATGTCAGGCTGGAAATAAATACTAAAGGGTACATTTTATATGAGTTTTCGGGTACCTCAAATTCTGTGTTTTCTTTCCCTCCCTCACTAATCTGCCTCCAACTATTTACCTAGCAGAGTCCTCAAATAGCTTCTCCGTGCACTTGATCCAAGTTTTAGATCTGTATTCAGCAGGAGAGAAAGGGTTGACTTCACTTTGATCTCTTCCAGAATCAAAATTCTTCTATTAAACATTTCATTATAGTCATTCCATATTTTGTTTATTTTAAAGATGTCCTTTTATTCTCAAATCTTTCTTTTCTTCTTTCGTTGTATATAATATTAATATATTTCTTTTAATCAGAGAAAGATTTGTCCAGTATATTAGTATATTTCTTTCAATCAGAAAAATATTTGTCTAGTCAGCAAGGATCTGAAAGCAGATACTTTTTCTTATTTTAAACACGTTTCTTTTTGTATTACTTTTTTTTTTTTTGGTGGAGTGGGGCCTTGTGCTGTAGCATTTTCTATTTTTAAAAATATCTCTATACTTCAATAGCTCATTTACCAAGATAATATCTTCTAATGTGGGTCATAATATTTGAAATGGTAAAAGCATTGAAAGAAATGATGTTTCCCTCTGTGTAATGCCTACATCTCATGTATTGTGAT
>NW_022105908.1:10498312-10506788 GCF_000313985.2 Echinops telfairi | reverse complement strand
AAAAACACCTTTTATTGTGAATTTAGTGAAAGTTTACAGAGAAGATCATCAATTTTGCATTAAAAATTTCATGTCCGTTTTGTTTCAACGCCTCCATCACCCCCGACCCCCCAATGTACCATCACTTATCCCACTTTCTTTCAGCGTTTCCGGTTTCCGTTCCTCTTTCTTCCCTAACCCTCTGAACTTAAACTTGGGTCAATGCTGCCATTTTGATCTCAAATGGTTGCGTATCCAGGAAGAGACTGAGCTCAGTTACACACCCGAAGCGTAACTCTGGGCTCTCATTTGTCTCTGCCTGGATAGGTCTGGCCTGTTTTATGATTTTGAGCTTTGTTCCACATTTTTCTCTCACTCAATCCAAGACCTTCGAATGCACCTTCGATCCACCACGTTCTTAAATTTATTTGCTATAAAGGTAAAGGTTACTGCAGTTAGGTGCCATCGAGTTGGTGCTGACGCATATAAACCCTATGTTCAACAAAGTTGAAGATATATACCGTGTTTCCCCGAAAGTAAGACATCCCCCGAAAATAAGACCTACTTACAGTTTTGCCTCTAGCTGAAATATAAGGCATCCCCCGAAAATAAGACCTCCCGAACATAAGGCTTCCTGGATAATAAGGCCCCCCAAAGCTACCATAACTCTGGACTCTGGACCGTAGTGGCAGGCGTCGCCCCGAAGCTCACTGTTGGCTGCAGCGCAGCCGGAGCAGACAGGAAGTGTGAATAAATGTACTATAGACTGAGTAAATGTACCATACATTGTTGTACATGGAAATAATGGTAGTAACGAGAAATTCTTGATACTGGGGATTCACAGTTTGTCTGGTTATGCTGGTTTGTGATGACAACTACTACCGTACCATATACAGGTAATCAATTTTCTTTTTTTTGGTTCAACAATAAATGTGTACCGTATTCTTTTTCATGGAAAAATAAGATATCCCCTGAAAATAAGACCTAGCGCATCTTTGGGAGCAAAATTTAATATAAGACACTGTCTTATTTTCGGGGAAGCAGGGTATCAATCTATCCTCTTTCAAACCTACATATGTATTTGTGGGTATACTCCTACTCTCTCCTTCCCACACCTATTCATCCTGCATGTCTATGCAAACATCTACTCATCGATCACAGTTACTGCATGGTTGTGTATGCAGCAGTATTGTCTTCTGTTGCCCTTAGCTATTAGAACCTTTTCCCTGTGTAGTCCACGTATTTTCTATCTATTCTTCTTCCCTTGTATCTTGCTTGGTGTCTGTAATTCATTTACACTCAGTATAATGACTGGCAGGTCTGCATTCGTTGCTGTCATTTGCTGCGTTTATTTTTAGCAGTTGATGGCTTCTTTATTTTGAATAAATATCTGTGCTTTCTTGTCATTCTCTTTATTACAGTGAACCCTCGCCACTTCGCGCTTCGACTTCCGCGGCTTCACTCTATCGCGGTTTTTGCGTAACAGCGCATGCTCTGTCATTACTGCCACTGATTGGCTCATACTGTACATGCTTGATGCCATAAATAATATAATAAATAATAAATGATAATTGTAACGTCCAAAATGTTTTACTGTATTTTCCCTTTTTCGTTTAATAAATTGGGTAATATGAGTGTAATGGTGACTAAAGGGTGTTTTTTCATGTCCTCTATGCTCTAACTACGAAAATATTTGATTTACAAATAAGGGATCCTACTTCGCGGAATTTCATTTATCACGGTAGGGTCTAGAACCGATTAACTGCGATAAACGAGGGTTCACTGTACTGTTATTTTGATGTTTCCTAAATTTTTATGAATTCCTTTATTTTAGTGAGGTATTAATTGTGAGTTATAAACTACTTTCGATGTTTATTTTATAGCCTGTTCTATCTTGATATCAACTTAACTTCTCCATTTGAAAATTCTATAACTGCGCTATTCCCTCTATTACTTTATAATTGTCTTTCTTACAGTTTTCTGCTTTCTGTCTTGTAAGTTTGTTTTACTTTGGTTACATCTACACCTGGGTTGACTTCTGCACAGTGTTGTCGTATATGTCCGTCTCAGGTTGGTTCATACCGTTGCTGTTTCTCTGTCCTTATTCCTTATAAGGTTGGTCTATTTTAGTGCAAATGAACATTTCTTTCTGTTTATGTGGAAATGTACTAATTTAACTGTCATTTTTAAGGGATGATTTTTCTGGGAATATGATTTTTGGGGTGTCTCTTTTTCTTTCTTTCACAGTCTAATCTCTTCTTTTGACTCAAATGTTCCTTTCAGGGTAAAATCTTGAGTTTGAGTTGACTGCCGATACGAACTTTAAGAACTATTCAATTTTTTAGAAAAGGATATAAATTTATTCCACAATATGAAGTACTCAAAATCCTTCTTAAGTGCTTTGACTATGAGTGTGAAGTTTTCCCTTTTGATCAAATATTATAAGGGGAATGTTATGTCATGAATATTATAAGTGGGAATAAGAGTAAGAGCCTTATATGAATTTCTTGTGACTTTTTTTTTCTGGAACAATGGTGTTTTCACATTAATTATTTATATTTTAAAATCTGAGAATGCTCCTCTCTGAGACTCTGTTTGTGTCCTGTCTATTTGTCCTATTGGTTTACAATTTCAAAAAAAGGTAATGAGATTTTCATCCTCTTGATAGTGTTACCTATAATTTTTCCTCTAACTTTATAAAACCCCTTCTATTCTTTGCCTAGAACCAGTTATTCTCTATGCAAAATCTTGAGCTGAGAAGCTTAGTCCTTTTTTTCCCCTTGAGAAGCTTAGTCTCATGATAGACTTGCCTTTCCTAATACTGCCTACTTCTTTTTATTTTTTAAGAGTATGATCTTTAAGAAGAAAATTAAACATTGTCTCGAAGTTCTTCTCTCTTCGCTCTTCCTCTCAGGCCTTTAAGATCTCTAGCTAAAAACATTATTTTCATTTGATCCTATTGACTCCTAGGTCATGTGGAGAAAATGCACAATCTACGTGCTGGGTGCATCATGGCAAAGGGTTCTCCATCATGTCTCAGATTCATATTTAAGGAGCAGAACATATCTTTCTTAGCAACATATCATCATCTAAGCCAGACAGTCTGATTATTGGTACCCTAAACTCAGTCAGACTAGCTTAGTCACTGAGTAGAAATGTTTACAAGGATTTATAAAAATATCCAAAATCCAGAAATAAGACTTCTATACAGACCCTATAAAAGACCAGATGACCATGTCCAGTTAGGGTTAGTCTCTGTTTTTTTCCTGGGACCCATACTCTTCTTTCTCTGCTCCTTTACCATCTCTTTCTACCCCTCTCTTTGCTGCACGTGTGTAAGATGAAACAGGGTCACAGCCAGTTTACTTCTTCATCACTTTTAGTTCAAGTTCACAGCAGAGATGAACTAATATATTCACATTCCAAACTTCTGGAAGGAATATCTATTGGTCCACCAATATGACAAATATAAGTGCAAAAGTGTATCTGTGAATTGGCTGGTAGTCCACAGAAAGAGAGGTCGATGGGCTGTACAGAAACCACAGAAGAAATCTATCACCAAGGCTGCTCTGTAAGAAATACGGAATGTTTCTCTTTCTCATGAACGCTGGTCTGTTTACGTGACTGTTCCTTGGAGTCTGGGCTCTTTCTCTTTAGCCAGATTGCCTGGTCCTTATTCTCTAAAGGCAGAACTTGAATATGTGTTGTTAATCTCCAAATTGTGGAAAGATTGTTCAACCTTATTCTTTCTGCCTTTATACCAATTTTATCAACTATCAGAAACAGACATAACTCTACTTATGGTTATTTGTAAATGAATTAGATCATCTATGTGAAAGTTAAATTGGACCATCTATGGTTATTTGAAATTAAATAAAACCATATATAATTGATAATTAAATAAGACCTATGTTGAATATGATCATATATGTAGTATCAGGCATATTGCATTTACATGAACAATTTGAGCCACAGTCTGTCAATCTTCCTCTGTAAACGGATTTATTCTTTGTCCTTTAGAGTTTTTCTTTGTACTTGTTTGTCTCCTTTATTGCATTTCACGACAGCACACGCTTCCTTGCCAGGCTTCCTGTCTCTGGTTCGTCGAATTCTTCTTTTTGAACATTTGAATAACATTTGGCCCTTTCTAGTTGATCAGAAGCTTTCATTTTACATTAGTTTCGCATAGCTCACGACAGCAGCCTCTAGATTCCATTGAAAAATTCTCCTTGTACTCTGACCTGTAATGTCTTAGCCAAGAAATTTGGAAAGCTACGAGAACGTGCGTGCTTTTACAATCTCCTAATGCATTTCATGCTTTCATCCTCACGGGTGATTCTGTCCTGCTCTCTGAGGCCAAATACCATGCTCTCTGGGAAGAGCACAACAATAAAACATGAGTTCATTTTCCTATATCTATGACTGTTTCACAATTGATTCCAACTCTGTCTCATCTTTGGATTTTTCCAGGCTCTCGGAGCAACTAAGATGCTTTTATTGTAGGTTTTAGCCTTTTTGAAAATGAAGCTCACACTGGTCTCTGTCCTCCAAATCTCTGTTTATCAGGATTGATCATCTTTTACATCTTCTGCGTGAGGTCTTAAACAATCTGAATTAGTTGCTTCTCAGTGGGCAGGCTCAATATCTTCTTTAAAAATACGTTTATATTATTGTGGAGAAAATACACAGCAACACATACATCAATTCAACAGTTTATAACATGTACAATTCAGTTAAATTGATAATTTCCTCCAAGATGTGCACCTTTCTTGCCTTTCTTTTCTGGGTTACTCATTCCTCATTAACACGAATTCACTTTATCCCAAGGTTCCTATCTAATCTCTTGAGCTGCTGTGTCTGTTTTATCCCACATGGCTAGTTCTTAAAAGAGCATAATGCTCAAGGCAAATACGTTTTTAGTAGTTGAGTTAAACTACCGTGTGGATTTAAGAAGGTTTCAGAGGATGCTTTTGGTTTAAATCAGAGGTGGGGAATGGTCAGCTCTCAGGCAGGTAGAGCAAGATTATCCATCCCAGCTAACATATCTAACCACAGAGAAGTCGTCCCAATCATCACATGAGGGATGAAGGAAATGCTTGACCAAATATAGCAGGCTCTTTTTTAAGTTTATAATTTTGTATGACTTCAAATGAGGTTATAAGTCTCTAACTGGCGCTTGGTAGTAAGAGAGCTTTCCTAGCCTTGGTTTAAGGTGTAAGGACTATACCAGGGCAACAAATAGGTTCAGCCCCCATGGCTCCAGTCAGTCTGGAATGCTTGAGAATTTGAAATTCTGCTTGCGGTTTTCCTCATTTTTCTCAGGATTCCTTACTAGAATGCTTGATTAAAAGGTGCAGTGATGATTGCCAGAAAGGATTCTGTTGTTCATGCTCCTTCTTCTCTTGCTACAAGTGAATAGAGACCAAATTGATATGCTTCAGCTGCACTGACAAAAATGGTCATCTTCATCAACAACACAAGGCTACAGGAATTTATGGAATGCCAATAGAAATGTTTCAATAAGCTGATGAAGCCCTGGAACTCTTCACTTCTCAGTACCAGGAAATTTGGAAGACAGCTACTTGGTCAAATGACGTGAAGAGATCCATATTTGTACCCATCCCAAAGAAAAATGGCCCAACCGAATGCTCCAATTATAGAACACTTTAATACCACATGCAAGCAAAATTTTGCTGAAGATCAACCAACAATAGTTGCAGCAACACATTATCAGGGAACTTCCAGAGATTCAGAAGAGAACGTGGAACAATGTATATCATTGCTGGTGCCAGATGGATCCTGACTGAAAGCAGAGAATACTAGAAAGATGTTTACTGTGTTTTAATGAGTATGCTAAGGTGTTTGACTGCGTGGACCACACTACCCATAGATAAACTTGAACCGAATGGGAGTCCCAGAACACTACATTGTGCTCACTTGGAACCAGTACAAGGATCAAGAAGCCATTGTGCAAACTGAACAAGGGTTAAAGTATGGAAAGCTGTACATCAGCATTGTGTCCTCTCACCATGGTTTTCCAAGCTGTACACTGAACAAAAAGTTAGAGAAGTTGGATTATATGAGAGGAATGGGGTATCAGGATTGGAGGAAGGTTTATTAACAACCTGTGATCCAGAGATGATCCAACCTTGCCAGTTGAAAATGAGGAGAAATTGAAGCACTTGCAGATGAAGATCAAGGATTGCAGTGTTCAGCATGGATAACAACTCATCGTAAAGAAGACTAAAATCCTCACAACTAGACAAGTAGGTAACATTATGATAAATGGAGAAAAGGTTAAAGTGTCCAAGATTTTGCCTTGCTTAGATCCATAATCAAAGTTCATGGAAGCCACCATCAAGAGATCAAAAGATGCACTGCATTTGGCAAATGTTGCACACGATCTCTTTAGAGTGTTGAAGATCACGGATGTTACTGCGAGGGCTGAGATGTGTCTGACCTAAGCCACAGTATTTTCAATGGCCTCATGTGCATGTGAACATTGCGCATTGAATAAGGAAGACTGAAGAATAATTGATGCATTTGAATCATGGGGCTGGCAAGCAATATCGAAAATACCCTGAACTGCCAAAAGAACAAACGAATCTGTCTTGGAAGAAGTACAGCAGAATGTTCCTTAGAGGCAAGGATTGTGAGACGTCATTTCAGGAGAGACCAAGTCACTGGAGAAAGACACCATGCTTGGTAAAGTAGCTGGGCAGCGAAAAAGAGGAAGACCTTCAACAAGATGGATCAACACAGTAGCTACATCGATGCCCACACACATAAGAACATTTTTGAGGATAGACCAGGACCGGGTGCATGTTACCTTTTGTTGTATATAAGGTTTCCTGACAGCACCTTAACAACAAAAGATATATGAGGCCATATGATAGTTGTCCTTTTATGATTGTCTTATTGTACTCATCATCTTGTCTTCTTGGTCTGTCCATATTGCAGCGTGTATTAAGATTCAATTTCTCTGACTGAGTAGTATTATATCTATGTATATTCTATCTATGCATCGCATTTTATCTACCCTGTCAGCTGTTAAAGGATATTTAGGCTGTTTCTCCTTTTTGACTATTATTGATAATGTTATAACGAACATTGGTATGCCTGTCTCTGTATGGGCCAGTGCTTTTTAAGTCTTTGGGGTGTATACTGAGAGTGGCATTGCTGGGTCATTTGGTAGTTGTATTTTCAGGGACCACGACAGAATTTTCCACAATGATTCTGTCTTTTTTGCATTCATACCAGCAATGGATAAAGGTTCTCATTTTCCTACATCCTTTTCAACATTTGTTACATTCTGTTATTGTTTTTGCTTTAAATATTAGCCATTCTAACAACAATATAAAACCCATCCAAATCCAATGAACGGAGTCTATTCCAGTTTATAGTGACCATCTCTAGGCCTTCTGAGACTGGAAATTTTTACGGAAGTGGACACTACCCTCTTCCTCTGGCGGTGCTGCTGGTGTATTTGAACCATCTGAGATGTCGTCAGTTACTATGGCATCTCCTAGCCACAGCTCCTTATGTGATGTATGATAATTGCAAATGTATGCTTGTGGCGATGGACCCATTTTGGCGGGAGCTCTGTCACAGGACGAAGGTGGAGTTAAGTGCTGGCCTTAGTAGAGGGTATGGACCAAGGCATATCTTTGTTTCCTTGGGGGAATATGTAAGACTACTTTACTAGAGGATGTGACTTAAGATACCATCTTTCACTTTCCATTTGGACATGCCCAGCTAAAAGACAACAAACAAGCAAACTAACATCACTATCAAAGCCATTCCTCAGTGTAGATGAGTCACCTGAGACAGAGAATGAAATACCAGGACCATTGGAAAGGCGAGTCCAAGATTTCTGTGTGAGCTGGTGGAGACGGAGACCAGATGGAGCAGAGAGTGGCACAGAGGCTCAGCGGGGCAGCACTGAGGCTATGGGGTACTTTGCTTCATCTGGCCTAAGACTGGGTCTGTGAGCCAGAGCAAAAGGCTTACGTTGCTGAAAGCTGCCCTGCGCAATCTAGTGCACATCCAGCATTATCCAACTCTCCTTTTTCATTACCACAAGGGCATAATAGTATGATGCCTTTCTTTCTGTTTCCTGTCATTTCCAGTGCACGAACCATTATTTGGGATGGCCAGAAAAGTTCCAAGGTAACACTTCTAATCTCATTCTTCACCATCTTTCACCCTCTCTTCGGTTCAGTATTTTTTCAGTAGAGCGTATTCTTCCACTTCAATATTCCTTCTTGTTAAGACTTGCTTATCCAGTCCACAGAGAGGACCACATGGCCAGCCCCACTATCAGACATGATGCCCCTCATTGACCCATGGCCCTGCGGGGGACAACACCAGAGACACAGTGTGGGAATTGCACCCGATCTGATCCCACCATACTGAGGCAAAGCACTGGGGGAGTGCAGCAGAACAGCAGGGGAGGGGAGCAGCAAGATCCCCAGGGAATGATGAGGGTGGACATTGG
>NW_022105908.1:10448632-10496624 GCF_000313985.2 Echinops telfairi | reverse complement strand
GCTTTACACAGTTGATGTGTGTATGGATTGTGATAAGAGTTTTATGAGCCCCTAATAAAATGATTAAAAAAAAAGACTTGCTTATATCATACAAATCTATTATAGTTTGGTAACAGAATCCTTTATTTATTTGATTAAATCATGGCTACAGTTATTATATAAAAGTCATAGCTTCTCTCTCCCATAGGAATTTGCTCCATGGGCTTACTTGTACATTTTCTCTTGGTTCCAGATGAATAGTCGACGAGTAGTCATTTAAAAGACATCTCCTCGCGCTTCTTTTCGGCATGTAGGTTAACATAGCCCCCTTTGGGGATCCTGTAACCAACAATCCCAAGTATCCATAATTTCTGCAAAAATCCAAAGATTGACAGAAGTCCTTAGAATCAAGGCAAATCCGATGATGATCCTGTTTTCTCAACAAGTTAGAAGTGGGTGGTCACCAGATGGCAGGACTAATTGTTATAAGGTTTATCCTTAATTTTTGTTTTGTCTAGAGATTGATATGGGAAAATAGAAAAAATACAAATATACGCATTTGAAGCTTTATGGAGTGCGATATCAGAATTTAAGTTCCATGGATATGAAAAAAAGAGAAAAACCATTATTCAAGACACCCTTAAGCTACCATGTCCAAATTCTGCAGCCCAGAAACAGATGATAAAGGTGACGGAGTCATTTAAGTGAGAAAGAAGTGTGTTTGCTTATATATGTGCATGTGCGTATGGGCATATGTGTTTATACGTGCGCATGTGCATGCACACACAAACGAGCTCAGACAAGATTGTTCTTGACTGCAACAGTTCGCCTTCCTTTAGAGTTCATTCTCGCTGAGATCCACTGGTAGAAGGTAACTTCCACCAGGTGTTTCCTCTCACAATTTTCTTATCTTCAGCCTTGCCCTAGAAGCTCAAAGATTATTTGATAATATTTGGATTAATTCATGTTATAGGATAATAAGTCCTTTATTTTCTGTGTCCTTCTATCCTCCTCTCCTTCCGAACTTTACACCTTCAGTTAGGAGAGAAATAAACTCTCATCTAGGTTTACAGTCCAGTCACCATCCTCCACCTGACTCTGGCAGTCTTGCTTTTACCAATTTCTTTCCCTGAAACCCTGGCTCTGTTTCTAAGGAGGACTAAAGAAGCATTATGCATCTCCAGGGCTGGTAGTCTCACCTCTGTAGACCACAAAGTTCTGCTCCTCTCTTCTCCATTCTATTGATGTCCGTTTTGAGCTGTGATTTCAATCCAGGTGGACCTCATGCCCCCGCCCCCTCCCCCTCCCACCACTCCCCGCCCCAGGCAGCTGTTTTCATGAGGCTGTGCAGCTTCTCAGCTTCCCTGCTAGGAGATCTCACTATGGTTCCACAGAGCAGAAACTAGCAATGTTTTCCTGGAAAAACAGATTCTTCCTTTGGCGGGGTGTCTCTGAAGTTCCTGTGCCAGCAGGTTCAGGCCGGGAGCCCACACCCACATGAGGAAGGGATTCAGAGCCTCTGTCAAGGCACACAGTCAAGCACATTTTCACTCTGGGATTTTTATGCTGTTCACCCTGAAACAGATTTGCTTCTTATCTGAAAGGCAAAACAGCAGTGGTCTAGATCCCCCCTGCTATCTGCAGATATGACCACACTCACTCAACAGACCAGCAAGATCAAGATCATCCCAGAGGAGTCCCTCACTGACGTCACATCGATGTTCCAAACGAGGAGATAGTCATAGAAAGGAGTTGGTTTAAAAGAGGATGCCGAAATGAAACTATGTGAAAACAGGCTAGTTTTAGCTTGCTACGCTTTAAAACTTGGAAAATCAAGAGCCACATAGGGGATTCACTCAATCTGTTTCCTGCTGTGCTTCCACTGGGACGGACTCTCTGAAGGTCTTGCCAGCTGGCTTTCATTAAGCATGCCATCACCATGGAATTGAATCTGCCCTGACTCAGAGTGGGATTGCGTGGCAGGAAGGTATTCAGAGAAGCTCCGTGGCTTCCGACATGGTTAAGAAGGAGAATGTGTTTGTGTTTGGTAATAAAGAGAGATTTCTTTCCCAGCTATCTGGAAGAGCAATGAGGAGAGTATTTCTGATGAGAACGTTTAGCACGGTGTTGGGATCCTTCAAGCTATAACCCAGAAGTGACTAATTGAAACACACTCAAGAGTCACGCTATGCTGAGGTTAAGCTTTGAAGAATTTATAGGAACAAATAATGGTACAGTAGTCCTGGGCACACCCATTGTATTTTGCACCTGGGAAGAGGAGAGATTATGAATCAGTTTCCCATGAGAGATGCTCGCTGCTTTAATTATTTTATTTAATCTTAAAAAGATCCTCTGAGAGTGAATATTGCTATCACCGCTGTTTTATAAAGTAACATACACAAACCCAGAACAAGTAAGGATCTTGCTAACGGTCACCCAACGTTTACTGATGCAGCCTTGGTCGGGCGTCAGGGCCCGTTACTGAGAGGTGGCTGACCACATGGCGTCACCAAATGATGGATACATTTTGTCTTTCTGGCATACACACATGCACACACATACATAAACACCCACAGATTCATATACACCCATATATACACTTGTACATACACAAAAACCCACGGTCAATCATGGTTTAAGAGTGTTATAGAGGAAGTGTGATTGCTAGGACATACATGGATTTAGTGAAAACAAACTTTTCCAGATTAACTTCATTTTGTTTATCAATGTTTGTTGATAAAGTTACGAGATATAACGACTTGTGAGTAGTGACTTACAAATTGTTGCTTAATTCAAATAGCAATTGAAGCACAGGTCATTTTTCATGGATTTATTACCAGCAGAATATTGCTCTGGCTATAATGCTTTACAAGTATTTGCTAATTTCATTTGACCTTTGACCATCATTTGTAACCTAACTTCAGCTTTTTACATTTTAACTCTTTATTATAATTCCTGGTTCTGTGTGAATTATAACAAATTTTGCATAACATTGTGAAGAATGGGGGTTTCATAACACTGAATTGTGCTAATATGGAACCTGTTTATAGACCAAAAGGCAATTGTTCTAAGGTATCAAGGGGCTATTGTGTGGTTCAAAATCAGAAAAATTGTGCATCAGGGCTGTATTCTATTTGTGGTAGTTACATAATCTGGTGTCAATTTGAGGATTCAGAGTGAAGGGGTGGAGCCTAGACTGTCAATCAGGTCATGGCTTGATGACATCCTTTGGAGGCGCTAAGGTGAAAATAGCTTGCTGGAGGCAGGATACACACTCACTTCCTGGAAGACATTGCAGCTGACAAGACACACGGAACTACACTAGTGCCCTGAGCTGGAGCAGCCAAGTGGAGGCCCCTGCCAGTGCTGAGATGCCTCTCCATCCCTGGATCCACAAGACTTGCCAGCCATTGGCCTGTGATCTTCCTGCACTCGGCATCATTGCATGTGTTTCATGAGTCTGAAGAAGACTTTATAGCTTGGTATCAGACATATGGGCTAATATCAGACTTATGGCCTTGATCTCTAGTGGGCTGGGATGTCTTCTCAATATTCAATTACTCTTTATATAAAGCTCTTGCTTACACATGTATGAGTCTCCCTGAATTTGTTTCTCTAGTCTACCAAGACGAACACATTATTCAACCTGTGTGCTGAGAAGCTAGACTATGCGAAGAAGAATGTGACATTCAGATTAGAGCGTGATTCTTTAACAACTTGTGATCCATAGATAAGACAACCTTGATTTCTGAAAGTTAAGAGAATGTGAAACAGTTACTAATGAAGATCAAAAACTTCAGTCTGGACTATAGCTCAACATAAAGAAAATAATCTCCACAACCGGACCCATGAGCTACATCTTGATAAACAGGAAAAAATTAAAACCATAAGGATTGAATTTTACATGATCCATAATCAATACCCATGGATGTTGCAGTCGCGGTATCATATGACTTATTGTATTAGGCAAATTTGCTATGAAAGATGTCTTTAAAGTATTAAGAAGCCAAGATATCACTTTGAGGACCAAGTTCCACCTGACCCAAACCTTGGGAATTTTCCGCTTCATATGCAAGTGAAAGCCGCATAATAAAACAGGGAGATAGAACAAGAGTTGGCCGTTTGAATTGTGGTGCTGAATGATAGGGAATCTCTTGTGGGCTGCCAGAAGAACAAACCAAAACTGCATTGGTATAGTAAAACAACCAGACTGCCCTGGGCAGGGAGAATGGACAGACGGCCTCTTACGACTTGGAGCATGTTCTCAGGAGGAATGACCCATGCCTGGAGAAGGTCATGATGCTTGGAAAGCGAAAGGTCATTGAGGAAGAGACGGATTGACTCCAGGGCTGCCACACTTCGCTCGGACATACCAGCAATTGTCGCCATGGTGTACAATCAGACAGCATTTTGTTCTGTGAGATAACTTAATGGTACTTAACAATAGCAGCTTCTGGAACATTTCTGGGTGGCAAAAGGCATTCAGATATGCAATTTTCGTGGAGCTTTTTAAAAATTGGAGAGCCTGGGCCTCTATTAGGAAGAGGCCATCTTTTTTTTTTTTTTTTTCATGTGATCTCCAGGTTCATTTCTTTTTTTTTTTTTTAACATTTTATTAGGGGCTCATACAACTGTTATCCCAATCCATACACACATCAATTGTGTAAAGCGCATTTGTACATCATTTCTCAAAACATTTTCTCTCCACTTAAACCCCCAACATTAGGTCCTCATTTTTCCCCTCCCTCCCCGCTCCCCGCTCCCTCATGAGCCCTTGATAGTTTATAAATGGGTATTTTGTCATATCTTGCCCTGTCCAACGTCTCCCTTCACCCACTTTTCGGTTGTCTGTCCCCCAGGGAGGAGGTCACACACAGTTCCATGTAATCGGTTCCCTCTTTCCTACCCATTCTCCCTTTACCCTCCCTGTTTTGCCACTCACACCACTGGTCCTATAAGGCTCATCCGTCCTGGATTCCCTGTATTTTCAGTTCCTATCTGTACCAGTGTACCTCCTCTGGTCTAGCCTGACTTGCAAGATCGAATTCGAGTCATGGTAGTGGGAGCGGGGAGGAAACATTTAGGAACTAGAGGAAAGTTGTATTTCTCATCATTGTTACATCGCACCCTGACTGGCTCATCTGGAAGAGGCCATCTTATTCGCTCTCTTTCCCTTTCACAGGCTGAGTTTGGGCTGGCATGCTTTTTAAACTCATATATACCTGCCAACTGCTTTGAACTAGTAAAAAGACAGGAGCTCCTGAGAAGCGAGTGGGGCTGGCCTTGGGGTTATGTCAGGTAGAGCAGGTGTGGAAATGGGGATCTTGGCAGAGGGAAGGTTGATGAATGCGGGCAAAAATGACCTCATTGGCGCAGAGTTAGTGAAGGACCTAAACATCCCCATACCGGGGTTGAGAAAAGGGAAAGGGCCCCTGGATCTTGCTCAAGCGAGGTGCCTGATGTAGGAGAGATGGAGCTGTCAGAGAACAAATCATTCCCCACGCTGTGGCTCCGAACCACAAGCATTATTTGGCTCCAGAGTACAGCTGGAAAGTAGCTTAGTCAGGGAGGCGGGATGCTGCTCCAGCACCAGCAGGTGCAGTGGCTTCATGGGAGCTCCAGTTTCCATGTCCAAGGTGGGTCACCATCGTGGCTGGTATGTTGGGGGGAGCTCGGTTTGGCTGGGCGTCAGAAGGCTTGGAGCATTTCTACGGAGCCTTTTCTCTGAGGGTCTCTCCCCGGGCTGTCTGAGCTTCCTCAAAGCACGGAGCCTGGGCTCCTCCCGCAAGCATCACAGAATTGAGCCAAACTGAGCTGCTTCTAAGACAGCCTGGGGCCAGAGTTGGTTACCCTGTAGGCTGCTAACTCCAACGTCAGTAGTTCGAACCCACCAGCTGCTCTACTGGAGGAAGATGAAACTATTTCCTCTGATTAAGATTCAGAGCCCCAGGAACCCCAGAGAACAGTTCTTTTCCGCCCTACAGGCTCACTGTGGGTCAGAATTGACTCATGACAGTTGGGCTGCTTCTGAGAGCCTTCTCAGGCAACCACACTCTTGCACGCTCTCTCTGTAGAGTCAGTCAAGAGAGTATTCTCAGCTAACATAATATGTCACTACCCCTGTCAGAGGAGGGTGCGGAGTACATTCCCAGGCTTTGATTTCAGGTCTAATGATCCTGAATGGGATGTTAATCACATGACGTTTCTCCCACGCTGAGAAATCCGTAGTCAAATGTAGTGTATTTTGTTTTTAGGAAGATTAAGAACTAAATGATGGGGGAGCCCTGTGACTGGGTCATCACTTCCCAGTAACAGCTTTCGTGAAAATAGTGTCATTTGTCTTATTTGGGGGTCTGGTCGGAGGGAAGTGGAAGGCTCTTTCTAATTGGAGACGCAAAGACCTAAACCAGTAGTTCTCAACCTTCCTAATGCCACGCCAGTTAATACAGTTCAATGCAGTTCCTCATGTTGTGGTGACCCCTGAACCATAAAATGATTTTCATTGCTACTTCATAACTATAATTTTGCTACTGTTATGAATCAGGCGACCCCTGTGAAAGGGTCGTTTGACCCCCCAAAGGGGTCGCGACCCACAGGTTGAGAACCGCTGACCTAAACAATTTATACAGGCATCAGCAGTGTCTGTGTGTGTCTCTACAACTCCACTTCTCCAAAAGGAATGATTTCAGAGACTACCTGCAGTAGGAAGTGCTGTGAACTGTAACCCTTTGCTGCCTTCCCTGTGGAGCCCTGTGAGTAGATTTGTGCCCTGACCAGACACTGAGCTAGGGAGACTCAGGCCCTGAGCACACAAAGCAAAAGTGCCGTGTTGGCTAGTTTTTACAAGGATTTATACACATTTTCTGAGCCTTTTTATTGGAATGACGAGGTTAATGTGAGCAGGAAGAGATCTCAGATAATAGTTATTCCCTCTTGGCCTTATTGTTTGGTTCTACATGAAACAAGTCAGCCACAGTTCTAGTCACACGGACAATGGGTTTAACATTGTTCACAGTGCACGTCTGTAAACATAATGTATTGTTTGTTGGTTTCAAATGTATGAGGAAAAGGCAACGTAGTCGATGAGGGAAAGCGCCCTGCAGTGAGAGTAATAAATCCGCAGCAAATCAGTGATTACACGGTCTATTTATTTAAGGAACCGGTACATCTTTAACAGTCACTGAGGCTCAATGAAGAAAAGCATCTCTCAGGTGTTAAATGTGTCTCCACCTATGAGCGCTTGCACCTGGGTGGAATGAATGTGTGTGTATACAGGCCACATTTTGCTGTAAATGGGTAATTTGATATCTGTGTCTTAACTCCCCAAGGGAATATGATCCTCTGCCTGTTCAAGTCTGTAATATTCCGATCAATAGGCCAGCAAAATTAGAAAATTTAGGCGTCATTTGATTATAAATAGTGTTACAAACTGTAACTTCTTTAGGATTCGCTTCTAAATGACCAACTTTGCATTTTCTCTAATTATAAATGTCAGCGAGACAACAAGTATTTACGAAGGTGATGATTTAGATGCTCAAAGATGCTGAAAGAGCATCCAGCTCTCTGCCCTCCAGAAGAGCTGAATTTGCTGAGAAAACAGACATGCAAATAAATACAAGCATCCATATATGCGCACCTAACTCAGAAAGTTGGAGCGACATACACTTTATGACGAAAGTGAAAGTAAGCCATAAAATAGAAACAAAGAGGCTGTCAGGAGGGTCACTTCAAAGGGGGCCTTTATAAAGGAGCATGCAAAGACCTTGCTGAGAAGCATTCTAAGCATAACGAGAAACACGAGGAAGAACTTGGTGGGCTGGGCTTAGCAGGTTGTTCGCTTGTGAATGAGGTGCAGAGGCGGAAGGAGGGCTTTATTTTTGACAGGTAGGCCAGGCCACACCGATTCAGAGTCTTCAGATGATAGTGGGTGGTACAGTGTTGCTCTAATGACGTTGAGGAGTGGCTGAGGGATTTTGGTGGGAAAGTGACACAGTGCAGTTCACAGACGAGGAATATGGGTTCATTCTTTATGAACCACAGAGAAGTGGAAGTGAAAGACCGAGGCTGCAATGTGAGGCCAGAAAAGAGGTGCTGGTCTAGGCTAGAGTAGTGAAGATGGGCACCCGTGAGATGATTAGTCTTGTGTTTCAGACAGTGCCCCATTAGGATCTGGAAGCGGTTATATTTGAGCTGTGTGAGAGAGGAGGACTCAGGATAACACTTAGTTTTTTGGCCAGCGGAAATGAGCTATGTTAAGGAAATCAATAGACAGCCAGATGAAGGTGTTGATTTGACATTTAGAGTCTGGTTTATGGTGGAAATCAAGTCTGGAGTCATAGGCATGGGAGTTAGCAGGCTAGGGATGGCACTTAAATCAATGGGGCTGGATAAGGTGACCTATGAAGTGAGAGTTACCGAGAACAGGGACGTGAGAAGGCTCAGTAGCGTTTAGAGATTTGGCAGGGCACGAGAGCCAGCAAAGAAACGATGAAGCAATTGCTATTGAAGTGAAAGGAAACCCAGGTGAGCAAGTGCCAGGAGAAGAGGGTTTTAAGGAGCTCATAGTTGCCATTATTCAATGCTGTTGAACAGTCTCATAAGATGAGAACCAAGCATAGGGTTGAGGAGTATGAATGCCTTAGGCGACCTTGATAAAAAGCCATTTCAGGGGAGTGGTGGGGAGAGACTAGGAGAAAGAAAGTGGATAGCAGGGAGCGGGGACGTTTTTCTACAGAGACAACCAGAAATGTCAGAGTTGGAGGGGAGTATTTGGTGAAATAAAGTTGTATGCTCTTAAGATGTGCTAATAATAATGCATGTATGAGAGAGAGAGAGAGAGAGAGAGAGAGAGAGAGAGAGAGAGAGAGAGAAAGGTGATGTATGACAGAAGGATTATTTCAGTATTGTACTTCATCTTGAGAAAGTGAAAGTGGATGGGAAGAACATTGATTTTAGATAGTACCAGAGACTCATCTATCAAAACAAGAAGAAAAGTAGAGTATATAGGTGTACCTATATACAGTATATAGGTAGATTTACTGATGCTAGAATGACGTATTTAATGTCCTTTACATACATTTTTTTATCTTTTAAGGCAAAGTCATTAGGTGAGAATGGAAGTAGGTCTTGAAGAAGGCTGCAGTATTTTGACTGGGAAAGTTGAATGCTGACTTTAGTTTTAAAGTTATACATCAAATGCATGGACAGTAAACATGGTTATGGGTTTATTTATTTTCTTACAACATTTTAACTTAATTGTTGGAAGTTTTTTTTTTCTGTAAAGGGAAAGAAAATAAAGCAATTTGGCTCAAGAAAGTTATTTGTCTAAGACTGCAGAAGTTAATGGGCTGTCCCAATGTCTGTCATGCTGTTTACTTCTTCTATTGTAGTGTAAAAGCAGCTTTATTTATAAAAACAGACCACAGTCTGCATTTGGTCTAAGGACTATCATTTTCTGAGTCTCTGTTAGCTGCTTAGGTGTGTATAGAGAGGAAGTAGTTATATGGGGCTCTGAGGCAAGGAAGGAGGCATTGAGACATGTGGGGTATAATGAACAATGACAAAGTTCAAGGATCAATGATTCTAAGTCCAATAAGGTCATAAAACGACAGAAAAGTCAACAAGAGGTAGAGATGAGAGAGGAAAATAACAACACTAAGATTGTTCAGAAGTGAGACAGTACTAGTGATAACAAGGTCTAGGAGATGGTTGTTGAGGTGCTATAAAAGGAAAGATTTTATATGTAGAATTTGAAGGATGCCAAGGTGCTCCGAAGAGATGCGTTAGGATTAAACCATCCAAACACAACTCATTGCCATAGAGTTGATGTTAACTCATAGCAGCGCCCCCTGGGACAGAGTAGAGCTGCCCCTGTGGTTTTCTGAGACCGTAACGTTTTACAGGACTAGAAAGTCCCGTCTTTCTCCTTCGGAGCTGCTGGTGGTTTCAAACTGCTGACTTTGCAGTTAGCATCCTAATATGTATCCACTAGGTCACGGGGGTCCTTAGCTCCGTGTATGCCATGAGCGATGATATAAATAGTATTGAAGAGAAAGGCAGTTAGGCCATGGGATCATCTTAAATGTATAAGGAGGAATGACTTCAAGGGCATCAGATGGTGGCAGTGGTAAAGAGCTTTGAGAGTAATGATTGGTGACTTGGATTTCAGAAGGGTTTTGAGGGAGAAAAGGATGATGCTTCATTAAGGAAAATGAGGGCTCTTAACCCCACTCCCAGGCCCAGTGATTCAAGGTCGGCGGGAGGAAAGTAATCATTAATGTAAGGGCTGCAAGATTCTCGATGGAAACCCATTTTCCATCACACAAAGGAAAGTGAGACATCAAGAGGATTTAATGATGAAGGAATATGAATCCCAGAGGTCATAAAGGTTTTTCTTCTCTTTAAACTAGAGTGACTGTGGCCATTGGGGGTATATGGCTATTGAATGCCTCAAGGAAAGTGATGTATTTCCTAAAAAGATAGAAGGGGAAGTGGTAGGTGGTTTGGCCATCAAGAGAAACCAGGAATGAAAGCCTTCTAAGGTGCATGAAAACAAATGTCCTCAATTATGTTTGTTGTAGGAAATATAATGACCAAATCAAATTGGCACAGAAATGTTAATTAGGTATCACTGGAACACTGCGATTCTGTTTAAATGAGTATACTTTTAATTAAACTCTGTTTATGTCTTAAGTCAGAGAAATTGTCTCCTAAGTTATACTCAATTAATTGGCTCTTCCAGTCATAATCCCTTATGTGATATATTATTTTGGATTCCATGTGCCTGTGGCTATAGTCCTACTTTGGAGAATATTATTTACAAATAAATAGGACTAGAGATTAAGATTTAAGTTTAGTAGAGGATTTAGTGAATCAGACCACATTTTTTTGTTTAATGGTTTACCCGGTTATCTTGGTTGCTGTTATTTGTAATGGATACAAAGAATTACATGTTATAGAAAAGAGAGGTGGGGGAATCCCTCCATCTGGAGTGGCTTGAAAAACCTGGCTGATTAAAATCAAGTTTGGCCAATGTCTACTAGAAGCATCCTGCCAGAGGACCCAGGTCATAGGTGCCTAAATAAGATACAGTCCAGAGGTAGAGAATAGAGTGTAGTATTTGTTTGAAATTTGATTGTATCATATAATTGCCACAAAATGACTTTTCCTTGTATGGGTCTGGTAAGAATATGGGAGAAGATGCTAATAGGATTCATCTGTGTGTAATCGTGAACAGTGTTTACTTCAATGCTATCCTGCTGCATAAAAAATGAGCCCACTGAGAAGCAGGGCTTGTGGTCTCATCACTGGTAAAAGCCAGAAGTGGAACATGTCCTCTGGCCCCAGCATCTGACTTACCCCTGCCTTTCCCTTGGATTTTGAACTGAACAGCCCCTACCATCACAAGAAAAGAATAGGGGGAAGTGGAGCAGATTATCATTATGCAAGAGTTGGGCTTTTATGACTTCTTCGATCTCCACCTTCATGGGCCTAGTTGGATTTTAAAAATTCTGCAGAAATTATTACCAGAATTGGTGTCAGAAGTGGGATTCACACCCACGCCTCCATGGAGGGTTTGGAATATTTTCTAATTTGCATCAGATCCCATGTTCTCAATGTGAGATAAGACAGGCTCTATGGTGACTGAGACTGCTGGCAATATGGAAAAGGTAGTAAGGTTGGTAATAGGTAGGTTCCTAAAACTTCTCTGGGGAAAGGACTAAGTCTCTGCAAAAGAACACATTCTAAACATGTCTTTGCACTAAGGGAGAGACATCAGTCAGGACTTGGCCACCCTAAGATTCCTTCCTTCTTTTTTTGGCAGAACAGTGCCCATGCAAGTATCATTTGCGATCCTATCAACTCAGATTCCTGGCAACTCCATGTGTATTAGAGTAGAACTGTGCTTCACCGGGTTTTTAATTGCTAATTTTTCAAAAGAAGTTTGCAAGGCCTTTCTTCCAAGGCACTTGGGGTGGACACAAACCTATAACCCTTTGGTAAGCAAACTAACATGCCAATTGTTTGCAGCACCCAAAGCCTCCAGTGACTGATTAAGTTTCTGGCAAATCTAGCTGAAGAAGACACCATAGGGAAGTGGGGAGGGATGGCAGGAGTAGCGATGCTTAATGAAAGCGAGACCATAGGTCACACTGGCAGTGCATCATGGGAAACAAGAGCAGGGTGTACTATGTGAATAAATGTATTTTAACCTTGCATTTCTTTTGCTAACAAAAATTATAAAGGTAAGGACTATGCCATGTGCAAAAAAGAAATGGTATGATTTGGGGATGGAAATTAGGCTACATGAATTAAAAATTCATTATATAATTGCATTCTTCAGTTTGGGGATTTCCTTCGTTCTTAATTTGGGTGGGAAATTTTTGAGTCATTTTGATTATTCTTTTGTGATGTTATTTACAGTCTGGTGGGCTTTGGATAAAAGCACAGAGGAAGTGGAAGTGCAGACAAGCGGCAGGCTTGACTGGACACACCTGCCAGTGCTGGGAAGTTTGCTGAGAAGTACTAAACCATTGCAATTCTAACATTTTCTGTCTCTGTGTACATGTGTGTTTTCTATTTTTGGAAAAGATTCTAAAGATGACTGGGAACCAATTTAAATAATTTGGAGGATTGTTTGAAGGCAATGGGATGTGGAAAAGCTTTCAGGATGGCAGAAGTTAGCAGGCTGTTCCAGATGCCCCTAGAAAGACAAGCCAAGAGCATCCTCTTATTGGGAGGGAAGACATTGTTGTTTTATTATTTAATTGGCACTTGTGATCAGTTTCTTACAAATAGTAGGAGCCACTAAATGGGTCCTCAGAAACTGTCAGCTTTTAATAATTCAAATTTCAAAACAGAGTCCCCAAATATTCAGAAAAATGTTAAGAGAAATTTATGGAAGATGTTTCATGAATAGAAAGCTGGATACGTTTCTAGAACTCCTCTTCTGATGAACTCTCTCAATACCTGACACATGACATTTATGGTGAGCAAAACGAGTCCGCTGTCTTACAGTAACGAACCGCATCTGGCGATACACTGAGGTGTCAGGCTCGCACAGTGCTGGGGGTGTTGGTTAAAGTTATGTGTCAACTTGGTTGGGCAACCATTCTCAGTGCTTTGGTAATTATATAATGATGGACTTTATCAGTGATTAAATAATGTAATTTGGAAGTTCTATATTGATGTACTAATTCTCCATTTTGAGAAATATTATGACCGGCCTTCACTTTTGCCTCACTCAAATGTTCTCATATGGACACGTCTTTGGAACCTAGCCAATAAGTAAGGCGTGAGTGTAATGTAAGGAACATTTTGTTGTTGTTTTTCATTTCTTATAAACTTGTTCTTCTTCTTTCCCATTTGCTAGACATTATTCTAGGAGTTGGGGATACCGTAATAACTGAAAAGGGCCAGAAATCTTTACCCTCATCTAGCTTGTCCTGTAGTGGAGAGAAATAAATTAAAAAAACCAAATAAGCCAAATCATAAATTGTGGTAGCTATCGATACGTGCTATGGCAAAAAGTGAAGCTGGCAGAATGAATAGGGGATGTGAATGATGGGGGAGTCTGTTTTCAATGGGGTGGCTAAGGAAGGCTTCTCCCAGGAAGAACATTACAACAACAGTTTCAGGGTGGGAGAGAGCAAACAGCTTGTAAAAGCACTCTGAGAAAGTGGAATAGGAATTTGCAAAGCTGTGAGATTAGTGTGAGCTAGCACAAGGTGGGAAGTGGTAGGAACAGAGAGAGGGGTCAGGGTCGAATTTATTGGTCTTTATGAGCCAGTGTGAAGGCTTCAATTGTCTAAGTCAGAGGGAGTGAATTAAACTGGCGTCTGTTTTAATGGACTCATTCTGGCTAAAATGTAAAGACTAGACTACATGCTTGTAAGATAGAAATCAATCTTGTTTAGAAGCTATTGCAATATTCCAGGGGAGAGATGATGGTCACTCAGCCCAGGATAATGACAATGAAGACAAGAGAAGGGGTCGGATTCTGGATGCATTTTGAAAGATTGTTAACAGGATTTCCGACACATTGTGTATGATAGGGAATCCAGGGAAACTAAGGGATTAAAGGTGATGCTGAGATATGGAGTCTGGATAGCTAAGATGGATTTGCCATTAATGGCACTGGAGAGGACCCTTGGGGGGGTCCCTAGGTCATCATCTTTGTCACTAATACCTCGAGCACATTGCTTAACCAATCTGTTCCTACAGACATGAGAATTGAATGATGGCATAAATTTCCCTTAGAAACCTTCTTGGTGCGTCATAAGCACTATTAAGTTCATGAAACTACATTCTTTGTGTGGAATGATCCCTCTGAATGAAGCTGTAAACATGGAGTGCCCGTTGCACATGCAGCTGTGGCAAAGAGCTTAGCTTTGGACTGATACGATTTCAAAATATCTGATAATGAACAAAACCAGTACATTTGGTTTCAACAACTCCTTCACCAAGGCCATTAAGGATTTTTTTTGGGGGTGGGCAGGGCAAGATAGCAAAGCAAAAGTGGGAGTCAGGATAATAAGGTGGCCGTGCTGACTGTCGCCTTCCACATAATATATACTATGTGAATAAGATCAGCTTGAGGAAGGCTCAGGTGAAATGGTAAAGGGGGTGCTCAGCAGCGTGATGGAGGGCATTTAGGTACTTAAATTTTTGATTTGATTGGTGCTATTTAGCCCCAGCCCCTCCTTCTTGTCTTGCTATGACATCCCCTCCTTCTATTGTCACATGGCCCACACGGCTCTGCCTGGGGGTTCCTGCTTATTCAAATACATTCACACCTCTACACCTTCTCTTCCTGCTGTTCCCTCCTCCCAAGCATCGTGCGGTTGTGCTTTCCTGATTGATCAGCAGAATAAAACTCTTCCTGCCTACTGCATGTTCGAAGCAATCAGGCTTCATCAAAGCCCAGAGAACTGCCTACAGCTCTGAAGGCTAGGGGTAGGCTCTGGGCTTTGTTGGCAAATCTCTGGCTTTGCACAAAGGGCAGGAGAAAAATTGGGACCACTTTTCCAATGCTCAGCAGGCTCCCACGGTTTCGTTTCACACTGTGTTGGACGTTGTTGATCTTGTTCTGGAAGGAGGTCTTACAACACTGGTGGGGATTTGCACACACTAATTTAGCTAAGGCCTGAGTTTCTCAACCTGATCTCCAGAAATCAGGAGTGAACAAGGACATCTGGCTTATTAGGTGTACTGACCGAGGCAGGCACAAGCTGACAAATGGCTCTTTTCGATTCCTAAGCAACCTTCCTATTGGCGCTGCCAGCTTCCTCCTGACCATTTTAGGGTCATACCTAGAGCAGGTTCATTGGCCTTTCCACCCCCTTCAGATACTAGATATATATTCAACCAATACCATCTATTGAGTTCTTAATTTGTGCCAGTGTATTGGCTAGCTAGCAGGGAGCATGCATAACGATGTCCCTGTCTTTATAAAACTCACGTTCAAGAAGGAGAAGGGAGACTATATGAATCAAATATAGCTGAAGAATCATAAAACTTGTATGGGATCGTAAAACAGAAAAGGGGGTATGGAATTTGCTATTTTATCTAGAGTGATAAATGAAGGTCTTTAGGAAAGATATTTGGTAAATCCTTTGAGGAAAAGCTTATAGAAAGGCAATGAAGCATAGAACAAGATGAGGAAGACCTAACTAAGCAGAGAGGATGAGGATTCAAAGAACGAAACGTGGCCAGGGCAGACCTCTTGAGCAGAGCCCGATAAACTCTCCATGTCTGCAGTCAGAGCTGGCCTGTGGGTGGACCCACGGACAGTGCAGTTGTCAAGCCCCGCTGTGATCAGAGCGCCAGGAAGACCCTTTGGGCGTAGTGTCCTAAATTACAGAGCCAAGGTCTGGCCTTTAGTCTATGGTAAGAGCCTGGTGTTGCCTTTGGTCTTACGGAGAGACCTAGTTGAGTTGCTTCCTGTAGTTCTTCCCAGGCTGTGGTGGCTTGTCCATGCCTGATTGTGTTGAACTTAATTTTTTTCCACTCTTGAAATTTGCTTGGAGACAATATAAAATAATGACAACAATCCTTGAAGTCATCGCACATGCCGAGATCTGTTAGGTACTGTGACAGACAAACTAGTAAACCTTTGGATGGGCACACAAACACTTGCACACCCCCAAGCCTGGATGCCCAGACCGGCACAGCCACACAGGAGCATGGCTTATACAATTATGAAGTTAATTTATATAAAGAATGGTTCCATCACCTTCAGCAAAGGAAGCCTGGGTTTGGTTCCTGTCCAATGCACCACCTATGCGGCCACCACCCCTCTGCCACTGTGTTGCGCCATTGGATGCTGTGATGCTGAGCAGATTTTTGTGGAAAACTGAGACACATAAGTCGGACATGTGTGGTGATTTATGTCTTCAAATCAGCCAGTAAAAACCCTTTGGATCATAATGGTCAGATCCACAATGTGTTTAATGTATTTATGATCTGGCTCAATTGTCTGTGGAGTCCCTGTGAGTTGGGGTCAATAGATGGCAGCTGGCGACAGAGAACAACACTGAAAGGCTGAGGGTCTTTCATTTCTTTGCTCCTTTCCCCTTGCCTTCTGCCTCTTCATTTGAAGAGTGAGCGACTGGTAAAACAAACTGGAACACCCAGAGCTCTGTTGCCCTGAGGGACACCCTGATTTAAGGCAAGTTAACCAGTTGGTTTAGCGGTCTTGTTCTTGAATTCGACCATTTATTTTAGCCAAGCTAACTAGCTGGAATAGCGATTTGGCCATTAGGTGGAAGAGGCATCCTGTAAGGATTTACTTTGTGAAATGGTGTGAGCGTCTCCAGCCAGGAGTAGGGGGAAATGAAGGCAGATATGAGTCCTGGACAGAAACCAGGTGGCATGTTGGCATCTCAGCCCTTCTCTTCCCTTTGCCCCCTCTGTGCTCTCCACCCTCATAGAAACGGTGGTTGTATCACTGCACCTGGATTTGTTACCGTGGTTACAGAGGTAGGCCTTGGTGGAGGAGGGGGAGGAAGCTGCATTTTTTATAAGGGCAAATCACACTGACATTTAAATTGGAAACCTCACAGGGGAATACAGCTGCCGAGGCTCGGGATAGTTAGTTTTCCTTCACAAATGGAACCTTCGTGTGCATGAGGTAGGGGGTGTGAGGGGAGGGGGGGCGGTTAAAGGACAAAGATTATGGTTGGAAACGGGAATAGCAGAATTTTCTGTGATATTGGAGGGGTCAGAGAAAAAGAGAGGGATTTATCAGTGGATGAAAAAAATGATGTTAAACCAAAGGTAGAAGAAGCATGCTATAGGAACAGGAAGTCTAAACCCGATTCAAAGGATAGCGCAGGGAAGGGAGCGCAAGAGAGGAACAACCTAAGAGGAGACGACCAGGACCTTGCTTCTGGCCGGTGACTGGTGTTTTACAGCCTCTTCAAGGACATGGTACTGTATGGACTGGTGGCATTTACCAGATGGATCTAGCTCAAGGATGCCCAAGCCATTTGGAAATTAGGACAGCCCACCTGGCTGCAGAGGCTAGGCCTTTCCCTATCCTTAGGGCAGGTGGTATGCTTAGGATAAGGCACCTGCAAATTCCACAGCAGCATCAAGAAGTATCTAAAACATCTTCACTCACAGAAGTGGGTTTGTCGCTGGAACTTGCGAACTCTCTTCCTCGGATCCTTTAATGAGTCTGTCAGCAAACACCTGTTGATTTCTCATTCTTCCAGGCTGAACTACAGCTCTTACATTAATTGTGGGGAAACACCAGTGGTTCTCTCACCTGAACTCAATATTTATATTCAGAAAGGAAAGACTACTCGCACAGAGGGTAGGGATTGGTCTAAGAGAACATTAAATAATGAACCCCCTCCCCAAAACCAGATCTCTGAAACCATCAATGTCAGGCTTTTCCTTTAGCCTTGTCCTGTGTGTCCATTGCCAGCTCAGCATTCAAGTCCAGGCATTGCAGCTAAAGTGTCTGTTTTGACCACTTACATAAGTTGTGCTTCTGGGATTGGGTACACGAAGTGGAATCACCAGCTGAGAGGAATATTTAGTGTGATGCAATGTGTCGGCCTTCTGTATTCCTCCTGATCGGTTTGACAGGATGTTTACAGACAGGGTGAGTTAGTTAATTGTGCCAGCCTGGCCAATAATCACATGTGGTGCTGGTTGAAAGGCGGAGGGATAAATGGGTGGTGAGCCTCGGCCTTTCGAGTTCTCAGGTCTCTTGTTTTGTGATGGTTGCACCGGGTGCAGCTGCCTTAGCAGTTCCCTGCTTCAGCTTGCAAGATGGATTTCCTACAAGACATCCCCAAGGAGAAGCCGCATGGATCTATCCCGATGCAGCCCTGGGTGCTGGAGCAGCCTTGTGGAGACCCCTGCCAGTGCTGAGATGCTTACACGTTCACGGACTCAGCTTTCCTCCTGCAGTCGGCATTATTGCCTCTGTTTTGTGAGGTGAAGGACTTTGTGGACTGGTGTTGGGTATGGGTTAATGTTGGACTTGTGGGCTTGGGCAGCATTGGGTTGGGATGTTTTCATGATGCACATTTTCTTTGCATAAAACTCTCTCTTATACATGAGTCGCTGTGGATTTGTTTCTCCAAAGTACCTAGACTAATACACAGGGGTATATATGCAAAGCTATGTCCATTTCTGCCTGTGTTGTTGCTTCTGTGTATCCATTTGCATGGGTGCCAGGGTGTGTGAAACACACTTGTGGAAGGCATTTGAAACCAGAGGGTCTTAGGTTCAAGAATTGAATGTGTCTCTGTGACTGTTAGGTTTTGTGCCAAGTTGGTTGTTCTAGGATTCTCGGTGGTTTGGCAGTTAGGGCCTAGTAGGTCTTCATGATATGAGGTGATACAATGCAATAAACTGTATAATGAGATCAGCGATAAGAAGCTGATTAGTTGAAAGAAGATTTGGGTGAGATGCAATGAAAAGAAAATTTCCTTGGCCGTATGGCCTGCATCCAACAAAAGTTGATGCTTTAGAAATGCCTGTTTTGCTTTTTATTGCTGAATCTGGATCCTGCATCTGGCTCAATGACTTCTGAAACTTTGACTTGAGCCAATGGCTTAACATACTGCCTGCCATCCTGGGAATTGTCCATGGCCTGCCATGTGATGGATAGACCTTGGGTTCATTCGTCTTTGCAGTCACAAGTCTGTCTTGAGTTCATCTGTTTCTGCAGCTTCGACACTCAGGACAAGCGTTGAGGAAAACATCTGACCCACTGACCTGGAACTTTCTTGGATTTTGACTGGCCCACTGCTAACACTTTGTGAGCCATTTTTCTGACATAAATGTCCTTCTATATGAACATGTATAAGCTTCGCTGGTTTTGCTCCTCCTGAGAACTCAATCTACGACAGCCTCTTATTAGTTTCTGGAATCCTTAGCTAGAAATTTTATTTATTTCCACGGTTTTTTCCTCCATTCATCTGAAAACAGAAACAATGAATTCTATTTCACAGGAATTTTAGTAAGGGTTTGTTTTGGATTAAATTGTCTGCCCAAAATATATGTTTGAATGCTAATTCTGTGGATGCAAACCTATTTGGAAATAACATTTTCTTTATTATGTAAATGAAATCATATCAGTGTATGGTATGTTTTCAACATACACATTTGTTCCTTTATGTATTAGATGTCCTTTTATTTAAATCTTAAGTAGAATAAAGACAAGACAAGGAAAAATTTTCCAGATGGGGAACACCATCAGCATGAGATGATAACAGTGCCCAAAGGATTCATGACCACATTGCTAATTATTCCGGCAAACCTGTGATTGACATTCTCAGTGAATATTGTTGTAAATTTTCCCTGACAGTCAACTTCCATTGTTTGTGTAAACAGTGTCCAGCCATGAAAGGACTGATTCTGTACAAGTGAATAATTCAGTTACTGTAATATGGAGATAACTTACATTGGACCAATATCAACAGGGTTTTAAAACATTAGTACGAGGAGCTAATCAAAGACAATATTAATGGAAGATCATTATGCCCCTGAGGGGGGTGGTTGTTAAGACTTTCTATCATAAATGAACAAGGAGGTTTTGAAAGGGAGCCAAAGGCAGATTGAAAAACAAAACAAAAACATAGATCTAGAAATAGGTTTGGGGCTTGCACTAAAACCCAGCTCCAATTTAAAAACAATTAGTTCTTACATCATGGCCCTATTCGATACTCAGTATCAGGAAGGGAACACAGAAGATGTGAATGCTACAGCAAAATGCGGTGAATAAATTGATGGTACCCAGCTATCAGACAAAATAGTGTCTAGGATCTTAGGGTCTTACAGGCTTTTTAAAATTTTTATTTTCCCCAAGCAAGCAGCCATCTAAGTGAGATGTCTACTAAGTCCACATGGAAGAAGCACACCAACATCAGTGACCAAAGGACTGTAAATCATATAATCTGAGGTCGAGGAGGGAACAGTTTCAAAGACTAAATTGTGAGACTCTGTTTTTGCCGAAGGCTATGGATGACAGTGGGAGCCTAAGATAACAACACTAAGAAAGCCATGATGGAATTGTATGAAGTAATTAATATAAAGCATCTGGCAGAGTGCCTGGCATAGGACAGATGATTACAGTAACAAATATTTTGTCTCCCTTTACTCTGTACACTGTCTCTTCTCCTTGCCATTGAAAAAGTAATTGAAAATTACTTGATTTAAAAAAAATCATTATTTTGACTTGATGACAGGGCAAACAGCCTTAAAGCAGGAAAATCCATAGCTTGAATGGTAAAGGAGATCAAGAGTTTATAAATAAACATAAACATTCATATATTTCTAGTCTCATGATAGCAGTTAGAAATCAAACTCATCTTGGAAAGTGACATGGGAAGGCAGAGTCAAGGCAGTGTTATTAGAGATTGCAATCCCTGATCCGCAGTGCCTAGGCATTCTGACTTGGGTCCATTTTACCCTGACAGCAATAGAGAGGAAACACTTTACGCCCAGCCTTTTCTCTGGGTTTAATTGCCATTAGTCAATGGTTTACAAGTCTTGGGGGTGACAACTCAAATTGTAATTTCGACATTGAATTCCCATCTCCTCCAAATTGAAGCAATTAACAGCTTGTCATTTCACAGCTGGTCCTGCTAATGATGAAAGACTGGAGATACCTCCTACCTTGGTCTAGAAGTGGGCGCAAGGTCTTTCCTAATAGTTATTTCCTGGGCAGATAACGTCTCAGTTGGGACAGTAGTCTACCCCTGACAATGTGTGTACAGTGTTGTTCACTTCTTCAGGAACATTGAACTAGAGGATCATGGGAGATGATAGGCATTCTGCTCGTGTTGGAGGTGCTCTTGTTGAATCCAGATGCACAGAATGAAGGGTATGTGCAGTTGCTTAACCAGCAAAGAGCAGGACTGAGATTAGATGTAGAAGGATTGCTTATCTCTCGGGATGGCAGTCAGTGCCAGAACAGATGTGAAGAGTGCTGGTTCATCTTTCTTCATAGAATCTTCTTGATAGTTAGCATGCAGACAGCATCATGGTGCTCCAAGCCTTGAGGGCATCCTAACAGCATGGAGCAACCCATGAACAGAGACGCCTATGGGGCTGGCCCCAATCCAAGCTATGCTGAGCCTCTCCATAGAAGAATGAGCTACAGAAGTTATCACTGAAGCTAGAGTCCTGGGAGAAGGGCTAGCCCATTCCACCCACATGGGAGCAAAGAAAAAGAGAGAGTGGGGGATTAGACTCCACTCTGGCACCCCAAGTCCTGAGGATGACATCCCTGCTCATAGCAGCTACTGTGCAGAGAGGACCGATGGTAGGGCCGACAACAGCTTGAGACATGAGGTCACCATAGAGGACCATAGTGCTACAGAAGTCAATATTGGGGACATAGTATGGGGAGTGAGCCTGATCTGGGGACACAGTACAGGGAGTGAGCCTGATCTGTTCCCTCACCCCCAACCCCAACCTGGCCCCTCCCGCAGTGGGGTGGAATATAACAGACCAACAATGGGAGTTAGGTCATGAAGCCCTGGAGGGCTCCCCAAAATAGACTTCAGATGCAGAAAGGCAGTGCCAGGAACCCCACTGGATTGGTGGGGAGATAGTAAAAAAGGGCAGCAGACTGATGAGGAACTATGTATATCAGCGGTTCTCAACCTGTGGGTCGCGACCCCTTTGGGGGTAGAATGACCCTTTCACAGGGGCCACCTAAGACCATCCAAAAGTACACATTTCTGATGGTTTTAGGAACTGAGAGATGGTTCCTCTATCCATCTCCAGGCAGGTCTGCCCACATGCAGATATGCTGATCTGGTGAGAAAGAAGCTATCTCAACCTTCACATTGACTTTGGCTTTTTATGCATACTGTCACACAATGCAGCAATATAGTTTCTTGTTGTGATAGTAAGATGTTAACCCATGCTACACCATGCTTCAAGACAAAATTTCATTTGCTTGTAATTAGAAATATTTCACAATATATAATTACATATTGGTTTTGTGATTAATCGCTATGCTTTAATTATGTTCAATTTGTAACAATGAAAATACATCCTGCATATCAGATATTTACATTATGATTCATAACAGTGGCAAAATTACAGTTATGAAGTAGCAACAAAAATAATGTTATGGTTGGGGGTCACCACAATATGAGGAAGAGTATGAAAGGGTGGCGGCATGAGGGGGGTTGAGAACCACTTATGTAGAGGGAGGTTGGTGGTTTTGTCTATCTATGTAAGATAGGCATGAGAAACAAGCCTGAGGAGAAAATAACAGTGTTGGGGGAGGAACAGGGGTGTGTTGGCTGGGGGAGGGAGCAGCGGGGGATCAGCAGTAGAAATCCTGATAGTGGTGTAGCATCCATAATCAAGCCGGAGGAATTACTGAGAGGCAAACAAGGAGTGAACATGATAGTGGGATAGGAAGAAGGTAACAGGAAACAGGGCAAAGAACTAGGAAGCAAAATGATTTATAAGGGTATTAACATGGAGGTGTACTTATGTAAATCTATTAATGCATAACAATAGGGTTATTTGCCTATGTACATATATTTATATGGCAATACATTGAGGTAGTGGATAAATTCTGGGCCTTGACTTAAGTCTTCCCTCAACACAAGAACACTTTGTAATAACAATGTGGCACTGAGTGATGCCCATCTCCCCAACATGATCACTGAAGACAATCTGGGTGCACAAACAAATGTGGTGGAGAAAGCAGATGGTGCCTGGCTATCGAAAGATATAGCATTTGGGGTCTTAAAAGTTTGAAGCCAAACAAGCGGCCATCTAGCAGGAAGCAAGATAGCCCATATGGAAGAAGCACACCAGCCTGTGTGATCATGAGGTGTTGGCAGGAGCAGACATCAGAATTCCAAAAATAAACAACCTCATCGATGTGATGGAGAGGGGTCAATAGATAATTGGATGTCCCCATGCAGAGCGACTGTGTGAAGGAGGATATGCATCCAGTGCGCAGTTTAGCACCGGCAAAATACACAGCACTCTTTGAGTTCTTTTGTCCATCTCCCTCCACCACTATTATGATCTCACTGTAATTTCCACTGGATCGGCGTACAGACAGTAGCACAGATGAGAACATTTCATATATGGCGTTCAGGAAAGACAACTCCCTTCAGAAACAGTAATGGGAGCAAAGATTCCAGAGGATAGGAGAAGGGAAGGGGCATGAAGGGAGGGAAGGGGGAATTATCCCCTTCAGGGGAAGAATACCAGGATAGTAGTTGAAGGGATAGAATGGGTGGTGTAAGATATGTATAAATAATATAACAATACAAAATATATTAAGGATTTGTGGGGGTTGAGGGGTGAGAGAGGGAGGGGGGAAAGAGGAACTGATATCAAAGCATTTGAGTAGAAAAATAATGTTTAGAAATTGTTAACGTCAATAATTGTACATGTCTGATGGAGATAATGGATGTGTACTTTGTTATAATATCTATAAGAGCCCCAAGTAAAATGATTTATTTTAAAAAACCTGTATGTCTGTATGATCTGTGTGTCTTAGTTTCCTAGCGCTGCTATAACACAAATACTACAAGTGGGTAGCTTTAAAAAGACAGAAATTTATTTTCTTATAGTTCTGGAGACAGAAATTTCAGTTCAGTTTCCCTGTTGTATCTCTAGGAATTCCTTGATTTCTTGGGTTACAGATGATGTTCCTGTGGTAACAGGACACTGAGACACTACTACCTATGTGCTTGTATCCTTTGTGTCCACGTTTCGTGCTATTATTCAGAGTGATTAGACTTAAGATCTAATCTATGGAGCATGATAGAGTCTATAGAACAAATAAAATATTATTTCCAAACAGGGTTTCATATAAAGGTATAAGAGCTAGTATTCTAACACATAATTTGGGGGAACACAATTTAACCTACAGTGCAATGTACCTTGGCTAGTGTTAAGTTGGGCAAGAGGAGGATCTTGGGGGCAGTAAAGACCTCTGGAGCCTGGTTAGAGCCAAGAAGATGAAATATTTTCCTCAGTGAAACTGAATATATTCCTTGACCTTGTCCCCCAAGGTTGCAGTAAATAGAACAATCCGGAAGCCAAAGGCATATTAATTTTCACTCTTTCCAGCAAACTACCTTATACATTAGGCTTCAGGCTCTATTTTATCCTTTATTCACCTCTGAGAAGTTTTCATAACTGTGTTAGACAGGGTTCTCTAGAGAGATAAAGCCAAATTCCTGATAATTTAACATATTTATTTATAAAGATAATTAGATATATAACAAGAAATGAACTGTTAAATCATATACAGATAAATATACAATACAAGAAATAAACAGTTAAATTAGAAAGCACTACAAATGGTTTAGTGCAACTCACGTCCGTGAGAGAAAGTTGAGAGACTAGCAGTCCTTCAAGTCTCTGTCTGATGCCAGATCTTCCTCTATTTGTAGAGAGAGCTAGGCTATGTCAGCACAGCAGCCAATCACAAGGCAGGTCACCAACTTCCAGTCCCCAGCTCCAGAGAAGTCTTAAAGGGACCTCAACTTACAGCAACACAGTCCACAGGCTAGGCGGCCCACAGGCAGTGTAGCCTTTAAATTGAGGCACAGGACAAGCAAGGCAACCGCACACTGGTCCGATGATCACAGAGCGAGAGACAAGAAAGGCAAGGCTCACCAAGCCATTTATCTCTCTGCCTGTCAGTCAATCCCACCTGCGTTTATCAGCCAGGCTGGCACAATAAACTATCTTAATAACCATCGATGATGTTCATGGCCTGATTACTTCTTCTTATACTCTACAATGTACCTGATCTTGGATAGGTGCTCTGCTAAAGCCTGCTTTGTAAGCCTTGGATGAGTTCTAGAGTCAGAGACAAGACAATGGAAAGACTGGCTTTAGATCCCTGGGGCCAGGATCCCTAGGGAAACAGACCTAATGAATTCTTCAACTTCTCCTAAATATTCATTGAATAAACATATGAGCTATAACCTGCCCTATGCAGTGCCTTCTCCTGCCCAGTCAGCTTTTGCTTAAGAAGGGCAAGTTTGCAGTTTCATTCCTAAATGGTAATGTAAAGCTGTCCTTCATGGACCACTCTCACATCCAAACACTACCTATCAATTACATCATGGTTCAAACCTTTTGTTTGTGCCAGCGCCCCCTGATCTCCCCTCCTCTAATGGTCCTGGTGTGTAATTGGCTTAAGATAGTGCTCAAGGATGATATTTGAGGCCTACTACATTGGAGTTAAATTCCACTAATGCTATCACTAGCTGTACAACTAGAACTTTTCTGAACACCATTGTATCTATAAATGTGGAGAATAATTCCTATCTGCAGCAGGTTTCAAAGCTCCATTGAAAGGAATGTCTATCTATCTATCATTGATCTACCTTAAAATCTATAAATATGCAGGCTCGTAACAAGTATGCATTTTCCTTTTCACGCTTATATTTTTCTGTATGATTTCTAATTGGGCAGGAATACACTAATTGTAATATCAATTCCATCTAAACCAGTTTAAGTCAAATAAAAAGTGAGGGGCAGGGAGAGTGTTCATAGCATCTGTAAATATGGGAAATTCACATGTAAATGTGCCCAAAGACGAAAAAATTCAAAGTCTCAAAACTTTCTCACACCCAAACCAAAATATTTTAAACTCAAACCTTGCAAAGGTCGTATCAGCAGACTCCGCTATAATTCTTTTTTTTTCTCTTCACCTCTCAACCCTGGAACACCAGGTTTCTTCTCAGACTGGCATTTTCTGCATGGTGGCAAAGATGGTCCCTTGTAGTTTTAGGCCAATAATAACTATGACGCCATTTTTCTTTCAAATTCCCCTCAAGGGTTTGGAGCCTTGAATAAAGAATGCTCTGGATAAGGTTATAGGTTGAGCAAGAAACTCTGACTCTGGTTAGCCTGGCCTGCCTCATCCACCCTCCTAGTGACCTGGGAGTGGGCTCAGATAGACCAAACCAAGTTCAGGGAGGGTGGGGAGAAGAAGTTTCAAAGGAAAAAAATCAAGGCGCCCAAACAAAAGAAAGGGGAACGTAATGCTTCACAGACAAGACACCAGATGGCCGGTGTGATGACTCTTTCCCACCCTCTTTCATGTTTCCTCTTCCGTGATACTGGGGTCGGTCTCGGCTCTGAGACTCGGTCATTGATTTTCTGTTCTCTCCTGTTTCCTTGATGTAGGCTTGTCTTTTGCTCCCAGACAACCTGCAACTTTAGATGGATTCTTCCTCCTCTGAGAAAAGTGCAGTGCATTCAAAAGGAGCAGGATTTGTTTCCAAATGCTACACTATTGCTAAGATGATGTTCACCACCTCCACTACCACCACCACCATTCTACACCATGTTTAAGTACTTGATATGTGCCAAATCCTGGGTAAATAAAACAAAAACCACGACCATTGAGTTGATTTGGACATTTAGAAACCAGGTAGGGCAGAGTAGAGTTGCTCCTTAGGGTTTTTGAGTCTGTAAATCTTTCCACAAGCAGATAGGCTGATATTTCTTCCATGAGGTGGCTGATGGTTTCAAACCACCCACCTTGCAATTAGCAGTGCAGCCTTCACCCGCTATGCCACCAGCGATCTAAATAGTATCGAATTTTACCTTCACAAGAATCCCAAAAGGTAGCATCATTTACTTCCTCTATTTGATCAATGAGGAAAATTAAGCTGAGATCACAGCAAGCAGAGCTCCAAAGTGCTACATGCATCTCTCAGAAGTCTTTTAAATTATAGCTGTTGAATGTTAACCTTTTTCCTTACTCTAGAACAATGTTTCTAATGTACGGTGTAGGAATTACTGATCAAAAACCAACAAATACTTGGGGATGCTTACTAAAAATTTAGATTTCTGGCCTGTTTCTAGAAATACTAAATCAGAATACCTGGGGATCCAATTCAGTGATGATATGTTGTCCACATGATTCCTGCTTAAATTTGAGACCCGTTTTCATGGAAGATAAAGATGCCTCTCTTTGTGGTTGGTTTCAACCCTTTGGTGGGTCTTTTCCTCACAATTGGTTCTCAAGATAGACATAAGTCTTATGGGACCATCACCCTGGAATGCTGGCACATCGAAGGAGACCCACTGGGCGGGTGAAGCCAGGAAAAGTCATGGTCAAGGACAGAAGCAATCTGACTGTGGAGTTACAACTTTTGTCTACAGTTACATGGGAGAATCTAGTCTGAATTAGCCTAGTGATTGTCAGGCTATCTCAGTTTCAACCTTATAATGTTTTCTACCAAAGGTGACTTGAGGAGGCCTGATGACATCGTGGTTATTTATTGGGCTGCAACCCACACGGTCAGTGGTTCAAAGGCAGCCACTCCTCTGGAGAAAGACTGAGCGTTCTACTCCTATAACCAATCTCTCAGAAACTCACAAAGGCAGTTCTACCCTGTCCTTTAGGGTCATCATGAGTTGGCTTGGATTTGATGCCCATGAGGCCTTTTTTTTCCCTTTTCTTTTCAACCATCATCCCTTTTTACGATTATACCCTTCATAATAGTACTTACACAATTTGGCAACTATCTATTTGCTAATTGGATAATTGTCTGCTTATCCAAGTAGAATATAATCTTCAGTTGAGGGACTCCACAGAGGCCATGCCTGATATACTGAAGATGCTCAAAAACATTTGTTAGGAAAATGGAGAATTGATCTAAAAGGAGAGGCATGATGGTGGTAGCCTACCACAAACAAACAAACAAACAAACAAACAAACAAACACCTATAGGACAGAGTAGAACTATCCCTGTGGGTTTCTGAGAGACTGTAACTCTTTATAGGAGTAGAAAGCCTTATCCTTCTCTCATGAAGTGGCTGGTGGTTTTGAACTGCTGACCTTGTAGTTAGCAGCCCAATGCATAACCGCGGTGACTTCAAGACTGACACTAAACACTGTTGTAGGGTTGGATGTTTGCCCAGTTTAAAGTTGGGTCTCAGCCGGGAATAATGGAATACTGTCTAGTCATAACTTAACAATAACCCAATGGGAAGGTTTCAGGGCAGATTTCTGGTTCATAAAAGGACTGACAAAAAACCTGAGCACAGACTGAAGGAATTTAATACAAATTATGGCAAAAATAAATCAGATTAGTCCGTGGCATTTTGGAGATTGGATTTAAGGGACATTCTCTGGTTCCAATGACTTAGATAGATTATGCCTACACATTGTGTTTAGCTTGGTTAGGATCCCTTTAGTAATGGTCAGGGCAGAACGTGAAGTATGTAGTTGTCAGCCTTTGATCTATAAGAAGACTCTCAACCTTTAAGACTGCTGTCCGTTACTTTTCTTCCTGAGAGTGGAGCTCCAGGGGAAAATGAATGAGGTCATTTTGTTGTTGGGTGTACGGAGTGACTCTAATGAACAGAACACTGCCTGGTCCTGCGCCACTCTCACAATTGTTCATTTGAGTCAGTTATTGAAGCTACTGTGTCAATCCATCTCATCTGGGCCCTTTCCCTTGTTTGCTGTCCTTTCACTTTAGGAAACACATTTCCAAAGTATGTGAGAGAAAAAGTCTTGACTTTCTTGCCTCTAAGAAGCATTCTGGCTGTACTTCTTCCAGAACAGACTTGTTTGTTCTTTTGGCAGTTCATGGTACTTTCAATATTCTTTACCAACAACATAGTTCAAATGCATTGTTTCTTTTCCGGCATTCTTTATTCAATGTCCAACTTTCACTTGAATAGGAGAAAACTGAAAATACCCTCGCTTGAGTCAGGTGCATCTTAGTCTTCAAAGTAGCATCTTTAATTTTCAGCACTTTGAAGAGGTCTTGTGTGGAAGCTTTACCTATTTCAATGTGTCCTTTGACCTTTTGAGTGCTGCTTCCAAGAATATCGATTGTGGATTCAAACAAAATCCTGGACAACTTCAAAGTCTTCTATTTGTATCATGATGCTCCCCATTGGTCCAGCTGTGAGGATTTTTGTTTTCAATGATTTATAATCCATACTGAACGCTGCTATCCTTGATCTTCATCAGCAAATGCTTTGAGTTTACTTTCAGCAATCAAGGTTGAGTCTACATAAGTCTTCTTCCAATTTTGATATCACATTCTTCTTTATCCAACTCCTTTGATTATTTGCTTAGCATACAGATCAAATAAATATGGTGAGGGTATACAACCCTGTCACACACCTTTCCTAATTTTGAATCATGCCGTATTCCTTTGATCTGTTCCCACAACCGCCTCTTATACAAGTTCTGCAAGAACACGATGGAATGTTCTGGAATTCCTATGTGCCTCAGGACTTTCCATGGTTTACTATGTTCCACACAGCTTAATGTCTCAGTCCAGTCAAGAAAACATACTTCTGGTATTCTCTTCTTTCAGCAGAGAGCCTTATGATGTCAGCAATGATATCGCTTGTTCTTTGCCCTCTTCTGAATCAGGCTTGAACCTCTGGAAGGTCCCTGTTAGTGTGCTGCTGCAAATTGTTGTTGGATGGTAGTCAGAACAATTTCACTTGAAATTGATATAATGTGTTGTTATTCTATAATATGAGTATTTGATTGGGTCACCTTCCTTTGGAATGTGTACACATAGAGCTCTCTTCTAGTCAGTTGGTCAACTTGCTGTCTTCCAATTTCCTGGCATAGACAAGTGAGTGATTCATCACCTTGCTGAACTATTTCAATTGGTCTGGTCATCCAGGAGTTCCCGGAGCTTTGATTTTGGCTGTTTGCTGTGCAACTTGAACTTCATCTTTCAGTATAATTAGTTCTTGACCATATGCTACTTCTTGAAGTGGTGGAACGTGGACTCTTTTTTTTTTTTTGGTACACTTACTGTGTATATTATTTCCATCTTCTTTGGATGCTCCCTGCATCAGTCAATAATTTGCTCATAGAATGTTTCAAGATTGCAACTCGAGGCTTGAATTTTTCCTTGAGTTCTTTTAGCTTAAACATAGCTGAGCATGTGTTTCCTTTTTGGTATTTTCCTATTAAATTTTTGCACATTTCATTGTAATATTTTATTTTGTCTTCTTGAGCTGCTCTTTGACGCTTCTATTCGGCTTTGACTGCATCATTTTCCCACCTACGTTAGCTAATCTATGATGAGAAGTAAGTTTAAGAGTCTCTCTTGACATCCACTTTGATCGTTTCTTTCCTATCTTTTTAATGGCCTTTTGCTCTCTTCCTAAATGTGGTTCTTGGTGTCCTCCCACAGTGCATAAGGTCTTAAGTGTTTAATACCTTAAACCGGTTCTGAAGTGTTTTCAGTTTGAATCAGATAAACTCAAGGTCATATTCTGGCTCGTGTGGACTTGTTTTCATTTTCTTCAGCTTGAACCTGAATTTACATCCGAGCAGGAGGTAGCTTGCTACACAGTCAACCCCTGGCCTTGTTTCAGCTACTGATATTGATTGAGGTTCTGGCATAGACAGTTTCCAAGAAATTTGAGATAAATTCATGTTTACTACTTCTGATGAATGTGGAAATGGGGCTCTTTGGAAATATTCCTAATATAACCATCACAATATGATTGGGAGAGTGGCCCCTCATAGCCTAGGAGAAACAGTCCCTCAACAGCTGCTTGGAGGGATGTTCAGGCCTGTGAAGTCTGCGATGAAGGTACTTCATGTGAGCATTAATGATACTCTAGCACTCTTGGTGCGGTTGTAATTCTCCTTTAAAGTTCCTATGTCCATTGATCTTACTCTGAATAAGACATTTGGAGAAATGATGTACAATAATGTTCTTGTCTTAGGTACTGGAACATCTTCCACATATGGTGAAACAACACATTAGGTTTTAACTTCTTTACATCTCAGCCCCTGAATTTTGGGAGCCTTTAATTCTGCCTCTAATGTAAAGCTATTCTCTATCTCTCAAAATTATTGGTCTGGATTTCAATATAGAATGGATACACACACATTAAAATATTTGGAAATGATAATAAGCTAGAGAATTAAAAATGAGCACCTGTCATATTACCACCCTAAACAACTACTGCTAATATGTTGTCTAGTTACCATGCTGCATTTTTATTATGAATAGCTTTAAGATATTTTTGTTTGCTTTACATAGCAGTAATCATGCTGTATACACAACTCTGGGTCCCTGAGCATAATACTATAATGATAACGGCAGAGGGATTTTTCATGTTATTATAAGCAGTTCATAAATATCAATTGTGGGTACCACAGTTGATTTAATCATTTCCCTACTGTTGGATGTTTAGCCTGTTTGAAATTTCTGAATAATGCTGTAATGAACATCTTCATAAATAAAATAATTTCTGTACTGGGGATTTTCCAAGTTAGCATAGATTTCAAAGAAATGGAGTCATAATTTTTGTGTATGTGAATCACCCTCACCAGTAACTGATAAGGTGACTTTGCACAATTTAGAAAGAGGCACCATTTCATCCAACCCTTTATCTGCCCTCCGCAGGAAAACCATTTCAGAGACTGAACCTGCAATTCCTTCAAGGTGAATAGCGCTCCTTGTACAGCCAGAGGTGATGGATTTTAGGTCAAAATTTTGAGGTTCCAAATCCCTTTCCAAGAGTTTATAGCAATTTATTTTCTTACTAGTAACATAAACATGACACTCTATCTCATCTTAGTCAGTGTGTCAGCATAGGGTCCCTGGGGCCCAACTGGCTTCAGGAGCCCTTGAAAGTTGGATGTTTCAGTTCACCCAGAGGCATCTTGGGAGAAAGCCCTGGTGATCTACTTCAGAAAAGGCAGCCATTGAAAACCCGTTGGGGTATATGTCTAGTCTGACACACATGCGCTCACCATGAGTCGCAATCAACCCAAAAGCACTTTTAAAAAAGTCATTATAGAGTATTCGTTATCTCTGTTTTAATTTATTTATTCTAACCCAAACTAAGCCCCCCAAACTGACTGTCACCGACTTGATTCCAACTCATAGCATCCCTATAGGATAGGATGGAGCTGCCCCTAGGGACCCTGTAGGTAGAACAAGGTACAACTTGCCTGTACCTGTGAGTTTCTGAACCTATAATTCTTTTTTTTTTTCATTTTAAAATCATTTTATTGTGGGCTCGTACAACTCTTATCACGATCTATACATACAGCCATTGTGTCAAGCACATTTATGTATTTGTTGCCATCATCATTCTCAAAACATTTTCTTTCTACTTGAGTCCCTGGTATCAGCTTCTCATTTTTCCCCCTCCCTCTCTGTCCCCTCTCCCTCACAAACCCTGGATAATTTATAAATTATTATTATTATGTCATGTCTTACACTGTCTGATGTCTTCCCTCTAAGGTGACCAGATTTTAACATTGGTAAAGCGGGACACCATTGACCGAGGTGGGGGGTGTCCTTGATTAAACATTTTGTCTATATGGACCAAATAGACCGTTCCCTAGCTTGTCGTGCATTCTTTCCAAAAATTGGGACTTTTTAAAAACGCCAAAAATCAGGACTGTCCCGCCAAAAGTGGGACGTCTGGTCACCTTACCCTTCACCCACTTTTCTGCTGTCCAAATCCCAGGGAGGGTGTTATATGTAGATCCTTGTGATCGACCTTCCCTCCACCCTCCTGGTATTGCCATTCTCACCACTGGTCCTGTAGGGATCATCCACCCTGGATTCCCTGTGTTTCCAGTTCTTATTTGTACTAGTGTACATCCTCTGGTCTAGCTGGATTTGTAAGGTAGAATTGGGATCATGATAGTCGGGGGGGTGGGGGAAGCATTAAAGAACTAGAGGAAAGTTGTATGTTTCATTGTTGCTATACTGCACCCTGAATGGCTGGTCTCCTGTGGCCCTTCTGTAAGGGGATGTCCAGTTGCCTAAAGATGGGCTTTGGGTCTCCACCCCACACTCACCCTCATTCACAATGATATGATTTTTTTCTTCTTTGTTGCCTGATATCTGATCCCATCAACACCTACCTCATGCTCATACAGGCTGGTGTGCTTCTTTCATGTGGGCTTTGTTGCTTTTCAGCTAGATGGTTGCTTGTTTACCTTCAAGCCTTTAAGACCCCAGACGCTATATCTTTTTATAGCCATGCACCATCAGCTTTCTTCACCACATTTGCTTATGCACCCATTTGTCTTCAGCAGTCGTATTGGGAAGGTTAGCATACAATGATATGATTTTTTGTTATTTGATGTCTGATACCTGATCCCTTCAACACCTCGTGGTCACAGAGACTCGTGTGCTTCTTCCATGTGGGCTTTGTTGCTTCTCAGCTAGATGGCCACTTGTTTAACTTCAAGTCTTTAAAATCCCAGACGCTCTATCTTTTTATAGCCATGCACCATCAGCTTTCTTCACCACATTTGCTTATGCACCTGCTTTGTCTTCAGCAATCGTGTCAGGAAGGTGAGCATCATGGAATGCCAGGCAAATAGAACAAAATGTTCTTGCAGTGAGGGAGTACTTGAGATGGGAGTAGAAAGCTTAATCTTTCTCCCGAGGAGTGGCTGGTGGTTTCAAACTGCTGACCCTGTGGTTATCAGCCCAAATGTGGAATTCACTATGCCACCAGGCCTGTTTAGTTATTCTACGTGAAGTGGTATTTATCTATTTCTTATTTATGTGACTTTAAACTACCATTTTAATTTTGGTTCTCTCTGAAAGGAAGCAGCAGAAGCTAAACAAAATCTATATATGGACACCAACTTCATAGGTGAGCTCTCGGCCTTCATAGAGCAGGAAATGAATGAGTAATCAGGTAGATAAAAGGGTACGTGAAATAAAATTAAACAGGTGACCTACTTCTAAGTGCCCGGGGGTAGGGTGGGGGGGACTTTAAACTGAGTATCCAAGGATGGAACATGGAGAAGATGACATTTGAGCTGAGTCCTCAATGACCTTGCTGACTTGCTATGTGCCAAAGTAAAAAGAGAATATATCTATTAAGACTCCTCTAGATGCTTTGCTGATTTAACTATTATTTTAGAAAAATATGTTTGTGGTAAAAATATATACCAAATTTAGAAATTTAAACTATGCTAAAGTATACAATTTAGTGACACTAATTATATTCCATTTTCCCCCAACCATCACCATATCTATTTCCAAAACTTTTCACCCACTTACAGAGAAACTCAGTGCTGCTTCACCAATAACTTCCCATATCCTCCTCCACATTTAGTAGCCCTTTATCTCTACCAGTTCCCCAAAAGAAAGACCCCCTGAAAATAAGACCTACATACAGTTTTGCTTCTTACTGAAATATAAGGCATCCACCTGAAAATAAGACCTCCCCGAAAATAAGCCCCCCGAAGCTACCATAATTCTGGACTCTGGACCATAGTGGCGGGCGGCGCTGTGCAGCTCACTGTTGTTGCAACGCAGCCAGAGCAGACAGCAAATGCAAGGTCTCTTTTAATAAAATATAAAACAATAAACAATAAATGTGTACTGTATTCTTCTTCATGGAAAAATAAGACATCCCCTGAAAATAAGACCTAGCACATCGTTGGGAGCAAAAATTAATATGACACTCTCTTATTTTCAGGGAAACAGGGTATGTATTGCTTCTTCTTGATTTTTCAGAAGTGAGATGATGTAATATTTGTCCTTTTGAGTATGGTTTATTTCACCCTGCATGATGCTTTCAAAGCTCATTCATATTGTAGCATGGATCAGAGCTTCTCTTTTGTAGCTGAGAATATTCCATTGCATGTATGTGCCCCATTTTGCCTATCTGTCCATCTGTTGACAGACATCTGGGTTGTTTTCACCTTTTGGCTAGTGGGAAGAATGCTACCATGAATATTTGTAGCTGTGTGAGTCACTGCTGTTGGCTATGTACTTAGGAGGAGAGATGTCATCCTGGTAAAGTTTTGAGGAAATGCCCTACTATTTTCTAAGGTGGATGTCCCGTTTCATATTCCAATCAGTAATGCAGGAGGGCTCCAACCTAGTCTCTCCAATCCTGGATATTTATCATTTCCAGGTAGTGGTCATTCAATTGAGAGTGAAGTAGTACCTCATTGTGGGTTTGATTTTCATTTATTTAATGAAAATTCATCTCATATTTAATAAATGAAATTTATTTGATATCATTTATTTAATGACAAGTGATAATGGGTATTATGTTACTCAGCCATTTGTACATCTTCTTAAGAGAAATGTCTACACAAGTCCATTGCTTCTTTTGAAAATTGAGTTCCTTGCCTTTGTGTTGTCCACTGTAAGAGTTATTTATATATTGCGGGTAGTAATGTCGGCTATACGATTTCCAAATATATATGTTTCACATTCTGAAGATTCCATTTTCATTTTCTGATAAAGTCCTTGGATACACAAATGTTTTTAGCCTTGATAAATTTCGAGGTTTTCGTCTCAGAATTTAAGGTTCTCGTCCTTATACTTAGATCATTGATACATTTTTATAAATTTTCATAGTAGGTCTTAGGTGTGTGTCCAGATTGTTTGTTTGGGTTGTGGAAATCCAGTTGTCCATGCAACATTTATTTAAGAAATCGTTTTTCCTTATTAAATAGACTTTGCTCCTGGTTAAAATCAATTCTGTAGACATAAGGATTTATTTCTGACTCTCCAACCTATTCCAGATGCCTTTATGTCTATCTTTGCACTAGTACAGGGCTGTTTAAATTACTGCAGAATGACAGTAGGAATGCTACTAGAACAATGGTTAAGAGTTAGAATACTAACAAATCTGTGCTTTGCAACCACCTTTGGTTCTTCGCTATTTAGGGCAGATAAAATTTTATGTAACACACCATACAAAGTATCTAGTAATGTCTAGCATGTCCAAAGTCAGAAACAAATTTTGTGACTGAGTGTGGGTCTGAAGGGTCTATTCTTTCCACATAAGTACGTTAAATAGAAACGAATGCTTGTAGGTTATGAGCCAAATGCTGTCTTTGAGTAGTTAGGCTTTGGTATGGGAGGGTAAAAAATCCCCACTTTTTGTCCCCTGAATTGCTTCAAGATTAAAATCGGAATGACTCAGTGTGAAAGGCTTAGTGGCTAAAGAAACATCATCTAACAGCTCAAAAAATCTCACATGGCCCTTCTCTACTTCTAGCGATATTTGACAATTTTTGTTTAAATACTTTGGACCATTGGTGAATTGAAGCTTCTGTCTAGGTGGAAGCTGCCCCCCCCCTCCCTCCAAGAGCATTTCAAATGAGTTTTGCGCTGAGTACGGAGTCTCCTGGGAACTACTGCCACTATAGGCTGATTCTGAAACATGTTCACAACAAGACTGGATTCCTTTCTCATTTTTCAGGTTCAGATAACTTTGAAGAATTTCTGCAAGTCAACACATATGGGCTTAATCATATTCCACCCAGTTAACATTCTAACTTATGGCATCTTTAAAAAACATTAAAAAAATCATTTTACTGGGGGTTTGTACAACTCTTATCACAAGCCATCCATACATCAATTGTATAAAGCACATTTGTACAGTCATTACCGTCATCATTCTCAAAACACCCACTCTCCATGTAAGCCCCTGGCATTGGCTCCTCATTTCCCCCCCTTCTTCCCCACTCCCCACTCCCTCATGAACCCTTGATAATTTATAAATCATTATTTTGTCATACTTATATTGTCCGATGCGTCCCGTCACCCACTTTTCTTTTGTCCATCCCCTAGGGAGAAGGTTATATGTAGAACCCTATAATTGGCCCTCCTCTATACCCCACCCTCCCTACACCCTCCCGGTATCACTCACTCTCACCACTGGTCCTGTAGGGATCATCCATCCTGGATTCCCTGTGTTTCTAGTTCCTATCTGTACCAGTGTATATCCTCTGGTGCAGCCAGATTTGTAAGGTAGAACTGGGATCATGATAGTGTGTGTGTGTGTGTGTGTGTGTGTGTGTGTGTGTGTGTGGAAACATTTAGGAACTAGAGGAAAGTTGTGTTTCATCATTGCTACCCTGAACCTGACTGGCTTATCTCCTCCCTGCTACCCTTCCATAAGGGATGTCCAGTTGCCTACAGGTGGGCTTTGGTCCCCACTCCGCACTTCCCCTCATTCACAATGATATATTTTTTTTTGTTCTGATGATGCCTGATCCCTTCAACACCTCGTGATCATACAGGCTGGTGTGCTTCTTCCATGTGGGCTTTGTTGCTTCTGAGCTAGATGTCTGCTTGTTTACCTTCAAGTCTTTAAGACCCCAGATGCTATAGCTTTTGATAGCCTGGCACCGTCAGCTTTCTTCACCACATTTGCTTATGCACCCATTTGTCTTCAGCGATCATGTCGGGAAGGTGAGCATCATGGAATGGCAGTTTAAGAGAACAAAGTATTCTTTCATTGAAGGAGTACTTGAGTGGAGGCCCAATGTCCATCTGCTACCTAAATACTAAACCTACAAATAGATGCACATAAATCTCCTTCCCCATCCTCATATCTAAATATATTCACATATGCACATACCTTTATTTAGACCTCTATAAATGCCCTTTGCCTCCTAGCTATTTCCTTTTACTTTCCTCCTGTCCCACTAGCATGCTCATCCTTCATTGTGTTATAGTAACTCTTCTCGGTTACATTACCCTTGATCATGCCCTACCAGGCCTCCTACACTCTCCTCACTACTGATTTGGATCACTTTTGTTCCCCTAATTTGTGGCATCTTATGATCTTCTTTGTCAATTTTAATTTTCTGCCCTGCCCCCTGCAAGTATAACATGTTTTTCACACCTGTAACAAGAATATGTTTCAATTTTACACTCTTTCTCTGCTGCATCCACCCTTTGACTAGTTTAAACTAGTTATAGAAGCAGGAACATACCAGATGTCTGGGACTTCAAGTTGAAGCTGAAGGTAAAGAGCACCTGGGCAGAAGATGTGAACCTGAGGAACGAGCTGCTCAGCACATGCACAACACCCCATAAGTGATGACAGTCAACCCAGAAGTCGTTAGCTTGGATTCCATTTTTGAACACCTGTTGTGTGCAGCGAATTACCATAACCCCATACATGTACATCTAATTCCTAGAATCCATCTTTGTTTATGGATAAACATAATGTCCTTCCCGCCTGAATTCTTTAAAAATCTCCTTTTCCCTTGTTCTGAGAGAATATGGTGTATGTTATCTTAAGGGCCCTGGCATGTGTCCCTTTGCAAAGTACTTCTCTCTCCACTAAATCCTTCTGCTTGTGTGGTAAATTTGGCTCCCTCATAGTTATTCTTAAGTGGGTGGGGGAAAGAAACATCAGCTGCTGGGCATTCCTGCAACAATTCCGGAGCATGATTCTGGAATGAATGAAAGACTAAATAGTTCAGAGCCTGTCAGTGACTCCTAAGCCAGCCTGGTCTCTTTGCTTTGTGATTTGTGACTTAACTGGAATGTTCTGATACCAAGTGCAAGAAGACAGGCATAAGGGCTCTTTATCATAGTCTTTGATCATGTGGCCAATGAAAGGGCAGCCTTGAGAATTACCATTTCTAGACTTAGCAGGAGCCACGGAGACTTTGAAAGCCTAATTGTATTCTAGTTGGTAATCCACAACAAATGAATCTTCCTGGAGAAGCAAGTGTCTTGCATAAGGAGCACAATAGGACCAATCACTATCACAAGTCTGCCAAAATCTGTTCTAAATTGTCCCTGAACTAGTAACAATAAACCAAATTGCTACAAATAGGCACCAATTTGCAGAAAAGTGAATTGTTCCAGGGATCCCATAGACTTGGGGAGCTAAGGCAGATGTGTGATAAGCATTGGATTTGCAGGAAAGGATTTTAAGATTATCTTCTGGGATAGAAATAAAGTTGACCTCAAAAGATTGCTTCATTTGTGAAGTCCCAAGATTTTCTCTTGAGCATCCCATTCTCTTGAGTTTGCATTTTTGTTAATTATCTTCTGGGATAGAGGTAAAATCGAACTACAAAGATTGCTTCATTTTTTGAACTCCCAAGATTTTGTCTTCAGCATCCTCTAATAAGAGTTTGTATTTTGGGTAATATCTTCTATGGGGCTGGGCAGGTTTATAGACTCAACATCCTGCACCATTTCCGAGACTAAACCTTTGAATTCTTGGGGGAGTAAGACTGAAGTCTAGGAAGCAGTGAAAAAAGTTTGATCTTGTTTTGCATCAGAACTCTGCAGTGGAGGCTGAAATTGAAAATTCCCTTAGAAAAGAAAGATTGGGATCAGGCTGGTATCGTTTGGTTTCACTCTGTTTAGTTCAATGTTTATTGAGCACTCAAACCCAATTCTTAGCACTAAGACTGGAAGAGCATAAAATACTTTGTCCAGCCATCTAGTTGCAAAGAGTCCTTACAGTGAGCTGTATGTGAAGAGGTAGTCCAAACAGAAAGAATTCAGAGCACCCTCCTTCTTTCGCTAAGTCCCAGGAGGTAGGGACCTATACAGTAACAGGAAAGAGAAGAGAAAATAAAAATGCCTTTACTTCCTCCCTTTTCTTTCATTTGTTACCTTTTCCTCCTTTTGTTCCCATACTTTTAATGCTTTTTAAACACACAGCATTGCTTCATTGAAAATCTCTTATTTAGGGGGAAAAAAAGGGAAAGAAAAGCTCTTATTTTATAAAATCTAGACAATAGAGAGAGACCAGTCCCTGGAGAAGGACATCATGCTGGTAAAGCAGAGGACCAATGGAAAAGAGGGAGGCCCACCACAAGGTGATTTGACACAGCAGAGTGCTTGCAACACTGGGCACACACATCAGAACCAGTGTGAGGCTTGCACGGGACCAGATGGTGTTTCGTTCTGTTGTAAGTAGTGTCACCATGACTCAGAACAGGTGCAATGGCTCCAAACTACAACAACAACAGACAATACACAAACTCAAAAGGAGGACAAGGTCATGGCCCATAATCTTATTATCTGAAGATAAGCAATAATGACCTCTTCTGCTTGCTTCCTTTTCAAATAATATTTTATCTCTTCTTCAATTCACATGACATGTTATTACTAACTCTTTATAAGCAACTCCAATGACTACATAATATTCCAACAATGGAATAGTATAAAGGACTTAACAATTCTCCCCTTGTTGACTATTTAGATTTCCCCCCAATCTTTATCTTCAGAAATAAATAAGAGTATATTAAATATCTCTGCAAATACATCTTTGCCTGTGTTTAAAAACAGTCATTGAGGAGAGGGTGTCAGATATATGTCCTTTTTTGTGGTTAAGTCAAATTATTTGCTATGGCTTTTACCCATAGTGTTGGTGACAAGGTGTAGGGGAATCTAACACGGGTCCTGGTCACTTTGCCATTCTGCTGCATGTAAGAGTAAGCCACCTCCTAGGCTGGAAGGGAAATCCTACAATCATCAAGAAAGAAGGGTCACCTGTGAGTGCACGTGAGACCCCCCTGCCTAAAGTGGCAGAAGCACCGGAGGCCACAGCATCGAGACCACGAGACAGAATCGAGGAGCCATGCCAGGACAGTTGGGCAGGACAACAGGTTTCTCAGGCAATGAACCAAATAGCTAAGAGCCTTTAGACAAGAAGCTGGCTTACAGCTTGGGCCAAAGAAGTTTTATAATAGTTATTTGAGCAGGACAGAAACCAAGAGTGGGTTTGAGAGCCTGAGAATTGTGCCTGCCAGCATGGCTGAGAAGAGTTGTTACAAACAAAAGGATGCATCCTAAATGTTTTCTAATTATGACTTGTGATCACCTGTGAACTTACCCAACAAATACCCATTATTGTAAGCATTGTCTGGAAGTCCTGGATGGTCGTTACCACACATTGTTGAGAAGTAAAGTGCTTTGGGAAGGACAGTTGGGGCCAGAATAGAATACAGAAAGATGGAGGAAGGCCTGGCCACCAACTAGTGGCCATGGGACTTGAGCATGATTGCCAGGCATTTTCTCATTGATTTAACCCTGGTGCCATAGTGGTTATACGTTGGACTGTGATCTACAAGGTCAGCAGTTTGAAACCACCAGTCCCTCTGAGGGGGAAAGATGAGGCTTTTGATTCCTGTAAAGAGTTACAGTCTTGGGAACTCACAGGGACAGTTCTACCCTGTCCTATAGGATCCCTATGATTTGGTAACTGATTCAATGGCAGTGAGTGGTTTTTGTTTTCCATTTGTTGTTCTGGTGTGTGTGTGTGTGTGTGTGTGTGTAGTGAGTGTGCACATCTCTCTGTATGTATAACTCGTTCTCTAAAGAGTCTATGTGTGGGTATAAATTGTTCTCTAAAGGGTCATATCAATTTACATACCCAAACCCAGTTTCCTGGCTTGTATATTACATCAAATAATCATTATCGTGATCATAACAAGATTTGCTAATTAGGTAAAATCTCATTTTTATGTTTCATCAAAGTAATTGAACTATTTGTCAAGTACATTTTGAATCTGAGTCACCAGTTTGCAGAAATGGTTTTGTCTGCCGAAAGCTTGGCACTGAGGCAAAAACTCCTTGACTTCTGAAGGACTCTAGCCTACATATACCGAGGCAGAGCGTCTGACGCTCAGACATCAAGCGCAGTGCCCCCAGGATCAGAAATAGGTGACTATGTCACCTACATTAATCCTTGGCCTGACAGAATCCATGTTGAGGAACAGCATGATGTAAAAGATTGCTTGGTGTACATCTAAAGAATTACATGCATATTAAGCTTATAAAGAAGAAGCCAAGCTAACAATGATTGTTGCTGGGTGCTGTGGTGTCAGTTCTCCCTGAGTGATCCTGGCACAGCAAATCCAAACACTGCCTGGTCAGGTGCCAGGGCACCCTCACCCTCGTTCTGAGCTCATCTGTCAATCAGTCTCGCGGAGGGCCTCCCTCTCTTTTGCTGAACCTCTACTCACCATGATGTCCTTCTTCAGGGTCTGGTCCTTCCTGATATCATGTTCAAACGACACCAGCCAAAGTCTCCCTAACCTCATCTCCCAGGAGCCTCCTCACTTCACATCTTCCAAAACATATTTGTTCATTCTTCTCCCAGTTTATGATACCTTCAGTGTTCTGTGCCGACCTCATAGTCCAAAGGCATCCGTTCTTCTGTCTTCTTTATTCATGGACCAGCTTTCGCATGCATATTAGACCATTGAGCATACCACGTCTTCCATCAGGAGCACCTTTGCCCTCAAAGTTACTTCTTGGCTTTTTAACATTTAAAGTATTAAAAGAGGTCTGATGCAACATATTTATTTAATGCAATACATCGTTTGGTTTCTTGATTGCTGCTTCCACGGACACTGATTGTCCATCTAAGTAAGAAGAAATACTTAACAGCTTCACTTTGTTCCCCATTTATCACGATGTTGCTTATTGGTTCCGTTGTGAGGTTTCTGTTTCCTTTGTGCTGAGGTGTAATCAGTGCTCGTCCATAGTCTTTGATCATCATCAGGAAATGCTTCAAGTCCTCTTCACTTTCAGCAAGCAAGATAGTATCCCAAATATTCAGACAAAGTCTCACCCTCCTCCCTTCTAAGGCACATTCTAGTTGTACTTCTACAGCACCCTGAACAATTCTGAAAGCGCCCCAGTTGCGCAATAGTTAAAGCATGCAAGAGCTAACTGAGAAAAGTAGGTTGTTTGAACCCATCAGCGGGTCCACAGAGACTGCTGGTACAGTCTTCTGCTGTACAAATTATCGCCATCAACACTCGATGGGACACTCCTAGTTAGTTTTATGGGGTCCCGATAAATAAAAATGGATTCTACAGCAATGCTTTTAAATTTTTAAAAAGCGAATTCTGCAAAACAAATGGAAGGGGATTAAAAAGTCATCTTTTATATTGGCGCATATATCAATTATATATTAATTTTATAATGAAAGGTGTATTTTAGATATATCTATGAATTATATATTAGATATAAATTACATATACATTTTCTCATTTCGTCAAGCACATTCCAGTGCTTATCATTTTTTTCTTAAATTTCTGTTGGTCTGTTATGCCTGTTGAAGGTACTCAGTAGTTGAGAATTCATTAAGGAGCTTCAGGAACAACCGCAGTAGCAACAACAACAGTAAGGGCTAACATCTATTGAATCTTATAGACCAAGTCTGACGTTGAGCATTTAGCATGTACTCTCCTATTTCATCATCATCACAGCAATTCACTGGGATTGGCATTGTTCACTCTATAACAGAGGAGACTGGAATCTAGGGAGAGGAAAATGACAGCCCAAGTTCACACAGTGGGTAAATTAGACGGAGGTCGTAGGTGGGAGCAGGCGATGGCAGTTAGGAATATTCTCCGTGTAATGGAAGCATAAGATTCTGTCCTTGGGCCTTCTTGCTTGGGAAATGAAGTGGTCTTGCTCAAATGAACTTTCCTGGTTCAATGGAATTGGAGTCCTCAGGCCTCATCCCCTCAATGCTGGCCTTTGGTCTAGAAGATTCAGGCAGAGTCCACCTTGGAGCAGCATTCAGGCTGGGGAAGAAGGGAGTAACTTACTCCACAATGGTCACAGCGAGAGGCAAATTGTGTTCTCAGCAAATACTCACAGATGCTTAGACTGAGCTGAGCCGACCCTGAGCGTTAAGTGGGAGGGTCCTTTCCACGCAGGGAAACTCCAGAAGGAGGTGCTGGGGCTGCTGCTCCTTTGTTTTAAAGGAAGAAATTCAGAGGAGTGACTATACAAAATAACTTCCAACCTCAAACATGGTGTATAAGTCACATGGGGCTGTTAGCAGCTTTAAAGTAGAACTATGCTCCTCTGAGCTCTTCGTGGTTGATTTTCAGAAGCAGATGGAGAGGTGCTGTCTCCGAGTGTCCTGGAACATCTAACTTCTAGGTTAGTAAACAAGCACGGAAACCATTTCTACCCCCCAGAGACCCCGTCGGTGATCGAGGCCCATATTCAGAATTTATATAAACCTAGAGATGTGCCTTTGAAGCTCGCATGTTATTATTCTGCCCTTTACAAAAGAATTTCTGCGCCCCCACCCCAGACTTTTAGATCTCCCAAGCTTTACATTTTCTACAAGGAGTTCAGCGCCACTTGTATTTCCAAATGCAGCATACTTTTCGCAATAAAGAATATGGCTTTATGTACAAAAGCTAAGCAACAGCCAATTGTAAGATAAACCAGAACTAACTCTTCTGTTGCATGAAAAGTAGAAAGCAATGATGACATCATGATGAAATCTATATGGTAGAGAGCTAAGGGTGTTATTTGAGGATAATTTATAGCCTCAAATACATTAATTAAAAACAAACAGACTGTAGTTGCTTGAAGCACTGTTTGCAAGGAAGGAACACAGGCAGGGTCATGCTGGGCTTTTCTGCCCTCCACCTCCTGGCAGAGCCTGCCCAGGCCCTGCCCCAAATTCCCAGTTCTAAAAGGCACAAAGAAGAACCTATTCCAAGAATATGTTCACTCAATTTCTGGACATGGCTCTTGGCTGTGTCTAAGTATGCTCCCCTGCCAAGCTTGGCAAAATAATAAAACTGATTATAATTGTTACCTTTATTGAGCACAGGCTAGATGTCAAGAGTGTAGCTGCACTCATCCATCAAGCTTTCGAACATTCCTATGAGTTAAACATGTTCCTCGCTTTTATTTGCACTAGGAAATCTGTCATAGTTTAAGTAACTTTTATTTATTCAACAAATATATGTTAAGTGTTTTCTTTGTACCAGGCTGTCTTCTCAGCACGGAAGATATGATAATGAACAAAACATTGTCAATTATTTACCTTTATGGATTCTAGTTACAGTTGCCTGGCCTCAGGATTAGAGAAAGGTTCATTAACAATAGAAAATATGCCAAAAACATGCACTTGCTCACTAAAAATGAAGGAAACTGACCAAAGACTATAGCCTTCAACATGGATTACTCTTGAACACAAAGAAATCCCCAATCCTAACACTTGACTCACTAAACAGTATCATAACTAATGGTGGAGAGATTGAAATAGTTGAGAACTTTATTCTACTTGGAACAACAATCAATGCCTATGGACGTGGCAGACAAGAAATGAGATGACTTTATTGCTTTGGGAAAATATGATGCAAAAGATGTCTTTAAAGATCCAAGATATAACTTTGATGACTCATGTGCATTTGAATTACTTTATGGTCTTTTCAATCTCCTTTTATGCATGGAAAAGCTGTATAATGAAAAAGGAAGATAGCGGAAAAATCAAAACATTCAAATTGTGGTTTAGATGAATAATATTAGAATATTGTGAACTCTCAAAAGAACAAACAAATCAGTTTTAGAAGAAGTACAACTGTAATCCTTCTTAAAAGCAATTGTGGTCAGACTACCGGATGCTGACTTGGGACAAATCATCATGAAAGAGCAATTGCAGGAAATGGGCAGTATGCTTGGTACAGTAGCGGGTCAGGGACGATTAAGAAAATCTTCAGTGAGGTGGATTGACACAATCGGGACAACAGTGATTACCAACAAACCAAAGAACATGGAGATGCACAGGGCCAGGGGTATTTTGTTCTCGTTTATGTAAAGTTGCAGTGGGTTGGAGGTGACATGAGGACAACGTCAAACAACAGTAGCCATTGCGAAGAGTTAGTGAGAGAAACTGTGAACCTAGTCCATGCTTCAGTTGGCTTTAAAAAGCACCTTCAGTTCTAAAAATCTGGAAGCAGAAGAGCAGGGTTCGCCTCGCTATAGAGCTCTGCATTGCTTATGTAGTCGTTTTTGTCTGTTAACTATAACGTGGGGGTAGAAGAGCACATGGGACACCATGGGTTGACATCTCATGGAGCTACGTCATTAAAGGGTATGCATAGTGTCTGCATGTAGAAGAGCTTTGGAAATACAAGATATTCTTAATAATATTCACCTACTTATCATCTGACTCTCATCTCTTGCAATTCCCGATACATATTTCCTGATAGGAAAGCCCTACACCCTGTGTAATAAAAATTAACCTCACCCTGAAAGAGATATGGCCATGGCCTTTCTGGGAGGTAACCTTTAAGCCCATTGAATGTTATGCTGATAGAACTGTCTTGGTTTAGGGATCTTTGATAGGAATGTCTTTGTGAGTGTTTGGGTTATGCTAAATAGTTCAGCAATATGATTGAGGTGGGACCTGATCACACTGGATACTGTTAATGTGGGGACAGGCCATGCCAGAATGACCAACAATGTGACTTATCATGAGTCTTTGGGTCAGTTTACCTCTCGAGGGGTGAAGAGTGGGCACTCATTGTTGCACAATGGGCACAAACATAAGAATAATTGTTAGGATGATGCACGGCCCTGTTTTGTTAGGTTGTACATAGGGTTGCTATGAAATCACTACCACCACTGCCAAGGACAACAAAGGAGGAGATAATGTGAAGTAGAGGAAGAATCAAAATGTGAAACTCCCACTGTCTCATTTAAAAAACATAATTTAAAAAATCATTTTAACGGGGGCTCATACAGCTCTTATCACAATCCATCCATCCATCCATCCATCCATTGTATCAAGCACATTTGTACATTTGTTGCCATCATCATTCTCAAAACATTTTCTTTCTACTGAGCCCTTGGTATTAGCTCCTCATTTTTTCCCTCCCTCCTCCACCCTTCTTCCCTCAAGAACCCTTGATAATTTATAAATTATGATTATTTTTTCATATCTTACACTGATGTTTTCCTTCACCCACTTTTCTGTTGTCTGTCTCTCTGGGAGGGCCTACTGTCCCGTGTTTCATTGTCATGGAATTAGGCTACTTTTGCTCTCTCAGAATTGATGTTTGACAACATGCACGCAGTATTACCAACCAGGGAAACTCCTGCAAGCTTTAATGTCCACTGTCTTTATTGGAGCTCCACCTTCTTGATGTCCTTCCTCTTTCTTGCTGCCCCTCCACTTTGCCAAACATGATGTCCTTCCCCTGGACCTGGTCTCTCCTGACAACATGTCCAATCTTACTGTAATGTCTTGGCTGCTGTTCTCGATTTCACTTTTCTGTGTGCTAATATACAATGTGATGACTACATAGAACTTTCAGACAAATTTCACAATTAAAGAGTGTATTAAGGAAGTTAACAAGTTGTAATGCCATGAAGAAATTATCTGGGTTGAGTTTTTTTTTTTTTTAATCAGGACATGTTACAAAGTTCTGTAAAGTTTGCTAGTATTTGCCCATAGGACAGACCATTCTGCTAGAAGTCTCAACTAAAGGAATTCAGTTTAAGCTTCATGGGTCAGAAACCCAGTTCCCTTAATTAAGTTCCCAGAAGCACCCCTCTCCAGTGAGCCTCAGACCACAGGCATTTAGCTCCACTTTCATGAATCAGCAAGTCCAACTTCCTCAATTAAGGGCCCAGAGCCACTCCACTCTGGAAGTCAGCCTACTGCACAAAAACACCCAACTTTATTAACTCTGTTGGGTAAGATGTCCATCACTAAGTTCCATGATCTGGCTCCTGATTCTGCTCCTCCTCTGATGGTAGGGCTGTCTTCTGGATCTAGCAAGTTCACTGCTCCAATCTTGGGGCCAGAGGCTATTCCCACACCGACTCCTACTTCTCAGAGGGTTCATTTTATGCACTCCAGGGAATCTTGATCACAATTACTCACAGGTGAATCCTATCAGTATCTTCTCCCATCTTCTTACTAGTCTCATGAAGAGCAAGGCAATTTGGCAGGAGTTAGAAACTTCTAGAAGAACCACATTAAATCAAGCAATGCTCCT
>NW_022105908.1:10440462-10447029 GCF_000313985.2 Echinops telfairi | reverse complement strand
ATGGCAGTGCCTTTGTTTCCCCCTTTGGCTAATTTTAATTAGTATCATTTTCCTGTAAGAAGTGGTAGCCACAGTATAACTGAGATAAGTTGACCCTTCTAGAAAATCTTTGCACTTGAGGGTGGTTTGTGGAATTCTTGAATTTGGAACTGGCGTCAGAATTGACATGACATGTGAACTATTCTTCCAACTTTGCAGTTGGCGAACACTGAAAAACGAAAGTGAACAATGAAACTTGCTCAGGTCTTGTCTAGTAAGAGGCAAGCGCGAGAGGAAGGTCCAGACTCTTTTTATGATAAACAGAAAATTCACAAATTGGAGCAAAAAGACAAAACAAGTAAAAAAACTGCAGCAAGATCCCCTGCCTTCCTGCTGAAGGCAAAGGTGGAACGATTGCCATGCTTGAGCAGTGGCTGCAGGAGACTTTGCCTCTTGACTGGAAAGCAGGCTACAAAGAGATTGCCCAAAGGCTCCGAGCTAGACGGGCAATACCCTCTTTCTAGGTCTACAGGAAGTGTATCTTCAGGTAAGAAGGACATCTGCCCCAGCTTTCACATTACCAGCTGTGGGAAATGTTATGAATGGTTATCATTTCAGTATTTGTACAACTTATCGATAATCCAACGGGGATTTGAAGTAGTTTGAGACGATCCATGTATGTTCTAGTTTCCTCGCTTCCTTTCAAAAAGACAATGGTGACTGTGCAGGTGGATGGGGAGGGGGTGCTGAAGACTAGGATAGGAGCTAAGAGGGGGTTGAGATTACTATCCAAACTGATCTTTAAAATTCTGCCCAAATCATTTCCTGCAACGTTTAAACCTTCACGTCCTTATTTGTTTGTTTGTTGATGGTTTACTTAATCTGTATCAACCGTTTGGTCTCAGTAAAAGCCTTGTACTGTAATAGCATCTGTCAATTTTCCCCTATATTACTGATGGGTTTTGCCCTACAATTTCATGCTCTAATGCATTTCCGAAGGTTTATGACTTTTCGTTCTTCATTATGAACAGGACTTTCTGTGTAAAGTAACCTTTTCTCTACTTCATGCATTTTGCCTTGAATTCTGCTTTGTCTGGTACTTAATGTCCACCCCTGGGTTATTTTCATTTGTGGCCACCCACTATAACCTTTAGTGACCCTTTCATTTTAGTTTTTCTGCATCAGATCTTTTGGACTGTGTCTTGCAAAAGCAGCATATATTTGTACTTAAAAAACAACTCATTTGAGATGGTTTTCTATTTTGACAGAAGAGCTTTCAGCAGTTCAATTTTTTCTTTTTGTTTCCAGCTGAATTTTTCTCATATTCACATGTACCATGCCTAACACAGAATTCTGAATTTCTTTCACTGATTTTTTTTTTAAGCCAGTATGCCCCTTAGCTTCTTTATCTTGGTTAATTGTTGGGTAATCGTGAATGGGTGTGGGTCTGCTTTCCTACCAAGCTTCCTCTTAGGATGGCAGTGTTAAATACGGGTTCTGTGTGGCTGGGAAAGGCACTTCCGTAGACAGGCTACTTAGGTGGATTTGTGGAGTAAGGCGTGCTGGCAGGCCGTGGACGCTCCCTGTACTGTTTGATGAGCCAAAGAGTTTTCCTGGAGGAGTGAACTATCTGAAAGGAGGCAGGTCTGCTGCTGTTTCTTTGCTTAACTGCATCTTAACTTCTCAGCGTGGCTATATCAAAAACACCATGAGTGAGAGGCTTTGAAAAAATGTAATGGCTCAGGGGTTTGAAGGCAAGAAGCCCAAATTCCCGGTACCCAGAGGGTTAGGTTGTCCCATTCTCTCTCTGATCTGGAGGAAAATCACACCTCTTTCTGCATCGGTAGCCCTGGGCATTTCTTGAGGTTCCTTAGCTGCATGTAGATGTATTTTCATATCTACCTTTGTATGGGTTTTTGCTTATTTGGTTCTTTTTATAAGACATCACTCAGGAAGCCCCCATTAGCGAAACACAAGAACATCACATTTTCAAACAAGGTCATCTTTATAGGTACAAGGGCAAACAGCTCAACAAATCTTTTTGCAGGATACAATTCAATCCAAAAGAACCCTTTTCTCCTTTCCTGTAGGACAGCTACGGCGTTATATGCACTCTGCTCAGTTTCTCTTTCAAAATTCACAACACTCTCAGGAGGAGGAGTCCCTGACTACGAGTTTAGAGAGGACGTCTTTAATTTTAGTCTCATCAAAGCCCTCTGCTTCCAGAAATCTTGATTTTGGGCAAAGTGAGAGACAATGATCTCTCTAGTTGTGCACGATTTAAATCAATTACTTTGATTGTGTCCTGGTGTGTGTGTGTGTGTGTGTGTGTGTGTGTGTGTGATCTTATGCTTATAAGTTTTCCTAGGTCATCTTAAAATGAATTTGGTATGTCATTATTGTTTTGGGAAGTTTACAACATTTTGGGGGTTGTTCTTTAGTTTTCCTGTCAATCCAATTTTGACTAGTTTACATATCCATAAAATTTCATAAGTAAATTTTGGTTCTTTGAAAGTAGTTTATCGTTTCTGAGTATTGTTATAATTTAGTTCCAGTAATGAAGCTCTCAAAAAGATGGTAGATCATTGTGTTTATTTTTGTGGACAATTTTTATCATTTCTTAAAGACCATATATATTTTTAGATCATTTTATTGGGGGCTCATATAACTCATCACAATCCATCCATCCACCCATTGTGTCAAGCACATTTGTACATTTGTTGTCATCATTTTCAAAACATTTTCTTTCTACTTGAGCTCCTGGTATCAGCTTCTTATCCCATCCCCCTCCCTCCTACACCCTCTTTCATGAACCCTTGATAATTAATAACTTATTATTATTTTTTCATGTCTTACACTGACCGATGTCTCCCTTCACCCACTCTTCTGGTGTCAATTTGAGAGGATTACAAGTGAAGGGGTGGAGTCTGGTCTGTCAATCAAGATATAACCAATGAGCCATCTGTGTGGGCATGCCCTTCTCCTGAGTATTCCGGGAACTCCGGTATTTTCTCCTTGGAGGCAGAAGACATATTCTCTCTCTGCTGACTCCCTGGGAGACACTCTTGAGGAGAAGTCACATGGACCTACCCTGATGCAGCCCTGGAAGCTGGAGAAGCCACATGGAGACCCCTGCCAGCGCTGATGTTTACAACGCCACTGGATCAAAAGACTTTCTACCCATTGGCCTGTGATCATTCTGCGCTTGGCGTCATTGCATGTGTTTCGTGAGTCTGAAGAGGACTTTATATATTGGTATCAGACATGTAGGCTATAATATCAGACTTATGGGCTTGATCTGGACTGGGTTAGGATGTTTTCTCAATTTTCAACTGCTCTTGTATATAAAATTCCATCTTATAAACATATGAGTTTCTGCGGAGTTGTTTCTCTGGTCTACCTGGACTAACAAAATATGATATCCACTGCCCCATCCCCATTTTATATCTTCTTCCCTGTGAAACTATTTATCCACTCCTAATATTTTGCCAAGAAAACATTCGGTTCACTTTTAAGCAAGTTCACATTACAAAAAGAACAACTCTTGGTAAGAAAGACCAGCAGAGAATTTCCTGGGTCAATTTCTTTCATTATTTTACTCACCCCCAACGCGCACCAGGCCCCCAGGTACCCTTTCAATGTTTCAGTGTATGGTGGTATTGAAGTGGGTGACCAAAGACAGCTGCAAATCCTGAGGTCTACTGGGACAGCACTCTGCTGTTCTGAGGGGCATTTTGTGTTGTTATGGCAATTGTTGCTCATGAAGAATGGAGGTGGGAGAGGTTATTATTGATATGTCATATTAAATTACGAGAAACAGCTTTGTAGTTCAAAAATGGTCAAATGCTGGGAAATGGTGTGTATTTCAGCACTCTACATTGCCTATAAGTATAGAAGAAAGTATTTTTTGTCTTTCTTGTCTGCTCTGTTCTTTGATTTCAGAGAGGGAGGTGCACATTGTGATTGCTAATGTGAAGCTAACTTGGCTAGGCTATGATTCTCTGTGGTTTGGCAGACACAAAATAATCACGTCTCACTTGATGTATCATGTGAGCAGCCAATCAGTTGGAAGAAGAGCTTCTTTGGAGGTGTGGCCTGAACTCATGATATAAATAGATGCTCTGGCAAGGCTCCGCGCCTCTCTCTCTCATCCTGCATTTGTCTTACCTCAGGTTTGGGGCATGTGACAAGCCTTTAGTCTGCTGTCTGAGCTTCAGACTTTGGGTCAGCCTTGCAACCTTGTGAGCCAGGAGAGGTCTAGAAAGAGTATGCTGCCTGACCCACAGATTTGAGACATGTCAGCTTCCACAGTTGCATGCATCATCTTTTAAAATAAAACTCTATCTATCTATCTATCTATCTATCTATCTATCTATCTATCTATCTATCTATGTAAAGTTTCATTGATTTTGCTCCTCTCTAAGATGACCAGCCTAAGATATACATAAACCTCTTAGTTTTTTTTCCCCATCTTGCTTTATTTTAAAGTATTCTCTTAAGGTTTTGTTTGTCCTCTCTTTGAAGATACAGATATTTAAATGAGGTGCTGGGAGAGGATTTCTCAGGAACTTCTGACTGATTATTAAGTCAACTAGATGCCTCTGACTTCCCTTAAGTGGTCTTTGAGTACTCGTGTGTTTTTTTAAAATCATTTTGTTGGGGGTATGTACAACTCTTAACACAATCCATACACCCATTCATTGTATCAAGCACATTTGTACATCTGTTGCCATCATCATTCCCAAAACATTTGCTTTCTGCTTGGGCCCTTGGTATTAGCTTCTCATTTCCCCCCTCCTTCCTCCACCTTCCCTCCCTCATGAACCTTTGATAATTTATAAATTATTATTATTTTGTCATGTCTTACACTGTCCGATGTCTCTGTTTACCCACTTTTCTGTTGTCCGTCCCCCAGGGAGGGGTTCAGTGTTTTAAAGTAACATACATTTATACATTTATTCTCTGGAATCCAGAAATCCAAAATCAGTTTCCTTAGATTTGAAGTTAAGGTGTTCCCAAGATTCTCCCTGACAATCTCTGGAGAGAATCCTTTCATGTTTCTCCAGCTTCAGGTAGCTACCAAAGAACCTTGATTTGTGGCTACATCAATTCAATCCCTACCTTAATTGTCACTGTGTTAGTCTGGGACATTAGAGAAACAAACCCACAGAAACTCATATGTATAAGAGAGAGTTTTATATAAAGGTTAAGTGGACATCAAAAAACATCCCAACCCAGTGATGCTTAAGCCCACAAGTCCAACATTAGCCCATTTGTCTGACACCAATCCACAAAGTCCTCCTCCATCTCACAAAATACATGCAATGATGCCGACTGCAGGAGGAAAGCCAAGTCAGTGAATGTGTAAGCATCTCAGTGTTGGCAGGGTTCTCCATATGGCTGCTCCAATACCCAGGGCTATATCGGGGTAGGTCTATGTGGCTTCTCCTTAGGGATGTCTCCCAGGAAGTGAGCCTTGCCAGCTGAAGCAGGGGACTGGCTAAGGCAGCTGCACCCTGGTCCAACCATCACAAAGCAAGAGACCTGAGAACTAGAAAGGCGAGGCTCGCTGAGACATCTATCTTTCCACCCTTCAATTAACCCCACATGTGTTTATCGGCCAGGTTGGCACAATAAACTTTAACTTTCTCAGTCACCCCACCTTCTTTAATTCTCCCTCTTCTAAGGATACGTGCAATCGCATTTAGATTCTACCCAGGCAATGCAGAATAATCTCTCCATCTCTGGATCCTTGGTCATATCTACAAAGTCTTTTGCTCTCTCTTTTTAAGACCTCCTTTTAAACATTCACAGGTTCCAGGGATTCAGAATTTATATCTTTAGTGACTACCCTTTAGGATGGGATTTCAGAAAAGTAAAAATAAATAATGCTCCTTTGCAGTTGAGTGTTAAGCAAAATCAGAACTACAATGACAAATTAATCACTGATTTTACTGCATCATTGATAAATATGTGAATGCTTGAATGATTTAAATAATGAACAAATTATCATACTCCTTGAAAATCACTTTCTCACGCTGTTTATGAAATGAGGTGGTGACAATGGATGGATGGATGGTAATAAGAGTTTGTATGAGCCCTCAATAAAATGATTAAAAAAAAAAAGAAATGAGGTGGTGAGTGTGAATTCTACAATATCACAGTGTATCTACTAGTATTATAAGACAATAATCAGCAAGATGAGGCTCTTTGCCTCAAATTTTCAGAGCCTTCTGGAAATAATTTGACTGTTCACTATGGGAGGGGGCTTCAAAAGAGAAATTATTTCTTGTTGGTAAGCGTGATAGGTAGGATTATTGGGCCAAGCTGGCCAATAAACACATGTGGGGCTAATAAGGATGAAGTTTAATCAAATGGCAAAGAGATAAATGTCTTGGCGAGCCTAGTTTTTCTGTGTTTTGCTCTCTGATGATCGGATTAGTGTGAGGCTACCTTAGCTAGTTCTCTGCCTTAACTTGCGATCTACACTCCCTGTGGGACACCCAATCTGTGGACTGTGTGGCTATAGTTTGAGGTTCCTTTAAGACCCACTTCGCCACACTGCTGGTGTAAGCATCACTTGAGCTG
>NW_022105908.1:10438080-10439920 GCF_000313985.2 Echinops telfairi | reverse complement strand
TATGTGTGTGTGTATAAGAAAGAGGTTTATATACAAAAGCAATTGAATATTGAGAAAACATCCCACCCCAGTCAAGATCAAGTCCTTAAGTCCAATGTTAGCCCATAGGTCTGATACCAATCTAAAAAGTCCTCTGCAGACTCAGGAAACACCTGCAATGATGCCAAATGCAGGAAGACCACAGGCCAGTGGGTTGAAATTCTTGTGGATCCAATGGCGTTGTAAGCATCTCAGCACTGGCAGGGGTCTCCATATAGTTCTCTCAGCTCCAAACCTCTGACTGCCCAGGAATATCTTTAGGTTCTCATTAAATCTTAAAAAGCTATGAATGTTTTCATTTAGGTGCAACTTATGCCTTTCTATCATTGGTTATTATTGTTATATTTGGTTAATTTTAATTTTAAAATTATTTTAAATGTATAGAAGTTTTCTTGTTTACCTATGGTTAAAAATAATGATGCCCATCTTTTCAAACACATCCACCTCCTAAACCCTGGAGCCTTATGTGATTAAAAGGACTTTGTAGGTGTGATTGGGGATGGGGGAATTATGCAGGGTTATTATTATTATCATGGTACACCCAATGTAATCTCCAAAGTCCTTAAAAGGGAAAGAGGATGATCTGAGTCATAGAGATCTTTGAAGATTCTGTTGAAGAGTGCCAGAGGGCCACAAGCTAAGAATTGTGAATTGCCTCTAGTAGTTGGGAAAGGCAAAGAACAAACTCTCCCCTAGTGCTTCCAGAATGAACACAACCCTGCTAATATTTTAGTCCAGTAAAACTTTCTCTCTCCCAAACTGTAAGTAAACAAGCTTGCAAAATTTATAGTAAATTGTTACAGCAACAATGGGAAACCAGTAAAATACCCCGAACTCAACTTCATCTAATGCAAAAATATTGTATAAACACAGTAGAGTTATAAAAAACTAAGACATTAACTTTGGTATAATACTGTTAGCTACCACAACACACTCTGTCCAATTTTCCCAAGGCATCTCACTAATGCTATTTTTCGGTCCCAGGGTTCAACTCTGTATTACACATTATATTTAGTTATAGTGTCTCCTTTGTCTACTCCAAATAGACACATTCTCACTGTGGGTTCATGACCTTGATATTTAAAAAAAGTAATGTCAGGTATATGGTAGAATATCCATGGATTCAGGTTTGCCTGGTTTTGGTCTCATGATTAGAGTGGGATTGTAGGTTTGGGGGATCTATATGCCTTTTTAATCACATCATAGCAGAGAAAATCATGTGATCTCAGTATGTTTTATTACTACTGCTGTTAACTCTGATTACTTTGTAAAAACAGTGTCTGCCAAGTTTCTCCACTATGAAGTTACTATTTTTCCCTTTCCATACTGTGTTCTTTAGAATTGCTGCAATTTTGCCTTACACTCTTTATTTGTGAATGCCTCTAAGAACTTTTGGTGTCAACAAAATGGATTTTGAAAGCTAGATATGCCACTTGCTAGTTGTAAAGGTTTGGGAAAAAAGATTTCATCTCCGTGAGCCTCCAATCCTAGCCAGTAAAACTGGAAGTCATGCCTATTATGGTTGGTTGTCTTGTGGATTAATTGAGATAGCATATCTATTTAACCAGCATATAGTTATTCATCATCCATAATTTGATAAGAAACTTGTTTAATGAAAGAGATACCTGTGGATGGTGTCAAAGATGAACAGAAGATGCAGTCTGTGTCCATGCAGATGATAGGAGAGGTGAATTATGGAACAAGAATTTGCAATCAAACAGGGAGGGTAAAGGGAGAATGGGTAGGAAAGAGGGAACCGATTACATGGAACTGTGTGTGACCTCCTCCCTGGGGGACAGAC
>NW_022105908.1:10420869-10437135 GCF_000313985.2 Echinops telfairi | reverse complement strand
AAAAAATAGTTGTATATACATCATAGCAGCAGTTCTAATGCCCCCTCCCCCTCCCAAATTTGGGTGAGGCTTTTGTGGTCCATCAGCTTTTTACTAGCTGATTTTCAGAAGTAGATTGTCAGATGTTTTTCATAACCTGCTTTAGCCTGGAAGCACCAAAGATATCTGTTCAGCTTCAAAACAACACCTGAATTTGCACTGATGGTCAGATGGTGGCTGTGTGGGGGTTGCATTGACTTGGTCTCCTGCATGGAATGTTCTGCCACTGAGCCACCAGTGCTCCTTGCTTGGTATAATAGGTCCTTAAGGATAGGTGAGTGGGTCCATAGATAGATGGATCGATGCATGCATGGATGGATGGATGGAAGGCCGGACATTCCAAAGCTCAGACCGCTCCCTTATCTCTGTCTCTCAATCGAGCAGGCATTTCTCCATTTTCCCTCTGTTAATATGAGTGGAACCTTTAATATTTTCATGTTCACGGTGACTTGCTGATCATGAACCCAGTGTGCAGTTACTTCCTAACTGTCTGTGGGAATGGGGCTTTATGCTTGGGGCTCCTTACAGGCCTTGTGTGCTGCAGATGATCTTTAGGACTCCTGGAATGACATTCACCTTGAAAATGACTGTGCTTGTAATATGTTCAGATTTTAATGACATTTGGAAGCTGTTTTTTTGGGGGGGGAGGGGGTAAGGGATGGGGGAGCATGGTCATCATCAAACATTTTACATCTGGAGGAGAGATGAGTGTTTCCAGTAATCGTTAAGGTATAAACTTACAGAATTGGAAAATGATTTTTAATATAAAAAATACATATTTGAATATCCTCTCTACAAAAATAGAGTAACTTAATGCACCCTCCATATTTCCATGAATGAACAACTGTTACAATTTTGTCCTATTTGCTTTCTGTATTGTTTATATGTTTTCTGTGGGATGTTTTAAGTAAATTCCAGACATTGCATCATGTTTTGCATATTCTTTGCTAAAAACATGCAAAAATATTCTATAAATAGCTAACCATTATCATATGCAACAGCAATAATAATTTGTTGATATTATCTGATGGGAATGAAGGACCTTGGCCTCCGCAGATGGTCTTTAGGGCACTACAATCCCTATTGCAGAATTAGGTACAATGTTGCATTTCAGTTGAAGTCAAGGCTGCATCTTCCTTAGAAGAAGCTTCCATGAAAGCGCACCTCCACACCCAGTAACACTCCATGTCCCTGCACCAGTTTGGGGAATGGACACGTTTCTCAGGAACTGTGAGCCAAACCAAAAATTTCGCAGGCATACTCTTTCCATTGTTATAAATTACAAATGAAAAGTTTATATTCTTATAAACGACATTGTCCAGTAGGCCGTGAGGAAGATATAGAAGTTCTTATTCCCACAGGATTTTGCAGCCTTCTGGGATAGACCAACAGTTGCATTTTTTTTCTTTCTGGACACATGTAGTGCAAGTTAGTAAAACAAGAGGAAAGGGCCATAGTGATAGAGTGGTTAAATGTTCAGCTGGTAATGAAAAGATCATTGGTTTGAACCGGCCGGCAGTTCTGCTGGAGAAAAAATCCTGGCAGTCTTCTCTTGTAAAGATTACCGTCTGAACACCCCTAGGGGCACTCTATAGAGCTTCTGTGTGTGTCTCAGAACCACTAGACAGCGCCGAACAACTACGGTACATGATGAGGATGTTAAGCTTATTGCATTAGAAGTCAATTTACCACTGACTTCATGGCATTTCTTTGGAAAGGATCATATATGTTTGAAATACAAGGAGTCCTTAAACAGTGAAAAGGGTTAATGTGTTTAGCTGGTTGGAGGTTCAAGTCCACCCAGAAATGCCTACGGAGAAAGATGTGGTCCTCTAATTTCGAAAGAACAGTCATCGAAAAGTCTACGCTGCTCAGTTTGATGAGGATGCACCTAAGGTAGCCATGAGCTTTAATCAACTTGACAGCAACTAGCTTTGGAGTTATGAATTCAGGCAGGTAAATAAAATAGCCAACAAGATATTCACTGGGGTTGCATAAAATCACAAATTTTTTTATCTCTTGAAATTTACTCTTTTCTTTTTACTGAAACTATTAGAGACAATGGGAAGTGATTTTAATTGGAGCACCCTGTGGAACTTGCTTGGCAATGAGGTGGAGGAGTGATACGTTGACTACCTACCAACTGGCATTGAGTCAATTCCTACTCATAGTGAGACCCCTCACATCTCCAGTCATCACATTGATTCCAACTCATAATGACCCTATAGGGCAGAGGAAAACAGCCCCTTTGGGTTTCCTGTACTTAAATCTTTACAGTGGCAGCAAGCCGCATCTTCTTCCAGTAGAGTGGTTGATAGGGTGTACCTGCTGACCTTGTAGATAGCAGTACAACCACCAAGGCTCCTTAAAGAGATGCTATAGGACAGAATAACACAGCTCTGTCGGGTTTCTGAGGCTATAAATCTTTATGGAAGCAGACTGCCTCATCTTGATCCTACCAACCAACTAGTGGGTTCAAATCCTTGACCTCTCATTTAGTGACCCAGCAGTACCAGATTATCTTCAAATGTTGACCAGGCACCCTCATCTCAGTGCAGTTTCCTCTTTCCACTTTGTCCTTCCTTTTATGCTTCCATGACAAGCATGGCTCCATGGACAAAAAACATGCTAGAAACTCAGTGGGCTGGATGGCGCTCCTGGCAGTGTTGATGGAGGAGCTTTTCCAGGCAGCTCACTGATTGTTTGCCTTTGCAGACTGTCCAAACACATGGTGGTTTTGTTGTAATCAGACCAGCTCCCTATTTGTCGACCCTATCCCCAGGGAAACAGTAGTTGGATGCCCAACTCACAAGCCATATACTGAGAAGTCCTGGTTCCTCACCTTCTTTGAGCAGGAAGGAAGGTTAAGATTGAATACTACAGTGAGATTTTAAAGAGACTTTTCCCCACCTTTGTCTCCCCCAAAGGCATGACAAATATTAGAGGCTATTTGCCAGCATATGGTGGGAGGTCAGATGCTTAGAGACCTCCTCCCTGAAGGCAGTCAGTTGCCAGACTACTGTCTGGTCCCACCACAGGTAGGCTCCACTCCCTACTAAGACAATGGGCTACTTCTCCCTGAAGGCTTGCGACCATTAGCCTGGTCCCTCTATGTGGGGTTTACACCCTACTGATAATGGTTTCCATGGAGATCCAGAGAACAGGTCAAACCTGCTCAGTGACTTCCAAAGTTAGGCTGTCATCCTGAATCTAGGATCCTCCCATCTTGTCACATATATACCCCCAATCCCTTCTCTTCCTATTGGGTGTATATCCCTAGATTGTCCCCCTCTCATTGCTGTATAACATATAGCACAACCCCTTCCTGTGACGTATGCCTTTTTCTATAATTAGGGGGCTTGCACGTCCCCCAAAGATATATAGGCCTTGGTTAGCAATAAAGAGTTTTCTCGGGCTCCTCTCTTGGACTCTCATTGGTTCCCCCTCTCCTCTCCCATCCTCACTCCTCTGTTCCCTTTCCCCTTGTCCTCCTCCCACCCTCCTTCCTGCCCTCTGGTCTCCCATCTCCATGTGGCCCCCCCAAGCAGGGCAGAGGTGATCATGCTAGTATGAAATGTGTCTGACTCCATTATTTCAATCTCGCTTTTATCTCTCATACTCTCTGGGACTTTACTATAATCTTTATATATATATTAACCGTACAATTGCGCCTATCAAACCTGTGATTAGCTGTGGGGGGCTGGCACTTCCCCCACATACTACTGTCTGCTTTTCCTCGGGGCTTTCCATTAGAGCAGGGTCTCAGTATGAATCATCTCACTTCACTGACAATTGAGAAAACCTGGTACACAATGCCCGAGGTACTTACTGTCTGTGGCCAAAAGATATATATTACAGGTTTCACGTGACCATTGTTATATCTTCTTCTGTTATTTATTTTAACAACCCAACCCAACACCATTAGTTCAAACAACAAAGGCTCCTGGTTACATTTAGCTAACAGATTTTGTTTAAGGAGTGCCTAATGATGTGGAGAAGACGCAAATGCCAGCACCCCCTAAAAGGCTGGAATCACAAGAAGCATATGGAAGAGCCTGGAGGGGATTGTAGACAATTGTCTAACATGGGAAACTCAGTAAAGGCTTGTCCCATTTAGGGTCAATTGATTTCTCTTTGTCTGCTACTGGCTGTGGGTCAAGGGAATCCTGAAGGAATTCAGGAAATCAGGATCTTGGAGATCTTCAGCTCACTCTATCATGTTTAGAGTCCAAGTTTGGAAAACACGAAAGAGGGTAGTCACATAGTACTTGGAAGAAGTGGGCTTTGAAGGAATGGCTGGGCATACAGACCCTAGATCGTTATTGGTAGAATGTGGTTGGGAAGGTTTTTTCCAGGAGTGGATAGAGTCTAAACAAAGATCGGTATGGAATTGACCAGAATCCCAGAACTAAAGGGCTTTTTGGTATAGAACAAAGAACTGAGATTTGCGGTCAAGATGAGAGCAGTTTGATTCAAACTCTAAGAGTTACTCCTTTGAGGTAATACTGGAATGTTCTCAGCCTCAACTTTTTATCCCTAAAAGGGGGGCCCAAGATGGCCTACTCCACAAGCTTGGGAGACAAAGTAAAAATAAAAATTTGAAAAATGGATATCATTGTTTCTGATATATAGATCCACTCAGCACTACATTGAGCTGCTGGTCAGATTGTCATTGTACCTTCTGTTCTAATGGTTCCCCCAGATTTGATCTATCAATGGAATATTTGTCCTTTATCTTTTTCAGTCCACTGTGTTCTTGATGTTTAAAGAAGAGGATATGTGATTTCTAACTCTATTCTGCATCTTCCTTTGGGTGACTGATTAGATACTTTCACTTTGCAAATATTTGGGGGAAATTGGTTCTCAATCAGGATGGAATATAAAATCATATTTTTGAAATTCATATCTTTGTCATGGGAACACCCTCAGAATGAAGTAGAATGTCTTCCATGTGCATTGTAAACAGGTGTCTTTTGTGCTATGCAAGGGATGGGAGGAGAGAGCAGGGCACCGGTGGGGTCAGTCTGGTGATGTGCATATGTGTTCTTGATGATTTATTCGCTCACGATGCAAAGTAGTTTTTATTATCTCCTCTTCAAAGGGAGAGGACTCTGAGGCAACTTGCCCAAAGCCAAAATATTTGACATTAGTTAGTCATGGACACTCTAAATCTTGTCCACTTTATTCATAGTTGGCTCCTGATTTTGTAAGTTCTCTTTTTCCAAATAAAGAAGTCTTAAAGCCACCGCCACCACCACTACCACCAAACTCCCACATTTCTCAGACTTACTTGCTGCTAGAGTGTGGACATGACTTAGATTCTACCACTAAGATAGTAAGATGTAATTTAGCAGTTAGCCTGTGGCAGGACTTTACAGTATGAGTGGAAATGAAGGAAATGCGGTTGTGGGTTCACACAGCAGCAACTTCCTTACTGCAACCAGTGTGGTTCTGGTTCTGGGTTATATTTAATAAGAAAGCTTCACCTTGGGTCTGTTGCCTTGCCAAATGGTTCATGGTTTTTCTAAAATCCCCTAAGACACTGTCCATAACTTGGCACCGTGACTGAGAGCTTTGAGTAGTTCCTGGTCTTTATTTCTCTAAGATATATTCTTTGTGTCGTGCTGTTGTACAATCCAGCAGCATCACAATTTGACCCTTCCCTAGCCCAGGGAATGCTAGATCTCTATTCTGAAGAGCCCAAGAATATCCTTCTATCCATTCCTCACCTTTCTCCTGGCATCTAGGTTTCGGTGTTTAATATGCACGCAAAAGAGCTTTAAAGTCTGGGGAGGGAGCAGTTTAATAGATTGTAACCCATTGCGAGCCTTGCTTTTCAGGACCATTCAGCCACCTTAATTACCTTGTCAGGTAGTTGGACTTCGAGAGAAAATGGCCTCTCCTTATCACGGACTGTTCTAGTCTCCGCCTCATCCTCTGCTTTTGGGGAAGAAAACCTTTGAGGCCAGGAAACCTTCTTGGAAGAATTCCCTTGAAGGAGCGGACTGGCTCCTGGTGCTTGAGCTTACAGTATTGATGGCTCTGTAGCTCCTTTTCTATAGCTTGCTAGTTCATGGGGCAAAAAATGAAGTTGTCACAGATTTCGTTCTCCTTACATCAACAATCAATATCCATGGAAGAATACGAATGAAGGGATGTCATATGCTGGGAATTTCTGTTGCAGCAAACCACTTTTGAGTGCTGCCAAGAGGACATTTTAATGGCAGAAGGATGTAGGACCAAAACTGTGTTACTGTTAATGACTTGTGAAAGCTGGCCGGGGAAAGGGGAAGATCAAAGAATTAGTGAGACCAGAAGAACAAACACATCAGTCCTAGGAAACGCAAGCAGCATACGTCTTGGCAGAAAGGACGGCGAGTCTTTGGCCCCCATACTTTGGACCCATCATCAGGAGAGAGGCATCCATAGAAAAGGAAAGTGGTGGGGCAGTGCAAAGGAGGGAAATCAGCGATGAGACAGGCTGACACACAGCACCAGCACTGAACTGAAACGCCCTAATGATCATGAAACTGGCACAAGATTGTGCCATGTGTTGTTACATGTCATGTCCTCATATGTCAGCTATTTTTAAAAATCTTTTTGATTCAAGTTTTAGTTCACAGGATGAAATTCATATCTTCTAATCTTCTGATAACTAATCTTCTAATAACAACGAATCATGTACGTTTAGGTCCATGATTGCAATTATTTTTTGTTGCGTAACAGACGACTCCACGATGTAGTGGCTTAAAACAACAAGTTATTTCGCTCACAGATCTGCAATCCGAGGAGAGCCCAGTAGGGATATCGTTTCTCTGACCCACTCACTGACAAATGGGACAGCTGGGGTAGAAACATCCAAAGTCAAGTTCTCTCACGGGTCTGGCTACTTTGTCAGACCATGGTGGTTTCTGTGGTGCAGTGATGCTGGAAGTATGTCACCGGTATTTCCAATCCCAGCAGATTAATCCCAAATAAGTAGATTTCAGTGGTGCTTCCAGAATAAGAGTAGACTGCAAAGAGGAAATAGGCTATCCACTTCTGAGAAATTAACCACGGATGGATAGCTTCAGAAAATGGTCAGAAACTGACAACCTCATTAATAGAAGCAGAACTTTTTCAGAGAAATGGCCAGAAAATGAGCCCATCATATTGGAAGGCACTGACGTAGAGTTGCCATCTCAAAGTAGTTGACCAGAATGGCGCAGAGGGAGTAAAGCTTGTATGAGTAAAGCCTTCAGGACCTTCCTTTGCGACTGGGACATAACTCAACGGAGAAGAAAGAGCTGCAATCATGAATTATTAAATCAAATGTTCAAATTATAAATCTCAGAAAATTGGAAGTTGTCAAAAATGGAAAAGAATGTCGATGTTTGAGGATCATAACAAACTGTGGATAGGCTTGAGAAGAATGGGAAATCCACCATTGCCCATGTTCGCATGTGCTCATTGGTCAGTCGTATACCCTCTGTCCAGGAAAGTCCATTCGTGTTCATTTATCCGTTCTTAAAATTGGCTTAGTTTTTGTTGTAATTAGAGAAGCTCTTTATCTACTCTAGCTATTAAACCCTTTTCAGATAATATGGTTCCCAAATATCTACCTGCCCCCCATTCTGTAGGTTATCTTCACTTTCTTGTTAGAGTCTTTTGAGAGAGAATAAAATTTTGATGAAGCCCCCCTCCAAAAAAATGGGAAATCCAGAACACTTCGTTGTGCTCGTGTGTGGCATGTACAGGGATTAAGAGGCAGTTGTGAGAACAGAAAAAGGGAATATTTCATGGTTTAAAATAAAGAAAGGTGTGTGTTAGGGTTGTATCCTCTCACCCTACTTACCAGTCTGTCTGCTGAGCGGATAACTGGATGAGATGTATTATATGAAGAAGAATTAGGCATTGGAATTGGAGGAAACTTTAATAACCTGTGATATACAGATGACATAATGTTACTTGGGGAAAGTGAGGAGGTCCTGAAGCACTTGCTGATGAAAAGCAAGGATTTCACACTTCGGTGTAAATTGCAACTCAAAAACCAAATCCTCCCCACGGGACCAATAAGCACCATCCTATTAAACACAGAAAAGATGGAAGTTGCCAGAAATTTCATCCATGCTCCTGGAAGCAGCAGTCAAGAGAACAAGGCATGCCTTGCTCTGCGTACATCTGCTACACAAGACCTCTTTAAGTGTTGGAAAGTAAAGATATTCTTTTGAGGGAAAAATGCACCTGCCTCATGTCATGGTATTTTCAATCCCACATATAAATGGCAGAGTTGAACAATGAATAAGGAAGACCAAAGAAGAATCCACACGTTTGAACTTGGCGCTGGTGAATAATATTGAAAGTATCATTGATTATGATAATAAACACATTTACCTTGGAAGAAGTGAAGCCGCTATGCTCCTTAGAGGGAAGGACGGAAAGATTTGTCTCATGGAATGTGGACATGGTGTCAGGAGAGAGCAGTCTCTGAAAACGATGTCATGCTTGGTAATGTAGAGGGGCAACAAAAAAAGAAGGCCCGGGGCAGGATGGATTGACCACGGACTGTATCAAGAGACTCAGGCAGAGAATAATTGTGAAGATGGCACAGAATTGGGCAATTTTTCATTCTGTTGTATACGATTGCTGTGAATCGGAACCTTCACAATGGCAGCTGACAACAATAACAACAGCTTGATAGTGCATTAAGTAACTGAAAGAGCCCACCATCCCATATGCCTCTGTGGATTTTCAAATTGTGTAAGTAGCCAGCCTATTAATTTTTCTGCAGAAAGTGTCCTATCCATTTGCTAGGCACTTGAAGAGTGTCAGGTATAAAACAAGAAGTCATTGTGCAGAAGAGAAGAAAATAGATCTTGCTCTGAATAGTGTTTGTAAAATGTTTCCAAAGTGTGTGTGTGCGGCTTGTTCAGATATCTACATATTATGTCAACTTTTGCATTTTACTACCTTATGGGAAATCATCTTTTCCATTCAGTTCTTCAGCTACGTAGTTTTACAAGATTGCAGGGTATTTCATTATACATAATTTAAAACATCTTGTGAATAGCTAACTGTATTACTGTTCTTTCTAATTTTGTTGATTTGTGCCTTTTTTTTTCTTCATTCATTTCAGTATGAGTTCTTCTCTTTATTAATATTTTCAGAGAGCCAGCTTTTAGATTTATTAATTTTATTGTTTATCTACACATTTGTTTATATCTAGTTTATTATTATGGGTACTATTTTCCTCCTTTTAGATTTTTGAGTGGACTTCTTGGCCCCATACAGTTTTGCCTTAATGTTATGGCAGAATCATCTATGCTCTAATATTACAAATGAGGTCTATTGTGCCAGGATCCCATAAGTTTTGCTATTTATATTATTTTAATGACTTCTAAATTTATAGTTACAGGTGCTGTATTTCTTTCTTAATCTATGTTATCAAATACAGCATGAGTATGTGTGGCTTTGCAATATGATGAGCTGCGCTAGAATTCTAGTTCTTATATAAGAAACAAGCGGCCTTCTTGAGAGAGGTGTGGTAAGACGGGATAGCTAGTAGATGTAAAACTATTTTATAAAAACCACGAAATTTGTGTTTCTATCAAAGTTTCTGTGGCTATACAAAAAGGTCTCCAACTATTTGCATGGCAGGGTATGACCTAAAGCACAGGAGTCTTTGAGAAATATTAACTGCCGATACTTTTTTATTCACTCAGTTCTGGCCTATGCTCAACTCTGCATCGCTTCCCTTGCTGATGTCTTCTTTGAATTTCTTTGTTCCGTGCCTTCCTCTTTGGAGCACACCTGTCTTTTACAGAGAAAATGAGAGAACACTACTCTCTCTCTCCTGACCTAAGATGAGATTTTCATATTATAAGTCATCTACCTATATATTCTTGATTTTCCCCCTTTTTCTAGTATGTCCTTTGTATTGTAGACCATGTTGTTTTCTTTCTCTTTCTCATAGACAGCCGGTTCTGACTCACAGTGGCCCTATAGGAGAGGTAAACTTTCCCTGTGGGTCTCAAGACGGTAACTGCTTAAAGGAGTGGAAAGCCTGGGTGACCTTCAGCAGAACAGCTGGTAGTTTTGAACTACTGACCTTGTGGTTAGTAGCCCAACATGTAACCAATACCCACTACCAATGAGTCACTTATAATAATCCCATCTGCTATTGAGTAGAATTGTTTCGTACCTTTTTCTTGGTCTCAGTTTTTACAGAGGAAGAATGCAAGACTTTTTTTTCCCCGTAGTGGCTTCAAACTGCCCATCTTTAGGTGAGAAGCCCATCACAACCACTTTGCCATCCAGACAGAGGCATATATATGCTTGTTTGTAACAGAATTATTATTTTTTATAGTTTTATTGACATATAATCATTTAATGATTAAACTTTATTATACTATATTTATAATGATGATTACATTTTATAATTTAATAGTTTTATTGGCATGTTATTATTGAATCATTAAATTTACGATGAGTTGTGCATTCATTATCATAATCAGGTTTAGAACACTTTCTTCTTTATCATACTCCTTATTGTTAGTTCCCCATTTCATTCCAACCTGCCCTGCCATGCGCCTTGGTAATTTTTAATCTAGCACCTGTTTCCACAGATCTACCTATCCTGGATTTCATAAGCAGAAAAGCATACAAAACAACAACAACAACAACAACAACAACAACAACAACAAAGAAATCTCAGCAAATATGACAAAATAAAAGAGGGACATTTCATTAGAAAAGAAAGAAGAAAATATCAAAAACTGAAACAACTTTAAAATGAGTCAAAAGGGAGATCAAATGATAAGATTTGATTTTAACCTAATTATAAAAAACTGACTGCCATCAAGTTGATGCTGACTCATAGTGACCCTATAAGACAGGACCGACTGCTCCTGTGGATTTCTGAGACTGTAACTCTATGGGAGTAGAAAGCCCCATCTTTCTCCCAAATGTGCCTATAGCTACCATAATTGAGTCTACAGTACTCTCTCTGATAGCCTGGCTATTCTCAGTCCCAGACTATGATCAGAGGAGGTTCACCAGAGTCTTAATACATGTGGGGACCCTGCACATGGATTTTGGGGGCTTCCACTGTCATCTATAGGCTTCTGCAAACCAGGTGTTCAGATTTTAGACTCTGATAGTGTTCTCTCATCTATCATTTGTATTTTAATATTTGCAATCCTTTGATTACAGAGGCTGGTATGTACTTGTTCTTTGTGGACTCAGCTAATGCTTCTTTTATATTTTTTATTGTTAAAAACTTTAATGGGGGTTCTTGCATCTCTTATCACAATCCATACATTTGAACATATGTTGCCATTATTATTTCCAAAGCATTTTCTTTCTACTTGAGCCCTTGGTATCAACTCCTCATTCCCCCGCTCCCTCTCTCATGAACCTTTGATAAGTTATAGATTATTATTTTCATATCTTACATCATCCTCTGTCACCCCTCACCCACTTTTCTATTGTTTGTTCCCCTGGGAGAGGGTTATAGATTGATACTTGTGATCAATTCTCCCTTTCTTCCCCCACCATCTCCTTATCCTCTTGGTATCTCTACTCTCATTATTGGTCCGGAGGGGTTTATCTATCCTGGATTCCCTGTGTTGCAGGCTCTTATCTGTAGCAGTGTGCATGTTCTGGTCTAGTCCGATTTGTAAGGCAGAACTGAGATTGTGATAGTGGGGAGAAGGAAGCAGTAAAGAACTAGAGGAAAGTTGTGTGTCTCATCTGTTCTATACTGCACCTTGACTGGCTCATATCTTCCTTGTGACCCTTCTGTGAGGGGATAACCAATTGTCTACAGATGGGCATTGCCTCTCCACTCCATGCCCACCCCCACCCCTATGCACATTGGGTATGGTTTTGTTCTGGGTCTTAGATGCCTGATACCCGATCCCATTGACACCTCATGATCACACAGGCTGGTTTGCTTCTTCCATGTGGTCTTTGTTGCTTCTCACCTAGATGGCCGCTTGCTTATCTTCAAGCCTTTAAGACCCCAAATGCTATATCTTTTGATAGCTGGGCACCATCAAGTTTCTTCACCACATTTGCTTATCCACCCATTTTTGTCTTCAGCGATTGTGTCGGAAGGTGAGCATCACAGAATGCCAGGTTATTAGAACAAAGTATTCTTGTGTTGAGGGAGTACCTGAGTCGAGGCCAAATGTTCATCTGCAACCTTAATTCTTAACCTATAGATGTAAGCACATAGATCTATTTCCCTATCATTATATATAAATATATTTACATATGTACATGCCTGTATTTAGACTTCTATCAATGTCCTTTGCCTCCTTGTTCTTTCCTCTATTTCCTTTTACTTTCCTCTTGTCCCACCATCATGTTCAGCCTTCATTCGGGTTTAGTAATTCCTAACTGCTACATTGCCCTTGATTAAACCCCAATAGGCATCCTACGCCCTTCTCTCCATCAATTTTAGGTCACTTGTTGTTCTCTTGGTTAGTTCCCTTTCCCCCTTCCTTTCTCCCACCTCCTCTTCTCCTGTATCCCCTCAGGACCATCAGTCTTATTCTTTCCCTCTTCGAACTGATTATCCAGCCTATCTTATCTAGATAGACATTCAGAGACATTACTAAATGCAAAAACCAGGCAAAGCCAAACAAAACAACAAAGGACGTCAAAACCAAGAAAACAATACCAGCAAACCCCTCCCCCGAAAACAAAAACAAAATAACAACAAAATGAAAGCCACTGAAAAAAATGGAAAAGCTTATAAATAGTTCAAGGTCTGTTTGTTGGCTCTTCCGAGAGCTTTCCAGTTGAGTCTGTTGGGATGCCATACTCTGTCTCCAAAGTCTAATTTTGGTATTCCCAGAGACTTCGTCACTTTGCTCCTTTGCTGCTCTGTTGCATGCCCTTATTGTTTTGCCCCAGTGTGATGGGCTCAGATTGAGCATACATCCTGCATTGTGTCTCCAGTGTTGTCCTCCGTAGTGCTATGGTTCAGTGAGGGATGTTGTGTCTTGTGGTGGGGCAGGCTCTGTGATAGTCTGCTCTGAGCAGGAATATCACCCCCGGGGCTTGGTGGGCCAGGATGTGATCCCCTCCCTCTCCCTCCCTCTTCATTTCTCCTGTGTGCTCTAATCAGATGTGCCCCTCTCCCCAAGCTGGAGCTTCAGTGCTTTCTTAGATGGCGAATTTCTTCAAAACACAATTTTTAGACCCCAGATATGATACCTCCTGGTAGCCTGGCATTATCGTATTCTTTCACCACATTTCTATAGCATCCATATATTTAGTGATCTTTTTATGAGGGAAACGATGGAGTAGGGCCATGTCATAAGAACTACTCATCATCATTTTATTGGAGAGTATTATAAATAATTCCCCTGCGTGCATAAGGCAATTCTACTGATGCTGTTGTTGTTAGTTGTTCTTGAGTCAGTTCCAACTTAGAGTGACTATGTACAACAGAACAAAACACTACACAGTCCTGTGCCACCCTCACAATCGTTCCTATGTTTGAGTCAGTGGTTGCAGCAACTGTGTTAATCCATCTTGTTGAGGTCCTTGTTTACTGCTGCCTCTCCACTTTACCAAGTATGATATTCTTCTCTAGACACTGGTCCTGCTAACCCATCCAAAGTATATGAGACAGAGTCTTACCATGCTTTACCTCTAAGAAGCACTCTTGTACGTCTTCCAAGACAGATTTGTTGGTTTTTTTTCTTTTGGTAGTCCATGGTACTTTAAACATTCCCTACCATCACCATAATTTAAATGCATTCATTCTTCTTCGCTCTTTCTCGTTCAATGTCAAGCTTTCACATACACTTCACAGTTTGGGTCAAGTGCACCTTAGTCCTCAAAGTAACATCCTTACTTGCCCACATTTTAAAGAAGTCTCGTGCAGCGTATTTATCCAATGCATTGTCGTTTGACCTCTTGACTGCTCCTTCCATGAGCATTGATTGTGAATCCAAGCAACATGAAATCCTTGACCACTTCCATCTTCTCTCCATTTATCAGGATGATCCCTACTAGTCCAGCTGAGGATTTGGGTTTTCTTTACATTGAGCTGTAATCCATGCTGAAGGCTACAATCCTTGATTTCCTCAGTACGTACTTCAAGTCCTCCTCACTTTCAGCCAGCAAGCATGTGTCATCTGCATGCCACAGGTTGACAATACACCTTTCTTCCATTCTGATGCCATGTTCTTCTTCATATAATCCAACTTCTCTGATTATTTGTTCAGCATACACAGTGATAAGTATGGTGAGAGGATATAACCCTGACACAAAAATTTTCTGATTTAACATATAGTATATAACTTAAACCATGGTTGAAAAAAGGAAAGTATACAGGTATAGGCTGAGTTGTTAGAGTACAATCCATGAATTGTTGATTTGTACAGATGCAACGCTTAAGTGACTGGGCATGATCTATGGGAATGATGATGGTTGGGATTAGAGCAAAATTTTCAATAACACTTATTCACAAAGGCAGAAGCATGCCCGCTAGACTAGCACATCATAAAAAAGCAAAAAGAACATGAAAATAGTAAATATATGGTAGTCATGGGCCACCATTCATCAGGAACCCTCAAAGAAAGAAATCTGAACCAAAGTCCAATGATCACCAACTTCATAACCTTGGGATGGTGGTCATTTCTCACACTAGAGTCTGTGAGCCTGAAATCCAAGGGAAACTTCCAGTACTTTATGCGACAGATGAGGGTTAGGTCAAGCCCAGTTCACTTAGTTGGGTTTCCAAATCATATCCTCCTGGGGTGACCTATGAATGATGTTGTGAGCCTAGAAGGGACAGCCTGGGTCACCAAAGGCTCGGTAGAAACTAGGTCAAAAGTGTCCAAATAGGAATAGAATACCAGGTGTATTCTCTTGGAGTCTATATATGTAAGGTTAAGCACTTTTCTTTTGCAATGACCGTGTTACTTTACCTTGTTTACTCACCAATAGAAGTGTAATCACCTTCTCTGAATACATTTGAATATTTGAATCTTTTGATTTGGATTGCCCTAACCCAACTTTTGATTTGAATTTCCAGTAATATTTGCGAATCACTCTTGTAATGGTGTCTATTGATTTAAGGTGAGGTAGAACAATGTTACATGGCAGGAACTGATTGGTCTACTTTCTCACTTTCCATCTTGAGAAACTGACTCTGTCTGCGGTGAGACCTCCTCTCTTGAAGTGATTTCTAAAATGTACAAATAATGGTGGGCTATCTGGCTCATGAAATCAAGCAGGCTCATTACCTGCTTGGGAACCAGCTTAGATACAGGACTTGAGAGCAAATGTTTGCTTTTATCTTGGTGTTTGTCCTTACAGTTTCAAAACCCATTGACACCAAATAGATGATGATGCTTACTCACAGAAATCCTGACACTGGGAAGACCTGCTCCTGTGAGTTTCCAACACCACAACTCTTTACTGGAGTTAAAAGCCTGGTCTTTTACCAGAGCAGTGGCTGTTGGTTTTGAACTGCTGATCTCCCAGTTAGCAGCCCAACATGAAACAACTATGCCACCCGGGCTCCTCATTCTTACAGTAGTGGGCTCATATTTGTCCTTTTGTGAGGGACTAACTCCACTCAGCATAATTATTTCCAGGTCCATCCATGTCATGAGGTGTCTCATGGTTCCATCACTGTTTTTTTTAGGGATGCATAGTATTCCACTGTGTGTACGCACCAGAGTTTCTTAATCTGTTCTTCCACGGTTCAGCAGTTGGACTGTTTCCAGCTTCTTGCAATTGTGATCTATGTTGTAATGAACATGGGAGAGCACACAACCAATCTTAATTCTTTGGGATATATTCCCAACAGAAGTAATGCTGGTTTATACAGTATTTGTATTCCCAGTTGTTTTAGGTAACTCCATATCACTTTACCAAGCTGTGGGCTTTCGTTTGCTCATATGATGATCTCATTTAATGTGCATGTGTTTTATTTTCAGTACGTCCTAGCCATCAATTTTGTTTCCCACTGTGTGTGCTTTTGTTACGCTATTTGGTGATACATTTATGCTCTGTAATATGGTCCTTATGTTTGTCCCAATGTTCTCAGTGATGAACCTTATAATTCTGGGATTTACATTTAAATCGCAAGTCCATCTTGAGTTCATTTTTGTACATGGGGCAAGGAATTAAAAAAAAAATCAGTTTATTGGGGCTCATACAATTCATCACAATACATAGATCAATTGTGTAAAGCACATCTATACATTTGTTGCCCTCATT
>NW_022105908.1:10418715-10420136 GCF_000313985.2 Echinops telfairi | reverse complement strand
GGGCACCATCAGCCTTTTTCACCACACTTACTTATGCACACATTCGTCTTCAGCGTTTATGTGTGGAAGGTGGTCACACAATGATGGTTTTTGTTCTTTGGTGTCTGCTGCCTGTTCACTTCGTGTTCGCACAGGCTCATGTGCTTCTTCTCTGTGGACTTTGTTGTTTCCGAGCTAGATGGCCGCTTGATTTGCCTACAGGCCTTTAAGACCCCAGATGCTATATCTTTTGATAGCCGGGTACCATCAGCTTTCTTCACCACATTTTCTTATGCACACATCTGTCTTCAGCAATCATGTCGGGAAGGTAGATATCATGAAATGACCGTTTAGCTGAGCAAGGTGCTCTTGTATTAGCGGAGTGCGCATGAGGAGGCCCAATGTCCACCTGCATGGGCAAGGAATTTATGTCCCACACCGACATGCTAAACCAGTGGTTCTCAACCTGTGGGAGGCGACCCCTTTGGGGATCAAATGACCCTTTCACAGGGGCCACCTGATTCATAACAGTAGCAAAATTACAGTTATGAAGTAGCAAGGAAAATAATTTTATGGTTGGGGGGTCACCACAACATGAGGAACTATATTAAAGGTTAGCCGCATTAGGAAGTTTGAGAAACACTGTGCTAAGTGCATTAAATTTAAATTCTCCTTTTGGGAATATAAGAAATCCTTGCTTTAAATATATATATATATATAATTTTATGATACTGCTTTGCACAAATGGTCTGTAGTAATTCTCCATTATCAATGACATGATATTGCACTGCTGTCTAGCCAGTTCTGACTCATAACGACCTTTAATCTCACAGAACAAAATGCTGCCTGGTCCAGGACTATCTTCACCATCGTTCTTAGGCTTGTGTCTATTATTATTCTTATTTTGTCAATCTCTTTTAACAATAATTTTATTGGGGGTCCCAACAGGTCTTATCACAATCCACACATATATCCATTGTGTCAAGCACATTTGTACATATGCTGCCATCATCCTTTTCAAAACATTTTCTTTCTACTTGAGCCCTTGGTATCAGCTCCTCATTTTTTCCCTCTCTCCCCCTCCCTCCCTCTCTCATGAACCCTTGATCATTTATAAATTAGTATTTTTTTCATGTCTTACACTGGCTGCTGTCTCCATTGTATATCCCACTGGGACGGGGATATATGTTGATCATTGTGGAATTCTTGCTTTTTACCTAATTTCTAACACTACTTCTCCTTCCTATGTCTATCTTTTTTTCTCATCTGATATATTTTTGCTTCAAAATTAGTTCTATCATGTTTATTAGCAAAACCCCTTGCCCCCTATTTACCATATATACTCATGTATAAGCCAAGCTTTTCAGCACATTTTTAATCCACTTTTTGTGGTAAAATTAGGTGCCTCAGTTATATAGTTATATATATATAACTATAACTAG
>NW_022105908.1:10407235-10418186 GCF_000313985.2 Echinops telfairi | reverse complement strand
ATGTTTTCATGATGCACCTTTTCTTTACATAAAACTCTCTCTTATACATGAGTCGCTGTGGATTTGTTTCTCCAAAGTACCCAGACTAATACAGTTCATCTTGGTTTTCTTTTCAGTTATATAGCCTACCTGTTTACAGAAATATTCTCAAAAGTGATATTACTATTAGGGATTCTTTAGGATTATGGTAATCCTTTCTTCTCTGAGTACAGTGGATGAAGAATTCACATGGATACAAAGCTGCCTCTCAGTGAGTTTTACTGATCATTGAGAGCTGAACTCGGGCAGTGCAGCTACCGTCTCTTGAGTCATACGTTTTCATCTTAAATTTCTGTAAATGAAATCAAACTATTTTGTATTTACCATTAGTGGCTGGCAAGTTAGCTTTTCTTATGTGACTTCATAGATAACAAACGATAATGTTGCTCGATCCTGTGCTGTTCTTGGGACTGCTGGTGTGCTTGCACCCACTGCTGGGGTTACTGGGTCAGACCATCACATTGCAGACAGTCACCGCCTTCAGCAGCATTCTCTGGGCTAAGCCTGATACCCTTTAGTGACAGGCCCTTCCTGATGACATGTCTACAGTGAGATATCCAAAGCCTTGGACAATAGTCTGTGATCCGTAGGGATTCTATTGGCTCGATTTTGCAAGTAGATCACCAGGCCTTGTTTCCTAAGATGTATTAATTTGGAAACTCCCCGAATCTCATATACCACGAGTGACCCTGCTTGTATTTAAAATACTGGTGGCATAATTTCCAGCATCATCGCCACCTGTAAGCCAAACTGGTAGTTGGAAATTGTAAAAATTAATTTAGATATTTGAAAAAACATTTTTATTGTGGATTTAAAAAAATCTGCATTCCAGTTTTAGGAAACCCCTCAGGAAGATCACCTTGATGCAGCCTAAGATTTGGGGCTCTGGTAGGCGGATTTTCTCTTCATATGAATCAGATAGAATTAGTGGGCTGTTGTCATTCTTTTTTTTCTTTTTGCCAGGACCTCTGTAGTCTGTTACTCTCCACATAAAATGGGAAGAGCATCTGTATTGTCTGTATCAGGCCCCTCTGTTTACATATCATGATTGTTCATCATTTTTCTAGGAAAGGGTAAAAACTTTCTACCTTGTGTCCCAAGTATTGGCTTTATCAATCGTTGACGTAATTAGCCCACTTTATTTTTCTTTTATATTTTATCCTAAGAAATTGTTTTAAGACAACAAACCAGCAAACCAGGAATGAGGGTGATGGGAAGGATAGGAGATGGAAGAGGGAGGGAGGAAGGAAGAAAGGGGGAGCCAAAATAAAATAAAATAAAACAAAATACAATCACCTTCAAATCCCTTATCCCTTGGACCTAAACATCAGTCTGAGTGGTTATAAAAAAAAGCGAAGAAAAGTAAAGCTGAAATAAACTTGGAGTTCTGGGTGACAAGTATATTTCCCATATATGGGGAGGGGGATGTGACAAAATTTAGAACATATTTTGTTCATCCCCTCCCCAGGTATGATCCTGGTTCATGCTAACAAAGACTTAGCTGCAAAATGTAGGCAACTCTACTTTCATTTACTCCTGTCACCAGGGAGACTCACCAGTAATTAATGAATTCACTTTCAGATAGAGGGCGGAAGCACCGCATGTCATCTATTTGGCAGTAAGAGGATTTTCAATGGAACAAAAGGAGAACAAAGTCTTTTGACTTCTCTTTCTGTTGCAGGAGCAGCCGTCTAGGGATCAGCACACTGTAAGCCTATCTCTTTCTGTTGCCGGGGCAGCCGTCCAAGGATCAACACACTGTAAGCCCAGTTGCTGTCTTCATAGAAGTGCGCTCCATGGTGGTTTTCCAAAGCTGACCCTTCAGAAGTAGAGCAACCGACTTTTCTTCCAAGGAGCCTCTGGGTGAGGCTGAACGTCCAAACATAGATAGAAACACGAAAATATTTTTCAGACATGAATGGCTTAGCTTTGTTCTCAAGTCTTCTTTGTCTGTACTCTGTTTCCTCTTCCCATCTTCTTTTTGTGCAGGGGATCACCAACATGTCACGCACCTCTCTGCTGACCTCATTGCCCTTACCAAAATGTTCTCTATTTGAAAGGTTTTCTATCTGTATTTGAAAATTATGTCTCATTTCAGCTCCACACTAATCATGGCATTATCCTTAACCTTCTATCAAGGCCCTTCAACTCAAAGTCTAATCCCAAATCAACAGCTGGAAAATCCTTTTAAAATACTTTGACTATATCTCACACTCCCCTCCTGTGACTATCCATAATAGGCTCATTGAAAGTCTATCCATGGTCTTTAGTACATCTCTGCTTTTCATTATCAGGACCACCCTTCCTGGTGTAGTGGATGGTGTGATGTGTCACCTGGGCCACCTTCAGGACTGAAAGGAGGGATTCTGTTGAAAATTGTCCACAGAAGGAGAAAATTGCCTTTCTTCAAGATCATATTCCCTTGGGGGTAGACCTCTTCTAATGACTGATAAGGGCCAAGGTGTAGCGCCAGGTCCTTGAAAGTTCAGGATGTCTGCCAAGGCCATCCCAACTGAATCCCTTCCTGTGGGGTTAGCTGAGTGCTTTAAGGAGACTATATCACAGTGCAATCTTGCCTTTTGCCCAATTCTGCTTCTCTTTCCTTGTACTGATCTTGGTCCTAAAAGAACTCCCTAAAAAAATTTACTGCACATCAATCTCCTACTTCTACAGGGTGATATTTGAGAGCACTTGGGCACTGAGCTCTCTGTCTATAATGATTGTGTCTCTGTCCTTATCACTGTCTATTCTGTGTGAAATATAAGAGGAAAGTACGGAGCTGCCACTCATGGTGATGAACAGCTTTTTGCTTGGCCCAAAGTATAAGCAGCAAACAAACACAAAACAACCAGTTCCTTTTGGGTTGACGCCAGTTCACGGGCACCCTATTCATTTCAGAATAGGACTGTGCTCTGAAAGCTTCTCAATGCCTAGCTTTCCGGAGCCCAGCACCTCAGGATTTTTCCATTAGAAAGGGGAAATTAGGATTATTAGAAGACTTATCAGGAGAAAGCCCACTGTCCTAGAAGGCAATATAATCTCCTGGCTTGTTTCTTACTTCTTCTTCTCTGTTTTTGTAATTTTTATTTTCCCCCAGCGACATTTGAGCTGTCCTGTTTCACAGCACGTGGACACTGACCTCTCTGTCGACAGTTTGTTTGCCTTTGCCCTCATCACTGTGAAATGCCAGGCAAAGGTGCTGAGCTGTCACTCATGGTGATCAGTAATTCTTTACTTGGCCACAGCATTAAAAACAAAACTATTGATTCCCACCCATGGTGATCCTATGTGTATTGGAGTCAAAATGTGCTCAAAAATGTTCTCAATGGGCAATGTTTTAGAATCGGATCGCCAGGTCTTTCTTCCAAAGTGGTTCCAGCTTGATTTGAACCTCTATCCTTTCGGTTACAACTAAAACCTGACTACCCTTGAGGCCATGCTGACTCATCGTGAAGCTCCGTGGGTTTCTGAGACGATAACTGTATGGGAATAGAAATCCAGTCTTTCGCTCTTGGAGCTGCTGGTGGTTTCAAACTGCTAACCATGTGGATCACAGCCCAATGCACAAGCACTGGGCTAGCAGGGCTGCTCAGTTAACAGCAGAGTAGGAATGCCCATAATATTGTTGGGATGATTCCAACCCACAGAGACTCCAAGTGTGTGGGGACCTTCTAAGTTTTTCACGGCTGTGACAGTTTCAAAGCAGAAGATTAGACCTATCTTTCAAGGCACCTCTGGGAGGGTTTGAGCCCCCAACCTTTTGGTTAATAGTCAAGTCCCTAAATGTGTGTGTCACAGGAGCTCCTTAGGCATCCTGAGTTTGAGGTCCAGATATTTTAGCAGTCACTGAATTCATACCTAGGAGCTCTCATGATATAGTGGGCTATCCAATTGAGCTGCTAATGTTTAGCTCGGGAGTTTGAACCTACAGGATAAAGATGTAAAGCTGTCTAAGCCTGGAAAGATTTAAAGTCTCAGAAACTCAGAAGGGGGCAGTTCGTCTCTGTTGTATAGGGTTGCTATGAGTAGAAATCAGCTTGATGGCAGTGGGTTTGGGAATTCATACCTATTTGTTCATTTTTAAAAATCTCCATTCATTGAAAAACGCAAAGACCTTGGAATGATTGTCTATCGTAATTAAAACACATGACCTTGAATAGGTAAGTACGAAGTCACACTTGTCTTATGCTTAAAGAAGTACTTTATTTATCCTCCTACCCCACCCCAACACAAGACTATGAAAGCTGAACATTTCTTTCTCACTGTGGGTAGGTTACAGTTTAAAGAAAGCCAGTGGATTATGAGTTGGGCAGCTAATCATGAGATCAGCAGTTCAAATCCACCAGCTGTTCCACAAGAGGAAGAGGAGGCTTTCTTGGAAAGCCACAGGGGAAGTTGCTCCCTGGCTTATTGGGCTGCTATGAGGCAGAAAGGACCCAGTGCATGGAGAGGTATCCACTCATTATCGATGTTCCAGAGATCTTTTGAAAAGATGTTTGTAGCCGTGTCCCAGGTATAGAGGTAAATGAGGAGTGAGTGATTCAAGTCACTGCTAAGACTCTGTTAACAGAGATTCAAGCTGTCTTGTGCAGACATGCAGCAGTCGGTACAAACAGCCATCAGAGTGGCTGTCATCTCTTCCTGGAGAAATGTGAAGTGTGTCACAGCCCGGAAGGTAGCCACACAGGCATTTAAGGACATTGCTTTTTAAATGCCAAAGGGTTTCACAATTTAGGAAACATTCCTTCCATTGAATGGCCAGTTGGAAAGGCCGGCTAACCCTTTCCGTGTCCAGCAGGCCTTCGGCTTTGGGAAGGTCAGTGTGTCCCCAGTCTGCACGCTCTTTTCTACTGTCCAACAGTGGAGAGGCACACACATGAAGGCTGGGCGGCTTAACTTTTAATCCGGGCTTTGTCATTTCCTGGCTGCATAACCATGGTTTCATTTAGTACAGTCTTAGACGCTGAGGATGGAGTGGAATGGTATGTTCCATATAGTCAGGATTGTTGGCCTTGTCTTTGAGTTAGGAAAGGACACCCCATTTGGGTGAGCATAGGTCTCACATGGGCCAGTTCAGTGAGAAGGAGCTGCACCTCAGCCCCTCTCGTCCTCTGGGTCCCATTCAATGTGCAAGATGCGTTCTGCACAGACAACCTGGCAGCTTGCCACCAGCCTTTCTTGTGTTACCTGAGGACTCCTGATCCTGCAGTTTGTTGGTGCTGGTGTGACAAGTGAACTTTATCCTCAGAAAAGGAGGTGAGGTTTGGGAGCTGTGCTGATTGGTGGAAGGAGATGTCTCAGACTGGTTTAAGATTTGCAGCCTTAGAATGTATCTTGAGAATGTCAAAGAGGCAGGCTGGGAGGAGGAAAGGCCCATAAATACAACAAAGAATTTGAGGGCTCTAAAGTGAAAGCTTAGCCCCAGAAGAGAATCTTTTACCTGCATGCAACATTGGCTATTGGCTATTGGAGAATATTTTATCTACATGGAATTTGTTAATCTTGGCGATACTGAGATTCCTGAGTTACCTGTGTGTCTGCAATCTGGGTACCTGTGAAGAGTGAGCACTTGGCTCCAGCAGTGAGGACATGTTGCTATGGAAATCCCGAAGCTGGAGATTGCACACGGCCTCTGAGATGCTGTCAATTAGATCCATGTACTCAGGAAGTTTAATGAAAACAGACACTTGTCATTTTTCCAACAGCCACCTAACATTATATACATTTAAAGTAAGGCCATGGAAAGGAAAGCCCGCGGTTACATTTCACTGTTTATTGTAAGAGAATTACCTTATGTGGCTTTGACAGGGCAGATTTTTTTCCTCTCCCTCTCTACATTAAAGGAAAATTGTGAGGCCCTCCAGGGTGGAGCAGAAACACAATTAGGGGTATCACTTCTGGTCATTCATCCCGGGCTGGTCCAGGGAAGCTGCAGCTGTCAGGCCACCTTTATTTACATCCAGGTGGGGTGGGTGGGTGGGCAGAGATTCCCCCTTCATATTCCTCCTCCTAGAACTGGGTCCTCTGCAGCTCCTTAGCATTGTGAACTCTCCCTGGCCGGCTGGTAGAGATTTTTCTTTTAGTGGGGCAGCCAAGAAACAAAACCTTCATTAACTATCACCCCCTTTGTGTGTCTGATACAGAGAAATAGGGAATCATCGTGTTTTGCTTAGATGACTGACTTATCATACGGAGCCAACTGTTGGCCTCTGACTAACCCCTACAACACGATCATGGTTCCCCACTAGTATTTGTTTCTAATTCAGTGTGTGTGTGTGTGTGTGTGTGTGTGTGTGTGTGTGTACATGTATGATAGTTGCACTTTGTGGAAGAAACACTGACCTCTTACCAAAAATTAATTAACCAAACTATTAGGAACTTTAAAAAATGGACTTAGAACTGAGGCGCTAGTGGCCATGAGCAATGCAGGGGTGTGCAGAGGTGAAAGTCCACACCCACACCAGCCCTTTTTCACCTAACCCATGAGGCAGCCAAAGGACAATTGAAAACCCAATTTCTCAGATTGAAAATCAAAGGCTGGATGGTTCCTTGATTTCTGAGTTTAGAACATCCTTCCCTTTTAACTTTTCTTTGAATGTCAACTTGTAAGTAGGTCACCAGAACCATCGTATCCAGTCAAGTTTGGTTCAAACTTTCCTCATCTCAGTTCTCAGCAATATTTGAATATTGCCTTTTAGGCTCTGGATCTGATTGCATCTGGTAATTAGCCCATCTCTGCTGGTGGCAGGGCTGCTAGCAATATCGATATGGAAAGACCCATATTGTTTGTCCTCACTGATTGGATTAGGAGCGGTAGTAATTATGCATATCCCCAAAGCACACATATAATGTAATGTGGCTCTGTAGAAGAGCTTATCCTCAGGAACCCCTTCGTATACTTATAATAATCATGGTAATTAGCACAGTAAAAGCATGAAACAGCAAGCCCAAGCCAAATGTCCCCATACAGCTCTCTACTGTCAAAGGCTGACGATAAGTGATTGGTGGAAATATTACCTGCCTTACTGAAATGTGACCCAATGCTTAGAAAGCTCAGACTTAACACTGCCACTCACCAGCAGTGTAATCTTCAGAAAGTCACTCTACCTGACCATATATATGCTTTTACCTATATGAAAGAGTGAAACGAGCCAGGTTGGAGATTCATTGGTGGTTCCGCAAGTTTAATTTGCCATCTGGTGTTTAGGAAGTAAACAAATAGCTCCTTGCTGACAGGAACAGTCTTGGTAGCATCGTGGGCTGCCAGCTACAAGGTTAGTGGTTTGAAACGATCAGCTTTTCCCCAAGAGAAAAGTAAGATCTACTTCTATAAAGATTTACAATCTTGGAAATCCACAGGGGGAAGTTCTACTCTGTCCTATAAGGGCACGATGGGTCAGCCTGGATTCAAGGGCAGTGAGTTTTGTAAGGATGGGCAGGAAGTCTCCATTCTCGGGATGACGTTGAGAATGATACTGCGGCTTCACAGCCTAGTTCAAGGGTTTATAACAGCTTTGCCTTGCTACTTCACAGCATGGACAAGGGTCTACATATTTTTCTCAAGCCGACAGCAATGATCTCTTTGGCGGTCCACTCACAAGCAAAATCTTGTTACTATGAAGTCAGTTTTGACTCATGATGACTCTGTGTGTTAGAGTAGAACTCTGCTGCGTGGGGATCAAAGCCACATTGCATTAGGCACATCTGCACAGGACTTCTTTAGCGTATGCCAAAACAAGGATATTACTTTGAGAACTAAGATGTGCCTGAAGCAAGTCAGGATCTTTTCGGGCGCCTCATATGCATGTGAAAGTTGAACACTGAGTAAAGAAGACTGAAGAAGAATCAATACATTTGAATTGTAGGGCTGGAGAAGAAATTCAAAGTACTATGGACTGCTAAAAATCAAACTGCCCTGTTTTGGAAAAAGTATGGCCAAAGTGATTCTTGCAGGCAAGGATGGTGACACTTCACCTTACGGGCTTTGTACATGTTATCAGGAGAGACTCGTCCCTGGAAAAGGACATCGTGTTTGATAGAGAGTCAACCATGGAGGGGAAGCCTCTCAAGGAGATGGATGGACACTGTGGCTGCAACAATGGGCTCGGGTATCGGAACAGCTGTGAGGCTGGCAAAGGACCGCACAATGTTTCATTCTGTTGTCCATAGGGTGGCTATGGGTCAGAACTTACTCAAAGGCATCTAACATTAACAACAAATGGAAGTTTCAGAGACTGATTTTTTTTTGGGGGGGGGGGCGTGTATCATTGGATCTTTCTTCCTTGGGTGAACTTGACCCTCCAAGAGATTGTTTTTTGTCACCCAAGACTCCCACATAGCAATACACTTGCTTAAAATGTTATCTCCTCAAAACTCTATGGTGCTGAGTGGTCATTTGAGTCGTAATCTATAGGACTTTAAAGGGAACTGTGGTGGCATAGTGAGTACAAGCGGGGCTGCTAGCCACGGGGTCAACAGTTCGAACTTACGAGCCACCCACAGGAGAAATACGGGGCTTTCTACCTCCGTGAAGAATTAAAATCCCTTGATGAGTCAGTATCAAGTTGATGGCAGGGAATTTGGTTTTGTTTTGGGAACGTTGAGGCAACATTTTAATAACTTATAATTAGTGTTAGCGGCTTTCAAATCAATTGCAACTCATGGCGATCCCATGCAATAGCGTCCTCACTGTGGTTAGGTGCCATGAAGCCAGGCCTGACACATAGCAAATCTATGTTCAGGAGAACAGAGCATTGTTGGTTCTACACCACCCTCACAATTATTACTATATCTGAACCCATTGTTGCAAGCCCTGTGTCAGTCCAGCTCAATGAGGGTCTTCCTCTTTTTCAACGATCCTGTCCTTGACCAATTTTGATATCCTCTTGGGATTGGCTTATCCTGATAATTTGACCAATATAGGTGAGACAGTGTCGCCATCCTGGCTTCTAAGGAGCATTCCAGTACAGATTTATTTGTTCATTTTTTTACAACTCTCAAGTTTCCCGCATGTTCTGTACTTTGTACATTCCACTTTTGGATTATTACTGGATGATCGGAGCTTCTCATTTTGATTGAAACCACGTCGGCAAATGGATGTTCTGACAGCGTGGGTCCATGAACATCATTCAGATCAACACTCTTTTGAGGAGGCAGCTCTTTCCAAGCCATGTTTTGTTTGCTTTGTCAACCCGAGGGGCTCATCTCTTGCTGCGATATCAGAAAATGCTCCACTGCTACTTACAAAGCTATCGTTGGTCAATGTTTTGCCAAGTAGAATGTCATGTCCTTCTACCTAGTTTGTCTTAGTCTTGAAGTTTGACTCATGCCTGTCCACCATGGACCACTTTGCTATTATTTTAAATATTGGTGGAGTAACTTCTAGCATTAGAGAAATGCGCACACCACTGTATTATGACAAAGTGACAGATGGGTGGCGGTGTGTGTGATATTTTAGATTCTGCTGGATTAGGTCATTTAATGCATCACATAGGAGAAGAGAAATAGAACTTTGAAAAAATTTAAAAAGGTCTAGTTATGTCCCTTCTAAATTCTTTTAATAACAATCATTTGAGAGAGAAAATTGCTCCTCTCTGGGAAAGGCATTATCTAACTTGATCTGCTTTTGCTCAAGGGGAAATGACAACAATTACACACCTGCTCTTGGCTTGGACCCCTGAAGGGACCCTTGGAACGAACCCGGATTATGCCTGAGTCTGTTATCTCTGCAAGGAGGCAAGCTGTCTTCAGGATTGCTTTTGGGTCCCCATCATGTCATTGTGAAATTGCAATGAGTAATCTGGCCAACCATTTTCAGATTTGGTGCAGATAAACTTGAGCACATCTTTCTCCCTGGTTTCCAGTGATATTTCTAGAATGGGTTAACCTAAAGCCCTTCGTTTCTTTAACTCCATTCTCCTGTTAATCCATTTGAAAGGCTGGGGATAATCACAGTGACAATTTTCTTCACTATAACTGTGTGCTCTTTAAAATTCAAGCGGCAGCGATAGAGCTATTACTAAATTACAATTCAGCCATGCCTTGACTAACAATTCTCATAATCTTTATTGCTTCTTTGGGCTTTGTAGGCATCGAACTAACGCAGCTCCTTCTGCCCCATGCAATGGTACTTCAAAAGTGTCTTTAAACGAAAGAGCCTCCCTTAGATGACGGAGGCCATTGCCCTTGAAATGCAGTTGCTGGTTATTATGTACTCCCTTCTCATAGTCTTCACCACCACTGTGAGAGTATGGTGACCCCTTTTCCAGGTGATCCCGGAACCCCCAGAGAGGAGGAGTGGCCTGGTGGTAATGCAGAGATTGAACAAACAGGTAGGTGGAGGCAGCCTAGCAGGTTTATTGAGCAGTGAAGTGAGGATACAGTGGGACCAGGCCAGGCTCCTCTCTGAGGTGAGGGATCTGTAGAACGTTATTCTTTTCTGACCTTGGCCCCTCCTGGTGGGGAGGCTCAGGGGTAACTTGTGTTTTTTCCGTGTCAACGTCCCTTTTGCCAATCAGGATGGTTGGGAAGGTTGCAGTGGGCCTCGGTGAAATACTCAGGGAGCTGCCTGAGCAAAGTCCCGAGTGACTTCGAAAAAGCATACATGCTATACGATGGCATCTAGGATGACGTCCCTTCTTGGTGGCAGAAAAGCTCTAACCGAAAAATGGTACTGACTTCTCAAGAGCCACCTGGTGTCCAATGCCAGTCTCCACTCCCCAGGAGGTCCCGAGGCCAAGGCGTATTAACAGAAAACCACTATTTTTTCTTTCTGTCTCAGAGCGTCTAGCTGGAGGCCCAGTGTGGTGCATTCTGAAGGACACAATTTAAAGGCACCATTCTGGGTCTCGTGTGAGACTGTTTGTCCTAGGACTGTGAGACCTGCCGGGAAAAGGCAGCAAACATGAGAGTG
>NW_022105908.1:10403442-10406096 GCF_000313985.2 Echinops telfairi | reverse complement strand
AACATTTAGGAACTAGAGGAAAGTTGTATTTCTCATCGTTGTTACATCGCACCCTGACTGGCTCATCTCCTCCCTGAGACCCCTCTGCAAGGGGAATACTTTCATTTTCAATGGTGCCATTGTCTGAGCTAACTTGGGAGAGCTGGGCCCTCCCTAACTTCCCCCCCAAAACAAACAAACAAATGTAGATATGGCAGAAAATCAGGGTACAGCCAGTGCCAGGCCGAATGGACCAGAAGTTCAAGCCACAAGAAAGCCTGGTTGTCCCTCAGGCCACAGACAGCATAGAGAGAAAAGTCAAGAGGGACTGAACTAAAAGGAGCAGCGTTGCCATCCTCAACAGGCAGCACCATGTATGTAGCAGACCCAGGTGACAGAGAAGCTGTGCTACCGCAGCTTGGAGAACCACTTGCTCCCTAACACAGCAATTCTGCGGAGAAGAGAAAAGATGAGCATCGGGGCTAGGCAAGGGCCTGGAGGCTGCCATTAAAGCAAAATAAGTTGTCCTTCCGGTTCCTCCTGGAGTTCCAGAGACAAAATGATAGTTTGGGGGTGATGTTCTGCCTAAATCTTTGCCTACTGGAAGGCTGGACACAGGTAAGGGGTTACCCCCTTGGATGTACCTAGGTATATCCCAAGAGACTCTCCTAGAAGTGGCCTCAGCTCCAAAGATTACAGCTACACAGAGAAATCACAAGAGGCTAGATTTGTGTTGGGGAACTTTTGGCAGCCTGCTGGCATCTTGGATAGGGGCTGTGCTGCTCTCGGCCACTGGCACACTGTTATAAACCCAGAGCCAGGCCTCCCCACTAAATGATTCCACCTTGCCTCCATTCTGAAACCAGGAAGGCACAATTCCCAAATCCACACATTTTTAATGGGATGGACAGTGGCATGGTGACAGTTCAGAGACCAAGCTAATAGGTAGGAAGAGGTAGCACAGGGGGTTTATTGAGCAGAACAGTCCGGATACACTGGGGACAGACGCCCAGAGGGTCTACACTACCAAACGCGTGATTGCAGTGAGCTGCTGCCCCAAGCTGACACGCCCTTTGTATAAGTCTGGCTGGGGCTAGTTGAGCTCAGGGCGGGGTTTTTTTTTTTTTCTCCAAAAAATGGCAGTTGTCCCTGGTTGGCTGTGTCTCAATTATGTCCCCACTTGGCAAGGTCCTGGGTGGTCAGGCTCACAGCTTCTGTGTTTCTGGTCTATGGTGGCTCATCAGTTAGACCAGTCAGGCAGCTTCCCAGGCCTTGTCAGCACCGCAGTTCAAGTGCATGTCTTCAGTCTTCCTTACTCAATATGGACTTTCACACACACGCGAGGTGATTGGCCATGCCATGGCTTGAGTCTGGCACAACTTAATCCTCAAAGTGACCTTCCTGTTTACACACTTTGGACCCAGTGTTCGCAGCAACCAGTTCCTGGTGAAGCACACTGAGCTTGGGGAAACAGGGGCAGCCCCCAAAGAAGAGGGAAGTCGTCAACAAGATGGATTGACACAGTGGTTGCAACATGGGGTTCAAGCACAAGAACAGCCATGAGGCCGTTGTAGGACCAGACAGCATTTCCTTCTATTGCGCATCGGATTTCTATGGGTAGGAACTGACCCCAGGGCACCTGGCACCATGAACTCAGTGATAATTTTACATGGTTACTTAACAGTTAAAGTGAAGTTTGGCATTGTGAGTCAAAACTTCCAATTTTAAGGAATATGGCACTATTGTGCATCCGGCGTGGTTACTCAGCAGAAGCAAGGTGACATTGAGTGAGCAGTATTATTTCAGGGTACGTGACAGCCTCTGATCAGGTCTCCAGGAGAAACTAAGGCAGCCCCTTCTTTATCAAGGAACCAGTGTGGGCTTACAAGGAAGCTCTTGAGGGTCTGACCTCTAGCTTTTATCTTACTGGAAAACTCATGCTTCACAAGTCATGATTGGACATAAACAGAATGGGCATATAAAGAATTCAGATTCCTATGCACACTTTCAGCTCTCCCATAGTGATAAAAGGAAACATTAAAATAAAAGTATTAATTTCTCAGTTCATTTCTACAAAACAATTACCGAGAACCTGCTGAACTGTAAGAAGTAAATTGAATAGGAGATCATACATACTTGCTTTCTAAAAAAATCATCTTATTGGGGGCTCTTACAGCTCTTATCACACTCCATACATATACCCATTGTGTCAAGCACATTAGTTGATATGTTGCCATCACCATTTCCCAAACATTTTCTTTGACCTTGAGCCCTTGGCATCAGCTCATTTCCCACCCCCCAATGAATAATTTATACATTTTTTGTTCACCGACCGTTGTCTCCCTTCACCCACTTTTCTGTTGTCCATCCCCCTGGGAGGGGGTTATTCAATGATCATTGTGATGTGGTCCCGCTTTATCCCCCCACTTTCCTCTACTCCTCCTGGTATTGCTATTCTCATTATTGTTCCTGAGGGGTTTATCTGTCCTAGATTCCCTGTATTATGAGCTCTTATGTGTACCAGTGTATAAGCTCTGGTCTAGCCAGATTTGTAAGATAGAATTGGAGTCATGATACTGGGGGTAAGGAAGTATTAAAGAACTAGAGGAAAGTTGAATGTTTTATCAGTGCTCTACTGCACCCTGACTGGCTCATATCTTCCTTGTGACCCTTCT
>NW_022105908.1:10400361-10401265 GCF_000313985.2 Echinops telfairi | reverse complement strand
CCATGAGAGAGGGGGAGTGCGGAGGGAGGGGGAAAATGAGCAACTGATATTAGGGGCTAGAGTAGGAGGCAAATGTTTTGAGAATGATGAGGGCAACCAATGTGCATATGTGCTTGACACAATGGATATATGTATGGATTGTGATGAGAATTGTACGAGCCCCCAATAAAATAATTTTTTAAAAAAACATACCAATTGTGGGGTTGGTGCAGGCCTGGGCAGTATTTTGTTCTGTTCTACATGGGCTTGCTGTGAATTGGAGCCTACTCTACACCCAATACCAATAACAGTATGTGGGATTCCATGACGTGGGTAGTGGAGGAAGAGGAGACTAGAGGGTACATTGGAGAAGTGAGTTGTCTCTGGAGTTTTCTTTCCAAACAGGTGGCCGGCACTGCCAGGTTAAAGAGTTCCATTACCTTGCACTGAACTTGGGATCTTCTAGCATCCAAAATGAGGTGAATGTCGACCACACTCATCCTTGAATTTCTGTGGATGGGAGTACTTTGAACCACATGTTTGTCTATGCAGGTACGGCCTCTACTACTGGTTTGTGGTAGAATATCAAGATCCTGTTTCTTGAAGCAAGGGCTCTTATGAGTTGAGCATATTGTCAGGATCCTGGCCAACATAGGATTGGTCAAGGTCTTCTGTCTGCATCATAATTATCACTCCATCTTCTTTCATGTACTTCATGGCTTACTTTTCCTTCCATTTAATTTATTTCTCAAACCATTCATCTTGACTGGTAGCTTCTCTGCCCCTGGCCTCTTCATTCTGTAATATCCCTGGATTCTACAAAGAAGCCTTTATTCTGTTGATACCCACTCCCTTATTCAGTCTCACGGCTTTAAAGTGGCAGCTACATTTTGATAACTTTCACATCTCTAATTCAAGCTGGGAT
>NW_022105908.1:10397453-10399278 GCF_000313985.2 Echinops telfairi | reverse complement strand
TAGGATTTTTAACTATCTACCTTCAAGGAAATCCAGTCAGTCCACTATTATTCAAATGTATGCACCACCCATTAAGCTAGTGATGAAGAAATTGAAGAATTCTACCAAAGTCTTCAGTGAGAAATTGATCACACATGCATTCTAGATAAATTGATAGTTATTGGTCATTGGAATGCAAAAGTTGGAAACAGACAGGAAGGAACAGTAACTGGAAACTATGAATTTGGTGATGGAAATGAATTTGGAGATTACATGATAGAATTTTGAAAAAACTAATATTTTGTTCATAGTACATACCTTCTTTTTTCAATATACACATGGACTTCTGTACACATGGTGTATACACATGGACTTCTCCAGATGCGATATATAGAAATCAAATTGATTACATCTGTGAGAAGACGTGCTGGAGAAGCTCAATATCAGCGGCTTAAACTAGGCCCAGGGGCTGATTGTGGAACAGATCATCAATTATTCATATATACAATCAGAAAAAAAGTGAAGAAAATGAAAACAAGTCCAAAAGAACCAGAACATGACCTTGACCTTGAGTCTATCCTACCTGAATCTTGAGACTATCTCGAGAACAGAGAAGACAGATTTAACACTAATGATAGAAGACCTGATGGGCTGTGGGAGCACATCAAGAGCATCACTCATGAAAAAAGCAAAAGGTCGTTAAAAACACAGGAAAGAAAGAAAAGATCAAAGTGGATGCCAGGCGACTGATATTTGCTCCCAATTGTAGATGAGCTAAAGCAAATTGAAGAAATGATGAAGTTAAAGAGCTGAATAGAAAATTTCAAAAGGCAGCTTGAGTAGCCAGAGCCAACTATTCTAATGAAATGTGCAAAGTCCTAGAATTAGAAAACCAAAAGCGAAAACATAAACGGAAAGAACTCAAGAAAAAAAATAAGTCTTGAGTTTCCATCTTGAAAGATTCTATGAGCAAATGATTGAATGATGCAGGAAGCAGCAAAAGAAGGTGGAAAGAATACACAGAATCACGGTACCAAAAAGAACTAGTTGGCATTACACCGTTTCAGAAGGTAGCATCTGAACAAGAACCAATGGTGCTGAACAAAGAAGGTCAAGTAACACGGAAAGCAGTCGCCAAAAACAAAGCTCCAGGAATTGCTGGAATTCCAGCTGAATGAGCTGATGAAGTTTTGGAAGCACTCACTAATCTATACCAGGGACAGCTATTTGGCAGTCTGGAAGAGATCTGTGTTCGTGCCCATTCCACAGAAAGGTGACCCAACAGAATGCTCAAATTACAGAACAATATCATTGAGGTCGCAAGTATAATTTCACTGAAGGAGCTGCTAGAAGTTCAGGCCGGTTTCAGAAGAGGACATGGAACAAGGGATATTATTGTGGATATCCGATGGATCTTAAAACAAAGCAGAGAATACCAGAAAGATATTTACTTATGTTTTATTGACTATGTCAATATTTGGGGCTGATTCCAACTCTTTTAAAAAAATCTCTTTCATAGGCTTCTTCTCACAAACTAGATTATCTTGTGTAGGAACTTGCACTTTCTTATGCAGGCCCCTCCTTATTTGCGCAGTTGCATTATTCTAAATGTATCGAGAGAAGTGCTTATTGACGGCATCTTCATCTTCTTTCATTGTTGTTGTTATTAGGTTCTGTCAAGTCAGTTCCAACTCAGTGGCCCGATGTACAACAGAAGGAAACACTGCCCAGGCCTGCACCCTCCTCACACTTTTTCTTATATTTGAGCCCACTGTTACAGACACTGTATCAATCCATCTTGTTAATGGCCTTCCTCTTTTCCCCTGCTCCTCCACTTGACCAAGCA
>NW_022105908.1:10394985-10396520 GCF_000313985.2 Echinops telfairi | reverse complement strand
CAGAGCATGCACACTGCTACAGATAAGAGCCTGCAACACAGGGAATCCAGGATAGATAAACCTTTCAGGGCCAGCAATGAGAGTAGAGATACCAGGAGGACAAGGGAATGGTGAGGGGAGAAAGGGGGAATCAATCATAAGGATCAATCGATAAGCCCCTCCCAAGGGGACAAATATTGGAAACGTGGGTGAGGGGCATTGGAGGATGAAGTAAGATATGAAAATAATAATCTATAACTTATCAAGGGTTTGTGAGGGGGAGTGGGCAGGGGAGGGAGGGGGAAGAATTGGTTAGCTGATATCAGGGGCTCAAAATAGAATGCTTTGAAAATGATGATGGCGGCATATGTGCAAATGTGCTTGACAATCTGGATGAATGTATGGATTGTGATAAGAGACGTAAGAGCCCCCAATAAAATTATTTTAAAAAAACACACTATGGAAAAGGAAGAAGAAGCACCCGTAGTCCTATCATCTCACCATTAGCACTTTAAAATTATGGTTTTATATACACACGTACACAGAAGTGTCCTTCAAAAGTTTTGTTGAAAAACAGAATTGAAAAAAACCTCACTGCCATTTAGTCAATAACTCTTTATGGGAGTAGAAAAACTCATCTTTCTACTCTGCAGCAACAGGTAGTTTTGAACTACAAACCTGGTGGTTAGCAGCCCAGTGCATAACCACGATGCCACTCGACATCTTCCATCAGGCAATGCATTTACTCTGCAATGGTCTGACTTGGTGTGTTTCTGATCTACTACATTGAACCCCTTGCTTTCTGTATCATCACCTAACTGAAAGATTAGCAGTTCAAAACCACCAGCTGAGAAAGATGAAGTTTTCTACTTCAATAAAGAGTTTAAGTCTCAGAACCCCACAAGGACAGTTATAGCCCCTTATGCCCCTGTAGGGCCTCTAAGAATTGAATCTACTCAATGGTAATGAGTCTGGTGAGGAACACCCAAGTGCCCATCTATGCTTTCCACACTGTTTTCATTTACAGTTACTTATTTTGGGCCTTCATAGATCTTATCTATACCAAACCTATGAGAAGTGTACGGGCCAGCAGAAGACCAATACAATAAGCATCATTTTTGGCTAACTCTCACCCCATACTTTGAGAGTTGGTGAGTGTAAGCTGCGCAGTCATAGCTTCCTCTATACAGGCAGGAGAGTCTGGCAAAATGGTTACATAAACGATCGTTCTTTATTTGGATATGTTTTACTTATCTTAATCCTGCATTACCAAGCATTTCCCAAGCATCATAATCACGTTTAGCCTAGTTTCTTGACATTTTCGCTTGCTATGTCTTAAAGTTGGCATGGCTTCGCAAACCCCATCCTGTGGAACAGAAACTGGTGCCCAAGGATCTCGTAGACCAGGAGCCGTGTGGTTTGGCGGGTGGGGAGATGAAGGGTCCCACTAGGTCTTCAAACAGATATTTCAACCTCGTTCCTCGTTTTCTACATGCCCACTTTCTTCATCTCCTTTGGCTTTTACACTCTTGAAAGTTTCTTAAGGAGAGTTGCTA
>NW_022105908.1:10371105-10394020 GCF_000313985.2 Echinops telfairi | reverse complement strand
GGTATTAAACACTAGAGTAAGGTTATTTGAGATAACTGACTCTCTCACTGAGATATGTCAGTTAAGCAAGCCACCTGAAGTGATAGCAGTGGTCTTTTCCGGCATTATCAGTCTTGTGAACACTTTTATCATATCCTTCATTATGAAGACTGTTGTGAGTATCTTCTTAAAAAAACAAAACAAAAGAAAAACAATCAGTATCCTATTTCTGAAATAGGGTGCTGAAAAAGAATTCTCTTAGTATCCTAAGTGCTCTGATCCATTTTTTTCCCAATAAGGAATCGAGAACAGTAAGTATATTAACTGCCAACTATTTCCTATGAGCAAAACAGTTGGTGTTTGGGCACACAGTCTTGCATGTCCCGGAACCAGATGGGGGACTCCACTGTGGATTTTAAGCACTCAAACATTGTCATTAGTATATATAATTTTTGGTTCTTTTGGAAATACCTTTATTCATATTTTAACTCTGGCCAAAGGGAGAGGATAGATTCTAAAGTCATCTTCTAAAACTAAAATTCCATCTAAGTCCTTATATCTTTGGATAGCACACAAAACAAACAAAAACCCAAACCAATGCACTGGTGAAGACTGAGCAATATTTGTCCTTCCTGCCCTAACACTCTGCTTTTCTCTATAGAAACATGTTTATGAATCAAAGCAATTCTCTCAAGACTGGAGGCTAAAAATGGCATTGCACATGTAGCATTCTTAATTAGTAAAATTGACAAGAAAATACTTATCCTTTTATAGTGAATGATAAGAAAACACAGCTTAGAGAATTTGTTAGTTATGAGTGAACAGAATCATAATTTAGTCTTACAGATTTATCGCAACCCGATTCATCTGACAGTAGGCTCTTGTTTCGTTTTCTGAATTATGAATATTCTGAATTAGTAGCTTTTCTTATCAGTGAAGAAAAGTATTTTATAACGTAGGACCTGGACAAACAAAGAACTATAGGCTCGGGTGATTTGCTTTACAGACTTCCTGTTACAGAAGGTGACTCTGTGCTTAAAATGAGAATCAATTACTTTTTATTTCATATTTTTCCTTAAGAAGACATGGTGTTTTATTATTTTATTTTCTAATTGTTATAAGAAAAGGAAGATTTATACTTTTAAATTCCACATTCTAATTCCAAGACACCTTTTCTATTTACATGTGTCTCATGAAATAATTACTAAATCTACTATCTTGTCTAAAGGCAAAGAAATTTTTGTCAAATATTTCTCTGCTATTATACATATGGGTATATGACAAGACCAAATGCATCTTTTGTGATTAGTAGTTTCATACAATAGTAAAGAGTCATTCCAACTCCCCTATACACATGATAGCAATCAAGAGAGTGTGGCATTATTTGTTATACAACGTTTGGGCCCTGTTCTGAATCTCTCTGAGCAAAAACTCAACAATTTTTGTTGATTATAAAAATTTTAAGGATATATAGTGTAGCTTATACCTTTTCATTTCCTTTAATGGAATATCACTCTCAAAATGTCTCTTTTAAATTTTACATGCCTTAAATTACTAAATGAATCCTGGCACACTACACATAACTTTTCCTGAGAAGACATTATACTTTCTTTGCAAAGTAACCCAGAGTACTGGTGATTTTAAGGGGGCTTACTAGAGAAATCTCCTGAACCCTAAGGAGCACAGTTTTCTTTTACATACTTGAGGTCATCATGCATAGGGGTGGACTTGATGGCAATTTATGGAGACATAGATATGTGCACATGTCTGTGGGATCCCACATGCTCTTTACCTGCACGTCTAAAACATATGCAACACACTGAAGACAGGTTCAAAGAACCTGGTGTAAAAATATCTAAATTTATGATATTCAGCACATATTCACTCATATTTTTCAGTTGCTTATGCTAAAGCACTGCAGGTGTAGAGTCACCTACTGAATGATTATGTGTTTATCTTCCTATATAAGTCCCCTCTTTTCTTTAGGTTTACAACATCATTGCTAGTGGCATTGAATTTTTAAATCTTTGAGCACTTTTAGTGAGGTATAGTTGATTTATAATAAATCATATCTATGTAAGTATATGACATGATAAGTTTACAAATATAAAATTAAGCCTAAAAGTATTGCTATAAAATCCTAAATACTTATATGAAATACAAATACAAAGCTATGAAGCTACTGTTTTTCTCAACACATCCTCCAAATATGTCTATACATTTTTTTAAGTGGGTGTTTCCATTTCTGTAACCCTTCACAGGAGAATTCTACGGTATTTGGATTACACCATGTCAGAGTGGCAGCTTTAGTATCTCTGATAGGCTTAAATCATGTTCTTTTAAAATGTCTTTGGGTTATAAGGTTGGGAGAAGTAATGTTTCCCAATGAAGTTCTCATAGAACAACCCTTGCTATCCTCAAACAATGAGCAGAGGCACACTTCTTGTTTGTTTTCAGGTTTCAATGGTCTTCAAACTTCTTCATAAGCCCCACTGCTCATCCAATGCTCTTTGAGAAAATCTACCCCTAAAAGTTGCCATCACCTTCTGATCTGACCATTCTGACTTGCAATTAACTGACCCAGCAGTTCTTGGAAGTCCCTGTTTGAAAGGACCCTTTTCTATTGAAGGCACCCTAATGGGACTCAGACAAGTGTCTTCCTGAAAGAACTTGCCTGTTGCCCTTCACTGATTACAAAGACAGGTTTTAAAATGGTTGTAAAGTGTTCACAAACAAAAAGAAAACAGTGACTGAGAAAAGAGACAAAGCAGGGCCCTGTGATTACATCTGACCATTTAAAAACAGGTGGCAACACACATGAGAGAGGAGAAGCCAACTCCACAGAAATCCTATTGGGACAGAAACACCGTGGGGGCAAATCCTGAGGAAACGAGATCAACGGAGTGCAGGCTGGATGCGGGAGTGGAAGGAGCAGCAGGCAAGAAGACTAGTGGTGGAAGTGACCTCAGAGCAAGGAAGGAACCAGGGAAGTGAACCCAAACCGCTCATTTGTAGGGATTTCAAGTTGTTTTAGTCAAAGGCCCACAAGAAGAAGAAATCTTGTGAGGTAACGGGTGGAGATGCGGGATTCTCGGCACACACTCCTCCTTGATTAAGTATGGGAAGGAGCTGGACAATGGACTGTGACAACCCACTGTGTTGGGTGATGCTATTAAAAAGCAATCATCTGCTTCAGCGTGGGTATGGGCTCTCACAGATCATGTGAACAGTACGCACAGATCTGCACCCACACTCCCGACAGTTACTCCCCCCTGAGTAGGAGTGGGGGGAGGCCTCCTGCTACAGGCAGGGAATTGCCCAGCACTGTCAAACTAGTGTCCAAAGTGGTAGACCTTCCCCATGCACACAGATATAACAAAATTCAGGAAAATGAAAAAAAATCTGGCTATGACCAACACATACAGTCAACAAAAATAAAGCTCCAAAATGTCTTGGAGACAACAAAGAATTTCACATCAAATGAACGAGAATAAAGTAGTAAAAGGCAGTGATAGAAATAATTCACTTCCTTAAGGAAAACCAGAAAGTAGGTCATAGAACTGCCTGATAAAGATGGAAATATATTCCTCAAGGATCCCAAGGAATTAACTAACAAAACAACAATAATAATAAACCAAACACACACAGACTATATCTTACAAGGATTCTGGAAAAAAAGCAAAATAATGAAATGACAGCCCATTAGAAACTATGCACAAATAGCCTTAGAAATCCGCATGACTAATACTAACATTTTGGATATAGCTAACACAATGGAAAGACAATAGAGTAGAATTGAAATAAATGGAACAATGGATTTGTAAATTAGAAGACAATTCCTTGTACACCAATGCAGGCAAGGGAAACATAAGAATGAAGAAATTTGAAACAAGAATGAAGAAAAATTAAAAGAGCCTAGGAATTTTATGGGGCACTGTCAAGAGGAGCAATTTTCATCTGATTGAAATTCTAGAACAAGAGAAGGCCAAAAATCAAATAAAATTCTCCCACCAAAAATAAATACAGGGATTATTGTCAAAGTTTTGCTATTAGAAAGCTTTCTGAATATCACTAAAGATGAACAGGTATATATGAAAGAAACTCAATGAACCTCGTACATGAAAATAGTCACTATTGAAATATCAAAATCAAACTTTCCAAATAAAAGACAAAGACAGAATCATAAGAAGAATCATATATAAAACTAAAGGCAATCAATAAAACTAGGTTTTGATTTCTCAGGAGTAACCATGTAGACTAGAAGGCAATGAAATAACATATATAACACCTTGCGGGGGCAAGTGGTTGTCAACCGAGAATTAAGTATCTAGCAAAACTATTTCTCAAATACAATGGTAAAGTTAGGACATCTCCAGGTAAACAGAAATTAAAGAAAATTTGTCATAACCAAGCTAACCTTAAAAGAAAGGTTAAAGATAGTCCTTTGAGAGAGAACCAACATCAGTTAATAGCTCGAGATTACAATTCAAAGCAAGTTAACCATGAAACCAATCCAGAAAAGGAATTCTCAAAAATAAAGCAATCTTACAAGATTTATCACTGAAAATTAGAGGCATTAATTTGTAAGTGAAGAAAGCAGAGGGAATAAATGGTGTAATGATAGAACTTCTGAATGGAGAGAAAGTCAAGATGGCATCAAAGTAGTACAAACTGTTTGAAAATGACTAAACATCCCCCCCACCCATCAAAACAAAACCCAAAAAACACTGCCATGAAGTCATTCTGACTCACAGCAACTGTATTTATGGTGTCTTAAATTGTAAATACTGAAGGGTTCAGACAGCCTCCTCTTTCTCCCTTGCGTTTAGCAATCTAACAACTAACCCACAGCACTACAAAGGCTAATTGTTTAAAACGTAGTGAGATAAAAATAAATTACAAGGTAACTACAGAGCAAGTTAATAAACCTAACCAAATTAAGGAAGAAAGTTGTAAGAATTTAGTAACCAGGAAGTCAACAGCAGTGAAGGAAATTAGTGCAAAATCAGAAAATAAAATGAACCAAGCAAAGAAAGAGTAATGAATAAAGAAATCAAAGCTGCAAGAAATGATGGCACTACAAATTAAAGATGTCAATTAATACATTAACTAATACATTTCATTAATTACATTGAATTTAAATGGACTGAATGTACCACGTAAGAGAAAGAAAGTGACAGACTGGTTAAGAAAACAGTAGTCATCAATATCCTGCACACAATGACTTACCTTAGATACAAAGAACATAGTAAATTAAAACGCAAAGAATGCGAAAAAATATCAAGCTATTGACAACCAAACAAGAACTGGAGGGACAATCGAGGACTAAGGTGCCCCGGATCCATGCCATTATATTTTCAATTGCCTCAAATGCATGTGACAGTTGAACATTGAATAGTAAAGATCAAAGAAGAATTGATGCATTTAATCTATGGTGCTAGTAAAGAATATTCAAAGTAGTATGGACAGCCAAACAAACAAAGACATTTGTGTTGGAAGAAGTACAACCAGAATGCTCCTTAGAGCAAAGGTCGGGAACATTCATCTCATGTGCTTTGGACGTTATCAGGAGAGAGTAGTCCTTGGAGAAGGACATCATGCTTGGCAAGTAGAGGTGTCGAGAAAAGAGGAAAGCCCTCTACATGGACTGACACAGTGGATGCAATGTTGGGCTCAGACATCAGAACAATTGTGAAGACTGTGCAGGCCCAGGTAGTTTTGTTCCTAGGGTCATATGTCATTAAGTTCATGGAGTCATTAAGAGCAGGATGGGGACCCAATGCCCATCTGTAGCCAACTGGACATCCTTTGCAGAGGGGTAGCAGGGAGGAGATGAGTCACTCAGGGTTCAGTATAGCAATAATGAAACTCACAACCTTCCTCTAGTTCTTAAACGCTTCCTCCCCCCAACTACCACGACCCCAATTCTACCTTGCAAACCTGGTTAGACCAGAGGATGCACAGCGGTACAGGTGGGAACTGGAAACACAGGGAATCTAGGACAGATGCACCCCTCAGGTCCAGCGGTGACAGTGACGATACCGGGAGGGAAGGGGGTGTAGAAAGGGGGAATCGATCACAAGGATCTACATATAACCTCCTCTCTGGGGAATGGGCAATAGAAGGGTGGGTGAAGGGAGATGCCAGGCAGTGTAAGATAAGATATAATAATAATTTATAAATTATTAAGGGTTCATGAGGGAGGGAGGAGTGGGGAGGGAGGAGGAGGGGGGAAAAGGAACATGAGGAGCTAATTCCAGGAACCCAAGAGGAAAGTGAATTTTGAGAATGATGAGGGCAACATATGTATAAGTGTGCTTTACACAATTGATGTATGTATGGATTGTGATGAATTGTATGAGCCCCAATAAAATGATAAAAAAAAGAAAGACATATTTCACAATAAAAAAAAGAGTCAGAATCCCCTTGATGGAACCTAACACCACCAGATTCAAGGTTAAAAAAACAACTAATATAAACAATAAAGGAGGGAATTATATAATTATTAAAGGCTCAAGTCCATGTGAAGATATAACCATAATAAATATTTATGCACCCAATGAAGGAGCCTCATCATACCTATATAGATGCCTCAAAGAATGCATCGATACGTTAAAAAGCACTGTCATAAAACAAAGCATCTTCTTGGATCATATTAATCATAGGGGAAGAAATCAACAATAGGAAGGCTGATGATTGGTTGGGGGGAGGCCAGATAAAACATAAGGAAATGGAATAACACCCTGATTAAAAACTACTCGATAATGGAAAAATACAATGTGAAGTAAAGGAGAAAAAAATTCCTGGTAGTAAACAAGATTGAAAACACTCCTTACCAAAATATATGGGATGCAACAAAAGCAGTACTCAAAGCAATTTTTAGCAACAAATTAACTCATTAAAAAAACACTATAATCTACACCTTAATTCAACAATTCCAAAAACTAGAAAGCAAGTAAAAAGGCTACAATCCCCAGAAGGAAGGAAATAATAAAGATAGAGCAGAAATAAATGAAACAGAAAAACAATAGAAAGAATAAAACGATTAGTAGTTGGTGCTTCGAAAAGATTTATATGGATGACCAACCATTGGCATATTCAGTAAAGGAAAAGGAAAAAATGCAAATAACATGAATAAGAAATGAAATGAGTGATGTCATAATAAAACCACCTGAAATTAAAAGAATAACAGGTAGCTATGAGCAACTGTATTCCAACAAATTTGACATCTAAAAAATGGACAATATTTTAGAAACACACAACCTATCTAAGCTAACATAAAGTGAGACAGAAAATTTAAATAGAATCATTATGGAATAGCAAATTCATATATATACAGGTACCCAGAAAAAAAAACGGAATTGCACTGGGTAGAGTGGAGCATTCGTAGTACACATTTTTCCTGCTAAGTGAGCATTGAGCAACTCGCTCTGAATTAGTGCACTTAGTGGTATTGCCTGGGAAGGTTCTCTCTGGTCACAGTGAATTTTTTTGTAAAATCAGGTTTGTTCGAACCTCATTTTTTTGATGGCTGATTTAAGAGAACAGCATGCCGCTGTGAAATTTTGTTTCCTGCTCTGGAAAAATGCCTCAGAAACTATTGTGATGTTGAACACAGCTTGCAAGGACCGTGCTATGGGAAAACTCAAGTGTATGAGTGGTTTTCTCATTTCAAAACAAGTGAAATGTGGATTGATGACAAACCTCATTCTGGACATCCGTCAACTTCCTGAACGGACGGAAATGTTGACTCCTGATGCATTTGGAGTGCCTTTCACCAGGTCAGATTGTTAATCCAGCTTTCTATTTAGAGATTCTGAAAAGGTGTGTAACAGTGTGGGACAAAAAAATGCGGCAGACAGGGGACTGGTTTTGACACCACGATAATGCACCTGCTCCTGCAGCCATCTCAGTGTACCACATTTTGGCAAAAAAACAGCATGCCACTCTTGCCCCACGCAGCTTACTCAGCGACTTCATTTTGTTTCTGTGGATGAAGAGGGACATGAAAGGACAGCAATTTGACAATGTAGAAGAGATGAAGAAAAAAAACCGAGGGAGGTGGTGTCAGTCATGCAAACAGATGAGCTTGAAAAATGTTTCCAAGAATGGAGTCGCAGATTTGACAAATATTTGAATAGTAATAGAGAGGACTTTGAAGGTGATAAGGTTGTTGGTGTTTTTTTTTTAATTTGAATACATGGCTTTGGGGAAAAAATCCAATTGTGGGGGTAGCCTCTTTTATATATCTATATATATGTTTATATATACAAACCAAAACCCATAAGAGCCTGCTGGTGTAGTGGTTCTATGTTGGGCTGCTAGCCCTAAGGTCACCAGTTCAAAACCACCAGCTGATTCACAGGAGACAGATGAGACTTTCTACTCCCATGAAGTGTTAAATTCTAGGAAACCCACCGGGGCAGTTCTACTCTACCCTATGGGGTTCCTATGAGTCAGAATTAACTTGATCACAAGGAGACTTAACAACAATAGCAAAAGTCCTGGTCCAGGAGATTTCACTGGTGAATTCTATAAAATATTCCGAGAACATCTGACACTAATTTTCCTCAAACTATTCCAGAGCATAGAAAAGGATGGAAATACCAAGAGTTTTATGAAGTAATTGTAACCCTGACACAAAAGCCAGACAAAGGCATCACCGAAGAAGAAAATCACAGACCAATATCCCTCGTGAACATAAATGCAAAGATCCTCAATGAAATCCGAGTCAATAGAATCTACCAACATCAACATATCAAAAAAATGAAATCCCAAAGCATCATGATCAAATGGGATATATATCAGCTATTCAAGGATATTCCAACATTAGAAAAATAATCACTACCAAGCATTATATAAATAAAACAAAAGAACCATATGGTTATATAAATCGTGCATAAAAAGTATTTAATAAAATAGAAATAGAATGGAAATCCCTCGGCGTAATTAAGGGCACACATGAAAAAGACAACTGACATTATTCTCAGTGACAAGAAACTTAAAGTATTGCTCTTGTGAAGATGAACCAGACAACGATGCTGTTAAGCCAGGTTGACTGGAGAAAAAAAGTGACACTCATAAATGTGTAAGGAAGAGCTGTATATCAAGAAAACACCCCAACCCAGTTCACCTCAAGCCCATACGTCTGACCCGAGTCTGTAAGTCCCTCTTAGACTCACACAGTCATATGGAATGCAGGAAGGCCACAGGCTGGTTGTGTGGATCTGAGATAGGCGGACACATGACAGGGCTCCAGTAGCTCTCAAGGTGGTCACCAAGCAAGAAGGTGAAGCAGAGAGAGAAAGAGGAAGGTTCCCAAGGTCCTCCTTATGAGGTCACACTCCTAAGACGGCACCACCAAGCTGTGACCTGATTGACAGGCTGTAGACCACCTGCACATTTTTATATATCTTCAAGTTGATGTAAGGTTATCTAACTATCACAGAGGTGCTCTTTCAAGACTCTTATCCAGCATTTTATACTGGAAGTTCTAGCCAGGATGATTAAAGCTTGAAAGAGATATAAAAACCATCCACATGCATAAAGATAATGAAAACGACTACAATTTACAGAAGATATTATCCTATGAAATAGAAAATCCTAGAGACTGAGATTCGTGGCATGAATGGAAAGATTTAGCAAAGTAGCAGGGAATGAGATCAACTTACAAAAATCTCTCAGATTCCATTAAAGTAAACCAACAAAGATAAACTCCAAAAAGTAAGTGAGGAAATTAATACCATTTACAATGACTCTCAAATAGATAAAATACTTAAGAATAAATCTAACCGGAGATACAAAACACTTACACACATTAAACTGAAAAATACAATGGCAAGAAAATAAGAGACTTATGTAAGGGGAAGATCACATGGATAGGAAGACTTAACATTATAAAGATGTTGATCCTACTCAAAATGACCTACAGATTATATCAGTCCTGACCTATAGATTAATGCAGTCCTGACCCCAGTCCCATCAACACTCTTTAAGGGGATGGAAAAAATCCGATAAGTAACTTTGTATAGAAAGGAGAGAGATAAGGAGAGCACTATTAAAGAATAGCAAGTAGAAGTTCTCACACGATCCAGTTTCATAACCTACCACACCCTTCTAATAGAACCACGTTGTAGTGGTAAAATGACAGGAAAACAGATCAATGGAACAGAATTGGGAATGTAAAAATAAACCCATCCACAAATAGACAGCTCATCTTCCCAAAAGGGGCTGAAGTCTATTAACTGGGGAAAACACAGTGTAGGAGTTGATGCTGCCCAAAGTGCATTTCCACCTGCAGAAAAATGAAGCTAGACCAAAATCTCACACAATACACAGAGAGGAACTCAAAATGGATAAAATACTTATATGTAAAACCTAAAACTATAAAGTCATCAGAGAAAAAATAAGGCAAACTTAAGGACCCTAATTTATGGCATAAATTACAATATATATTCAATGGAATATCACCTCACCCCAGCAATAACAGCAACATTCAAAACTGTGTCAGATGACAAATAATAGGTGTGCTGAAATGGAACTCTTTTACATGCTGGCGGAAACATAAAATGGTCCAACTGATAGGGAGCTAGCTTTAGGGACACGTGGGGTTGCCTTCCCAATACCTGCAAAGGCCCACGTTGAGGGGTTTGAAAGAAATCAAGCACTAATTGGACACCTATGGGAAGCCCAAACTGAGCACGCACAGACCAAGGCACCCCAGGCCCAGGTAAAACCGATACCTTGGGCACACCCACCTTAAGTCCATCACACAGGTAGGCCTGAATTCAGCCTATGAAGTCAACTAATACCTTCAATCACACCTCCCAGGTTGGAGGTGCTAAATACCTTGGCTGCAGGAAGGCCAGCTCTCCTTTTTACTCTGTCCTCACTAAGGGGCATGCTGTAAGGAGGGTGTCTAGTGTGTGGGGCTCTCATGGGCCTGCATGCCCCCTCAGGGCCCACTGCAGGCTTTCCTTGGGGCCCACATGATCTTGGTCTCTTGGTGCCCAGGGATTCTGGGTGTTCTTTACCATATGGTTTTTCGTGCCCAGTTGTAACCCCAACTAGTCCTTTCTTTCATAAAAACTCACTTAGATTGCAAAAGTGCTTCTGCCACGTGAATTCTTTCTTTCAGTGCCATATAGCAAGAATCAAGGTTTACCCCACTCCAATAACTAAGCACAACCACTGTGGAAAGTATCCCAGCACTTCCTTAAATAAACGTAGAAATAGAAATGTCATTTTCTTCAATATTCCCACCACGAGGTACCTATTCTACAGAAATAACTGGGATCAACAGATATGTACACACCTATTCATTGTGGCATTATTGATAATAACTGATCCAAGAGATGGAAAAAACCTAAACATGGATCCATAGATGCCTGAATAAACAAGTCATATGACAGCCACACAATATGATATATGCAGCTGTCAAAAACAAGAAGAAGACTCCCCCAAAACACTTCTTTTTCTTTAACCTGGAGGCCAATGTGTTGAGGGAAACTCTCATCCTTTACCATGGAGTCAGTACTGAGTCACAGCGTCTGGATTGGACAGGGTGGAACTGCCCTGGTGAGTTTCTGAGACTGCCACTGTCTACAGGAGTCAAAAGCCACATCTTTCTCCCACACAACTGCTGGGGGCTTGGAACTGTAGACCTGGCCGAGTGCAGTCCAAATCAGAACTACTGTGTCACAGGGCTTCCACTGTGAAATTAGTCAATCATAAAAGAAACCTTACTGTTTTAGTCCACTTTTATAAAAAGCTTAAGCAAAGTGTACACACAAAAAATTGCTTTGATGTTACCTGAGATAGGAGGGGAATTGAACTATAGTAACAGTTTTGACTTACCAATTTGCATCTACCTAGGAGGTCATTAAGAATCGATGAACATAAACTTCACTCAAATATTATCTTATGCCTTTTAAAAATTCTACCCTTTGCCCTCATGACTTTATTTTTCCAGGTACTCTGATCTGCTTTCTGATTCTGGACAGTTGGATGCATTTTCTGGAATTGGATATAAATGTGAGCGAATCACATATTGTATGATTTTTGTGTGTGTTTCTGACTTTGTTTTAAGATTTATTGCTTCTTGTATTAGTAGTCATCCCACCTCCACTTGTTTATTATTAAGTAACAATAGGATATGGATATGGAAGGATTTCTTTATGCACTCACCTTTTTCTGTCACATGGATTGTTACAGGTCCTTCTGATACATATACATTTATTTATTATAAATAAATATTTATGTAGATTTCTTTATAGGAACATATGTTTTTATTTCTGTTAGGTAAAAACTGAGGACTGAAGTGATTGGATTATACAGAAGATGCATGCTTAACTTTTTATGAAACTCCAAACTTTTCCAAAGTGCTTATATCATTTTACTTTCCCACCAGCAATGTATAACAATTCCAGTTATTCCAATCTTGAGAGAATTTTTTCATTGTAATATTTTTAATTTTAGAGATTCTCAAAGGTGTATTGTGATATCTCATTGCTCTTTGAGTTAGCATTTGCCTAATGACTAATTATGTTTTAAAAACTGCCTACACCATGTATCACTCTTTTGTGGTGAAATGCTTATTAGAATGTTTGGTTATTGAAATTACGAAACTTCAGTAATGAAATTAGAAGTTTCATTATTGAAACTTTAAGAGTTTTTATTCTGCCTATAAGTTCTTTACTAGATATGATAGATAGGTTTATTGTGCCAACCTGGCCAATAGGAATATGTGGGATTAATCAGGTTGAAGTTCGATTGGAGGGTAAAGAGATAAATAATCTGCATGACCCACCCCTCTCTCTTGGTCTCTGGTGAGTGGACCAGGGTGTGGCTGCTTTAGCTAGTTCTCTGCCTCAACTTGTGAGCTACATTACCCATGGGACAAGCAAACCCATGGATCATGTGGGACACATGATCAACTTTCAGCTGGTGGATCCTGCTGCCTTGTACTGCTTGAGTTCTATATCCCATCCAAGCCTGCTTCACTAAGCTCATGAGCTTCTGACTGCTGGTGACCTGCCCTGCTGTTTGCTACCTGTGGGTAGACTCTGCCTGCATTGCCCAAAGGAAGACAGTTGTCTGCCTCCTTGACCTTGTACCGCCAGCCCTACTGGATTGAAGAACTTCCAGTATATTAGCTGTTCCACAGAAGTGAGTTGAACTGAGCCCTCTGTACTGCTGTGTGGACTAATTAGCTATTATATCCCTTCATGCCGTATAAAACTCTCCATCTAGCTAATCTTAAGTGTCTTTGTTCTGTTTCTCGAGAGAACCCTGGCTAACACACTAGATATGTGATATTAAAATATTTTGTTCCTGCTCATGGCTTGTATTTTCATTATTTAGATAGTTATTTTAAAGAGTAGAAATTCTTAAATTTTATTAAGTTCCATTTATCATTGTATTTCTTCTTCTTTTATATTTCACTTCTTTGGGTCTGATTGAAGAAATCTTTCTTAACCCAATTTTTCCATTTTACTTTTGTTGAAAATGTATCAATTATGTATCTGGGTCTATTTATGGACACAGTATTTTGTTCAACTGATATATTTACCTAATTTTTCAATAATACTGTATTCCCTTAGTGTAGTAGCTTATATAAAAATCTTGAAGTTGGGTGCATTTGTACTGACTTTTAATTAAGTCCTACAACTTTGTTCTTATGCAAAACAGTTTTTTATTTTCTTCTATACTTTTCAGGTGCATCCAAAAGCTGGACAATAAAAAAGGAAGACAAGGAAAGAATTGATGTATTTAAATTGTGGTGCTGATGATAAAGATTCAATATACCTTACCCCATCAGAAGAAAAAATAAATCACTTTTAGAAGAAATCCAATTGGGGTGCTGCTTAGAAGAGAAAATGGCATTTCAGCTCAACTACTTGGGACGTGTCATCAGGAGAGACATCATGTTTGGTAAGTTCTAGGGCCAGTAAAAATGAGGTAAACCATCCAAAAGATGGATTGACAAAATCACAGCAAAGACTATGAAGTTGACGAAGGACTGGACAATGCGCTCATTGGGTGAAAGATTAGGCTATTGTTTGATATCTTCCTTTTTAATGAGGATGTTAATGGCTATACGTTTTCCTCTAGGCACTAATTTCATTGTATCCCAAATTTTTGTTGTGTGTACATTTTCATTTTCTCAAAAATTTTTTTTCATGTGATTTCTTTTTGAATATTCGTTATTTAGCAACATGTTGTTTATTTTTTACGTTTTACATTTTCTGTATTATTAATTTCTATTTTTACTTCATTGTATAAAAGAAAGAAATTTGTGATTTTAACTTTTGTAAACAAACTGAGACAGCTTTTGTGGTCTACTCTATGGCTCACATTTTAGAACAGTCTATGTATACTCTAGGAGAATAAGTGATTTTATTGACAATTGTAATTAGAAAAAGAGGAGAAAACTAAGTGTAAAGCAAGCAGAAGGAAGAAAATAATAAAGATTATAGTGGGAATTAGAAAGGAAAGCAGAGGCTAGCAAATAAAATAGATGGCCAATGCAATTAAAAGTTACTGCATCGAAAGAAAAAAAAGGTCACTACATTGAAGACAATGACAAAATTGAAACCAACTGACGAAGGAAAACAACCGAAGGCTCAAATTACTAAAATCACACATGAAAGATATAAACGTATGACTGACCTTCGAAAATAGAAATATCTCACAGGGAACGCTATGAATAATTGTATCCCAATAACTAAATTAGATGGCTAGACAAAATGGACAAATTACTAGAGACAGAAAGCTACCCAAAACAGAGTCATGAATAAATTGAAAATCTGTATAACCTTATAACAAGCAAAGAGATTTACTTGACACTTCTACAGAGAAAAGACTGTGCCAGGGTTAAATTCTCCCCAACATTTCAAGAATAATTTGCAAAATGCCTTACCAGAATCTTAAAACATAGAAGGGGACGGAACACTTTCTAAGACTATGAAGTCAGTATAACCCTGATTACAAAGTCAGACATAAATATCATGAGGAAACTATAGGTCAATATCCCTCATCGATAAAAAATAAGTACTCAACAAAATAAGAGGAAATTGAATAGATAGGCTTATTCATCATGAACAAATAGGATTTATCTGTAAAATGCTAAGTAGAATAAAAAAATAAAATTGGGTAATGCATAACATTAATAGAATAAAGTAAGAAAAAGCAAACAGACCCCATACCTGCACCTTAATAGATAATGCAGTATCATCTCAAAAGATTAGGAAAAATTATTTGGAAAAACCCAACATTTTTTTCTGATTGAAAACAACAATAATAACATTGCACAACCCAAGGACAGAAATAAATGTTCTCAATTTTATCTTGGGCATCCTTGTAAAAATCCATTGTTAACATTGCATTTTATGGAGAAATACTGAAAGCTTTTCAGAAATAAGATGCTTGCTTTCACCACTTTTACCCAAATTTTATTCAATTTTAACAGAGATTCTAGATTCCAGACAAATGGGGAAAAATAAAACTATTTCTGTTTAAAGATGACAGTCTTATATGTAGAAAACCCTACAGAATATACAATGAAAGAAGGAACTATTAGTAACAAGTTGAGTAATGTTGCAGGATATAAAATCAATATAGAAATATTGATTACGTTTCTGTTCATTAGCACTGAATAATGCAAAAATGAAAAATGTTTAACCTAAATAATCTGGAAAAATTAAAATACTTAGAAAGAAATGTAACCGAAGAACTGTGAAACTTTTACACTGAAATCTAGAAAACATTGTTGGAGTAAATTAAAAAAAAAAAGAGTGAGTCCACAAAAACCTACTGAAGGGCCAATTCTGAAATCGTAAATTTTATGTTAATTACATTATATCTCAGTGGAAAATGGTTTAAAAATTTATTTCCTATTGATTTTTTTCTTTGACCCACACATTATTGACAAACATACATCGAGATACAAATGAACGCAAATGTGGAATTCAGTCAATAAAACTTATTTTTGAGCTCATGGTGATGGACAAGAAAAGACTGAGCAGGAAATAAAGAGACCAGTCTGTTCCCAGATTGGTTTATATTGAAAATACTATTCCCAGAAAGAGGTCTTATCCTAAGTGAGAATATATAGGAACAGGTCAGAATTCTTAACAATTAAAGCTCTAGCTACTCCCTAATTGAGAGGGAGGGACTTGACACTGCACCAAACTAGAGAGGTCGCCGTGGGAGGTAACCCAAAGGACAAGCAGCACAGGGAGATTTGGAAATAAAGAGAAAGAAACAGATGAGAAAATAATCAGTCTAACAGAGTCCAGAGGACCATTGGATCAGAAGACACTATAACCATTCGTGTTTCTGTTCCCCAAAGAAAGTGCGCTCTACTCCACCAAGAAAGAATTCAAAAAACACTGCTCTGGGACTAAGACATGTCATAGGCAATCGAAACCACTTAAACTCTCTACGTAGAAGGGGTCAGTTGTTGATTTAGGAAAGTAGAAGATAATTGGAAATGAAAGGAAATGATAGCATGTATAGAACCCAGTTAGAAGTATAACATAGAAAGTCGGAGTTTATATTATTAAATTAATGGGAAAATTGTTTCCCTTAAAGATTAATATGAAATGGGGAAATTATAACACAACAGACTAACAGCAAAGAAATATCTGATGTGTAGTGATGCTATGCACAGTAGAGCTGAACACAATAGAGCGTCCACAATAGAGGATGGTTTGTACCGTCCTCACAATTGTTATGTGTAAGTCCATTAATGCTATGTTTTCAATATTAAACAACATCTTAACTTAAAATTCAGAGGCCTGCAGTTGTAGTGGGTTATGTAATGGGCTGCTAACTTCCAGGTCAGCCGTTCATCCCCGCTAGTAGCTCTATGGGAGAAACAGGAGGATTTCTGCTTCCATGAAGTTTTACCCCTTTCTAACCCCAGAAGGGACAGTTCTACTTTGTTAGGTGGGGTCAGGGTGAGTTGGAATTGTTTCCAAGCCAGTTTATATATAGTTTTAAATTTAAAATTAGAAACTTAGAGTGCAAATGGAGCAAAACTTTTTAAAAGACTTAAATTAAATACCAATTGGCTGAATGAAAAAGACATTTTGAATAAAAAGTTAGGTAATATCAAAGGGAATACTAAATTACAAATCCCCAAATGATAATCAACTAAAAAATGATAAAGATAGGAAAAGAAAGTAAATAAAAATAATAAAGTTAAAAGAACCAGAAAGAAAGAATAACTATAGAAACACACAGAGATCTAAATACCTGTTCTTGGAGTCCTTCAAGAAGAAAGACAAAATAATGGAATGAAAGTATAATCTAAGGACAAAACCAGATGGTAGTCTGTGAGTAAGAAACATGCTACACTGCATGTTTACATAAATCTACCAGGAATACTCAACTCTGAGACATAGCTTAGTGAAACATTTAGATTTTAAAAATAAAGAGCAAATGCTTTCTGGGCTGTCAGGACAAAAAAAAGCATACTTGTATAGCTAACAAAGGAAAGAAAATCGGATTGACATCAGATTTTTTTACTAGCAATTTATAAACCAAGAACCAAGAGGCCAACATTTTAAAAAACACAGTAAAGAAAATAATAACCAAGGACTTTATGGCCCTGCAAAGTACTAAAGATCACAGCTATAAATACAATTTTAAATATTCATCAGCTCGGGAAATACTATACAGTGAACCCTCGTTTATCGCGGTTCATCGGTTCTAGACCCTACCGTGATCAATGAAATTCCGCGAAGTAGGATTCCTTATTTGTAAATCAAATATTTTCGTAGTTAGAGCATAGAGGACATGAAAAAACACCCTTTAGTCACCATTACACTCGTATTACTCAATTTATTAAACGAAAAAGGGAAAATACAGTAAAACATTTTGGACATTAAAATTATCATTTATTATTTATTATGTTATTTATGGCATCAAGCGTGTACAGTATGAGCCAATCAGTGGCAGTAATACGACAGAGCATGCGCTGTTACGCAAAAACCGCGATAGAGTGAAGCCGCGGAAGTCGAAGCGCGAAGTGGCGAGGGTTCACTGTACTCTTAAAGAATCTATGAGAGTGGACCTGCACCTCTGCTGACTGACTAAGGAAGTTTTGGCAAAAAAACTCATAATGATGTGGATCATCGAGCCGGTTGCCGACTACCCCAGACCCTAAAGATGGTTTAAATCCAGCCAGCCATACATACCACAAAGACACCCAGAAACACTGTCCTGTGGGCAGACTTGGGATCAATCAGGCAGAGAGATTTTAGGAGAGTGTTAGTTGTGTGTGAGTGTATGAGCTTCAAAAATAAAAAAAACAAACACCCAAACAAGCTACAAATGATGTTGCCACTACCATGGGCATGCCTTACGATGGCTGCTGAAGAGACGAGCCCATCAAGTGACAGAAATGTAATGTAGAAAAGGGCAGCAGGCTCCAGTCTGCCCACGGATATTTGCAGAGGAAAATTTATGAATTTGAGTCATGCACACAGGAGAAGTCTGTCTACCACAAGGAAAGCAGCAAAAGGTGAGAAGTTCTAATTGGTTTCAGAATTCATGCCTGAGAGATGAATTCTTTTCCATTGACAAAGACAGTATTTTGTATGTGCCTTTCCGGATTATGTTGACATTGGGTGGGTATGTTTGCTTTGAATTTAAAAAATGCCACCAGCCTGCATAGCATTCTTGGTGCCTGTGATAAGATAAGACAGCCGGTGCTACTTGTCTTACTTCCCAGCACTGCTTTGCCGTAAATACCCAAGTGGATGGCTTTAATAACATGGACTTATTTTCTTACATTTAAGAAAGCTAGAAAGCTTATGTCAGATTGTGCCACTAGGAGGCCTTCCTTGGCCTATTTTACTTTTTAGTCACTGGCTGTCTTGGAAGTCTCTGGGCTTGTAGAGTACTATGGTCTCCCTCACCATCAAATAATAACTCCTATGGTTATCTGCCTATGTCTGTGTCTAAATTCCTATTTATAAAACTCAGAAATGACAAGGTTTAAGATCCATCCTATACTGGGTGGAATTCAACTGATGATTGCTCCTATTATATTAAATCGTCTTGTTTTATTAGATTAGAATAAGTGACATGAATAGGGTTTAGAATTCTAACACATATCTTAGAGAACACAATTCAATCTATAAGACTACTTAAATCTGTTCTAGTCTCACCAGCATTGGGGGTCTTATTACAAGTTATTGGGGGTCTTATTATAAGTGCAGAATCTGTATTTCTAAAGTGTGCCTTGAACTCGTGGCTGTTGAGCCACATTATATTATGTTCCTCATTTCCATTCCAAAGTATTCGTTAAGAAGAAGGAAAAAATAAACCCTTTCTGATACCTCCTCACAAACTAGTGCTCCCTGGGTCCCTGTGAATACCTGACCAGAGCAGTAAGATGTGCAGCAGAGAGAGAAAACTTTGCCAGTGACATCACATGATGACATCGGTGAGCCTTGGTGTCCCCCAATGCAGTGACCCATGGTACTGTCCCCCACCCCTATGGATCTCCGCCCTTACCAGACCATATAGAATTCTCAGTAATATTTTTTGTACTAATGTTACTTGTAAATCGTAATTCCCATATACAACTGAATATAATGATAATAATAGTGACATAAACTACTAGCCATATTAAAATTACACCTTTAAATTATAATATCACATGCACAGCCTAAGTGTACTATTTTTACATAGTTTCATATGCGTAAGGTGAAATGTGGCAATAAATAATAGAATATTTTAAAACCCTTAAGATCATTATTAAAAGTATGTGCACTTTTACATGAAATTTTGTTATGTGAGTTAAATTTGAATAATGAATGATGGCTCAAATAATGTAGATGTTATAGATACATATAGCTATATATTCATAAAGGAAATAATACTATAAAAATAAACACAAGTATTTTAGCACTTTGTGGACATCTTACCTAATCAGAAGATTTCTTCTCTGGCCTTCTGAGCTGCAAACTTGTGCATCACTTCATTCAAATCAATGCCCTTTAAAAAAAATTACATATTTACTTATTTGTTTATTTATTTATTAATCATTTTATTGGGGGCTTGTACAACTCTTACCACAATCCACACATACATCCATTGTGTCAAGCACTTTTGTACATTTTTACATATCTGGTTAGTATGTGCTATGTCAGGGGTGTTATTGAACATGATTCCAGTGTACTTCTCAGATTTTTGTGTCCATGATAAGCTTCTTTTTCACATGACTTGCCAGGACACTTTCGCAGTTTTTAAAGCAAGATAAGAGACTCTTCCTTGTAGTTTCCATATGCTCCACTTGAACCCTATGAGGGGCTCCTTCAGTAGTGGATGGATCCTATTTTCAAAGCATTTCAACCGTCTCAAGAAAATTTCATTTATGGCTTGAAGATTCATCTTCCTTGAGGCCACAAACTGCCAGCTTCTGCTTGGAAATAAACCACATGATATCAAGTTGTCCGTGCAAGATGACCCTACACTTCCCCCCTCCATTTTAATCAGAGCAGTTGTTTGGTCATCAGTGGTTTTGTGCAGCTTCAGTTCTGCTGCAAATAGTTTCTACTTTCCAAGGTAACGTAGATGCTTTCTGGAAAGCTTATGGTTACGTATTCTGTGCTCAGTCTCTACTACAGCTGAAAACCAGTCACAACTATAAATGTTATATTTGGTTCACTCATAGCAGAGTCTGCACCAAAAACTATAAATTCTTCCTGACGAATAAGCAAACCATCTGTTACTGTAGACCTTTCTTGCCATTTGACCTCATCTTGTAAAGCCACTCTATTGAAGGTTGAACAACATCTCCTTTTGTTGTAACCGTGAACATCTATGCTTGTTCTGAAAAGAAGCACTTCCATTTTGATGGTTGCAACCCTCAAATGATCTGGCACCAGTATCTCTCAAAAAGAAACATTACACAACACTTGCAATTCTTTCCCTTAGGGTCTTTATTCCCATTCATAGTCTCATGGCTAACGTGGCTGTTGGCATTCTCTTCTGCTTCAAATTTTGTGATTTCCACACTTTTTTCTTCTACAGAATGTGTGCTAGCGTCAAAAAAATAAGTTTGATTAATTGGAGACTGCTGAGTAATGTCTTTGGGTGGACCTTGGCCATTGTATTGTCTTCTGACATATTGACACATAGATCCTGCCAGTGTTTTGAGTTATTTAATTCTTGCTTCTTTTGCTTTCTTTTACTGGCATCCATTTGACCTTTTTTATTTATGCACTCCTTGTGGCATGATAGAATATTCCTGCACGTTAAAAGTTTAACAATATTTGAAAATAAAAAGAACATATAAATGTGAATCTATTGAATACATGCTATCAAGTGTTAATCTGAATGTGTAATTATTTTTTAAATCACAATGTGAACAAAAAGATGAAAATTTCATTAAATTCAGATGTATATTACCAAGAAATGTCTTTAAAAAAAGAAAAATGCAAACAAATTTAAAACATGATTTTAAGGTATGTTACATTTCTAAATATGTATTGTGAAACATAGCATTTGGACCACATTATGTTTTAAACTTAAATTTCTCTGTCTAGTTATCAAAGAATTATATCATCAATAGATATTATGCATGTAAGTTTATGATCATGTTAATCATTGAATAAAATGTGACACATAGCTGCAAATTATATTAGAATAATATTCCTAGGCTAAATGAATAATAATTGTTTTAAAAATCTTTATATATTGGATTTTGACATTACTAATTCCAGTATTACTGGTAACTAAGTGGAACCTTTTGTGATTCTTCTCCTTCTTTCCCCCTAATTACTAGTTTATTTTCAGAGAAGTTATGAGCATAGGTTCACAAATATTACCACATAATTGTAGCTAAAACACCAGAAAATTTGACAAAATTAGAGACTAAACACAGCAGCAAGTTCGTTGTGATTTGAAGTGCACTGCAATAATGACAGCTCTCACCAGAGTGCATTATAAAGTTCAGAAGGTAAACTAACAGAACAACAGCCATGTAGCTAGATTGATAAATGAAATAAAATATATAAGTTGTTATACCTAACTTGTATTTTAATAAAAGCAATTAATTTCTGCTGAAATACGGAACACAAATTTCATGGACAACCACTTTGGTGCCACCCCTTTGACAAGGTCACCCTCTGAACTCCATACTTCTAGTGATGCCACTCTGTCCTGCTAAGCTGAAGATTCAGAACTAAGTATTATCTACTTTTATTCAACAACCACATTTCCCTTTCTTATATTTTCAGGAACTCAAACAGAATCAAGAATTACGTTTTCCCAGAGGTACTCAGCTGTCCGTACATAGTGTGTTCTTTTGCTCATTACCTAAGTTCAAGAAAGGGCTGGCTCTCAATGATGGACTGATTGATTTTTGCATGACACCAGTAGGAACAGGATTAAGTGAAGTCAAACAAACAAAAATCAGAGCTAATTAATTTTAGTTGATTATCATAATTGCATAGGATCTTCTAAAACGAAATTTCCTAAGCCCCAACACAGAAGCGTTGTAACAGAACAGGGGTGAGCAACACATAGCTGTATTGTTCAAAAGCAAAAGTCATAGATGCCTCTGGTGTACTGTTAGTGTGAGTTTGCTGGTTATATAAATAGTTCCTCTATAGGTGCGTAGAAGGAAGTAGAGTGGTTCAGTACTCAGCTACCAACTGCCTCAAGGGAGAAATATATGGCAGTCTGCTTCTGTAAAGATTTACAGCCTTGGGGAACAACAAGAGATCCATAATCGATGGTGAGGAGGGTGTAGAATGCCTGGTGGCATTTAATCAAGTGCAGTGTAGCTGAGAGGACTTACTGAGGTCTGAAAGAAAGTTGAACATGATAGAGGGACAGTAGAAAAGTAAAAGGAAATAGAGGGAAAAACTAGGAGGCAAAAGACATGTATAGAGGTATAAATATAAGCATGTGTATA
>NW_022105908.1:10366947-10369513 GCF_000313985.2 Echinops telfairi | reverse complement strand
TCCGCCCTTCAATTAACCCCACACGTGTTTATCAGCCAGGTTGGCACAATAAACTTCAACTGTCCAATTTTGCAAGCACCGTTTTTGAATAGATTATCTCTTACTCTTTGAGATAGTTAACGTTTATTGTGCCAACATGCTTATTGAAAGTGAGGAGAACTTAAAGCATTTACTGATGAAATCAAGGATTGCAGCCTTCAGTATGGATTACAATTCAATGAAAGGAAATAAAATTCTTCACAACTGCACTAGTAAGTCACATCATAATAAATGGAGGAAAGACTGAAGTCAAGGATTTTGTCTTGCTTGATCCAAAATCAATGTTCATGGGAGAAGCAGTCAAGAGATCAAATAAGGCATTGGATTGGGTAAATCTGTTGAACAAGACCTCCTTAGAGTATTGAAAAGCAAGGATGTTACTTTGAGGACTAAGGTGTGCCTGTCCCACACCATGGTATTTTCAGTCACCACACATGCATGTGCAAGTTCATGTTGAATAAAGAAAACTGAAGAAGAATGATGCATTTGAATTATGGTGCTGGGGGAAAATATTACAAGTACCATGGACTGCCCAAAGAACAAACAGATCTTGGAAGAAGTACAGTCAGAATGCCCCTTAGATTCAAAGATGGCAGGCATTTGTCTTACTTACTTTGGACATGTTGTCAGGAGAAAGAAGTCCCTGGAGAAGAACATCATGCTTGGTTAAGTCGAGGGGCAGTGAAAAAGAGGAAGACTTTTGACACAGAGGCTGAAACAATGAGTTCAAACATATGAAAATTAAAAGTCTGGCAAGGACTTGGCAGTGTTTCATTCTGTTGTACATATGATCCTTCTGAGTCAGCACCACCAGCAACAGCATGATGGAATATACTCTAGCAAATTTGACAACATAGAAGAAATGGAAAGATTCCTACAAACACACTCCCTACCTAATTGACACTGTAATTATTAACATAAACAAAACAGAAAATCTCATTAGTTCAATAACAAAAAGAAATCGATCTGGTCTTTAATAAACTCCCAACAAAAAAAAGCACAAGTCCAGAGAGCTTAATAGGGGGGAATTCTACCAAGAATTCAGAGAAAAGTTAATACCAATGCTACTGAAACTACTCCTGAATATATAAAATATTGCAAACTTGTGAAATTATTTTGTAAAGTGAGGATAGCTCTGGTGATAAAACCAGGCAAAAACATTACCAGCACAGAAAATTACAGACCAATATTCCTTATAAACATAGATTTAAAAATTATCAACATTATCAACATTATCAAAAATTTAAAAATTATCAACAAAATCCTAGCCAATAGAATCCAAATTATATATATAATGCTATTATATATATAATGTATATATAAAATAATACATCAGGATAAGTGGGATTCTTTTAAAAAATAGAAAAACTGATTACCAACTTTATATGGAAAAGAAATAGACCCGGATGCACACCTTTGAAGATTGTAAACCATGCAGTATTCCCTTGTTATGTTTGCATAACTGCCTTTTGATCTATGTACAGATTCTCATGAGCACAATGTAATGTTCTGGGAGTCCCATTCTTCTGAAGGCTAGAGTTTGTTATGGTCTACACAATCGAATGAATGCCTTAGCGTAGTCAATAAATAAAAATAAACATCTTTATGGTCTTCTCTGCTTTGAGCCAAGTTTCATCTGACATCAGCAATGATATCATATCTCTTGTTCAATGCACCCTTCTGAATCTAGCCTGAACTACTAATACTGCTGTTGGATGGTATTCAGCAAAATTTTACATGCACTTGATGTTAATTATATTGTTCTATAATTTTAGCATTCTGTTGGGTCACTTTTCTTTGGAGTGGGGACAAATATGGTTATCTTCCCATTATTTTGCCAGGTAGCTATCTTCCAAATTTCCTTCATAGATGAGTAAGTTCTTCCAGTGTGTCATCAGCTTGTTGAAATATTTCAATTGGTATTCCATCAGTTCCTGGCATCTTATTTTTGGCTAATGCTTTCAATGCAGCTTGAACTTAATATTTCAGTACCATTGGTTCTTGCTCACATGCTACTGCTTGAAATGTTTTAATGTAGGCTGGTTTCCTTTGGTACAGTAACTATGTGTATTCTTTCTTTGGCTGTTTCTTGCATCAAATGATATTTTGTCCATAGAACCTTTTAATATTGCAACTTGAAGCTTGAATTTATTCTTTAGTTCTTTCAGTTTAAAACATGCTCAGTGTGCTCTTCCTTTTTGGTTTTCCAATCATTAGCTTATATATTTTTATATAATAATTTGCTTTGTTTCCTTGAGCTATCCTTTGAAAATTTATTTTCATCTCTTTTACTTCATTATTTCTTCTATGTGCCTCAGTTACTCTATAACAAGAGCATGCTTCAATCTCTTTTGCATCCACACTGATTTTTTTCTTTTTCCCCTTTCTTTTTAATGACCTTTGCTTTCTCTATGTGTGAGATTCTTATGTCATTCGTGTTTAACGAATCAAATATGTATTTGAGATATCCTCTAAGTTAGGTGGTGTGGAAAACTGAGGGACGTGATGATCATGTAAGAAGCCAAAT
>NW_022105908.1:10360394-10365381 GCF_000313985.2 Echinops telfairi | reverse complement strand
AATAAGTTCAGAGTTAAATAATATAATTTAAATAAGAAACACAACATTAAAAAAGTTTTTAACAACTGCAGTATGGTCCATACCTTGAGATTGATGGGGATCTGGATCTGTGGACACGGACGGGGTGAGGAGACATATATAGAAAGTCACTGTTTGAAAGGGGAATAACTGATTTTCAGGAATTTCTTCCCCTTCTATCACCTTTTTTTTTACGAGAACCTGGCTGGCTTTCTCTAAAAAAAAAAAAATCTGTCTAATGTGGTTTGTGTTGGCGTTTCCTTAAATGTTTTCTAAAAGGGTTATCAATAATATCAATAACACGGATACCCAGTTATTTACATGGTGATTCTTTTCAAAAAAACTATTTCTTAGGACCCATGTTTTTTAATCTAAAAACTTACAAAAAGCCACATAAACTAAGACAATTATAGCAAAACTCTTGGAACACAGTCAAAAAAGGCTTAAATAATGCCTACTAACGATGCCAACTAACGCCGAATGACCGAAACAAAACTGCTTTTGTTTATAAAAATCATGTTTTGTTTGTGATGTGATGCAAACATTTCTTGGCATTTTTCGTTGAAATTCAATTATATAGAGTATTGATGGTGTTCGAGTACTGGGGTTCTACTGTACCTGTTTATACTGTTACACATTCAATCTATTTTGTGTCCATTCTATTACATGTATGCCTACTAAAAGGCTTGTAAGCCCCATGATTATATACACCCAATTGAAAAATATATTTGTTCTTTTGATCCCGATATTGGGAAGAGGCCCTATGCCTCACTGTTCTGTCTTATTTTCCATAATCGCACAGCCACTCCCATTCTGATGTGGGGCTGGATCCCACAAGGTGAGATAGACTCAAGGTCATATTTTGGGTATTATGGACTTGTTTTAATTTTTTTCAACTTCAACTTGGACTTACGTATAAGCATTTTATTGTTCTAAAGTCTGCTCCTGGCCTCATTTTATCTCATTTTAACTGCTGAGACTGAGCTGCTCCATCATCTCTTCCCACAGATGTAGTCAATTTGATTTCTTTGGATTAAATCTAGAGAAGTTCACTTTTATGTTGTTTTAAAAAAGTATTTGAGGGAAGTTGTTGCTCTTGCAAAATTCTATCGTAAGATCTCCAACTTCATTTCTATCACCAAGGCCATATTTTCCAACAACTGCTCCTTCCTCCTGGTTTCCCATGTCTTCGCATCTCAATCATCAATAATTATAAATACAGTTTGATTCCATGTTTGATCAATTTCAGAATGAAAATTTTGGTAGAATTTCTCAATTTCCTTATCATTAGATTTGATGGTTGGTGCATACATTTAATACATTTGCATAATTGTATTGATTGGATTTCACTGAATGCAGGCAAATAGAATCCTATCCAGACACCATTGTACTTGATAATACTTCTCGAAATGTCCTTCTTTGATCATCAATGCAATGCCATTCCTCTTGATTGTTTCATTCCCAGCATTATAAACGATATGCTTTTCTTATTCAAAATAGCAATATCAGTCTATTTCGGCTCACTAATCAACTAGAATTGTGATTTTTTTTTAACGTTCTGTTTCATTTTTTATAACTTCTAATTTTCCTAGGTTCAATCTTTTTACATTCCAAATTCTGATTATTCATTGATTTTTGCAGCTGTTTCTTCTCATTTTGAGTCAAGCCCCATCAGCAAATGAAGACCCTAAAGACTACTTTCACAGGCTTTACTCTGCTCGTGTCATTATGGTGGACGCTGTTCTGAGAAGGTAGCGCTTCCTTATCCTTATTTTAAGACCTTCAGAATTGTGGAGCTCATCTGCTGGCACTATCTATGACAACGTTCTGCTTCTTGTCATCTGTATATGGAAATGTTACAGTGTTACTGTATGTTACTGTATGTATGTATGAAATGTAATGTTACTGTCCTCAGAAACGGACAGTCTATTGCTTCTCCGTAGTCTGTTCTTGGTCTGGAATCTCTGCTGAAACCTGGTCACTTTGGAAAACCTTTCTGGCACCTGAAATACTAGTGACATAGCTTCCAACATCACAGAAACACACAAGTCACCACAGTCTGACAAACTGACAGACAAGTGGTGACATTACATCATAGTATTGTGTAATCATCTTGTTTATTCTGTTGCCTCTTCATCTTCTTGTCTTATGTTTGCAAATGTTTTACCAATTTTTAAAATCATTTCAAAGAACCAACTTCTTGTTTTGTTGATTTTTTCTATCATAATTTTTTAAAATTTTTGATTAATTTATGTCTATTCAAGTTTTTTGATAGCTGTAGGTTTATTTTCCTACTCTTTTTTTCTTGTTGTTTGAGATGTTCAAGTAAGGTGTTGACTTAGGGTCTTCTTAGATTGATATCTGAGTGTTACTACTACAAATTATCATCCGAGTATTACTTTTGCTGTGTCTTGCACATTTTGGTATACTGTGTTTGTTTGAAGGAATTTTCCATTTACTTTCTTAGTTTTCAAAAATACCCATTAGTTTTAAGTAAGGTCTTGTTCAATTTTCATATATTTTATTTTTCCCTTGATATTTCTACTCTTGATTTCTAATTTTATAGAATTTTACTCTGAGAAAATAGTTTGTAATATCTCAAAGGTTTCAATGTATTAAGGCTTTCCTTGTGTCTTAACATATGTGAAATTTTAGAGAATATTCAGCGTGCACTGGAAAAGAATATATTTTGTGCTAATTGGGGGTATGTGGTTGGTGTTAGGTGTCAAAGAGTCAATTACAATGAGTAATGACCCTATACACAACAGAATGAAACACTGCAGGGTCTTGAATTATCCTTGAAATTGTTCCTATGCCTGAGCCCATTGTTGCAGCCACGGTGTCAATCCATCTTATTGAGAATCTTCCTTTTTTCTTTTTCGTAAATCACTTTACTGGGGCCTCATACAACTCTTATCACAATCCATCCATCCATGCATTGTGTCAAGCACATTTGTGCATTTGTTGCCATCATCATTCTCAAAACTTGAGCTCTTGGTATCAGCTTCTCATTTTTCTCCTTCCTCCCTCACCTCCCTCCTTTATGAACCCTTGATAATTTATAAATTATTGTTATTTTGCATGTCTTACACTGACTGATGTCTCCCTTCACCGACTTTTCTGTTGTCCATTCCCCTGGGAGGGGGTTATATTTAGATCAACGTGATCAGTTCCCCCTGACTCCCCCCACCTTCCCCTTACTATCCTGGAATCTTCCTCTTTTTCAATGTTTCTTCTCTGACTTTACCAAGCATGATGTCCTCTCCAGGGACTGGTCTCTCCTGATGATATGTACAAAGTATGTAAGCCAAACTCTTGCCATTCCTGCCTCTAAGGAGTAGTCCACGGCAGATCAGTTTTGGCTTTCAGCAGCCAATGTTACTCTCAATATTCTTCACCAGCACTGTAATTCAAATGCACGGATTTTTCTTTGGTCATCTTGATTCAATGTTCAACTTTCACGTGCATAGGAGGCAATTGAAAATATCATGGCTTGGGTTAGGCACACCATATTCCCCAAAGTAATAGCCTCACTTTTCAATACGTTAAAGAGGTCTTATGGAGCCGATTTACCCAGGGTAGAGCATTGTTTGACCTTTTGACTGCTGCTACCAAAAGTAATTATTGTGGAGCCAAGCAAGAGAGCATGCTTGAAAACTTCCGTCTTTTCTCCATTTGTCATGATGTTACCTATTGGTTGAATTGTGAGGAGTTTGAGCTTTATACTGAATCATAATACATATCGAAGGCTGTAATCTTTGATCTTGATCTTCATCAGCAAATGCCTCAAATCCCCCTCAATTTCAGTAAGAAGGTTGTGTCATCTGTATATAATCCTTCCTCCAATCTTGATGCCACATTATTCTTCATATATGCCAGCTTCTTTGATTATATGCTCAGGATACAGATAAAACATTTATGATGGCAGGCTAAAATCCTGATGCACACTTTCCTGATATAAAACCTTGTAGTATTCCCTTGTTCCTTTGCACAACTGCCTCTTGATCCTTGTACAAATTCCTCAGGAGAACAATGAAGTGTCCTGGAATTCCCATTCTCTCAAGATTGATAGTTTATTATAGTCCACACCATCAAATGCCTTTGCATAGTCGATAGAACACAAGTGTATATCCTTCTGGTCTTCTGAACTTTGAGCCAAGAGCCATCTGGGATATCATGCACTGTAAAAAGTCTAAGAAGTTAAGTTAGTTCATTATGTTGTTTAGTTATTCTATGCTTTTTTGAGTTTCTTTCTTTATCTGTCCTTTCTTAAGAGTTATATATTGAAGTCTCCTGCTATTATTATAGTATTATATCTACTTCCCTCTTCAATTAGCTAAGAGCTTAGAGAATGTATTTTGAGTCTCTTTCTTCAGGTGCATATATATTTATTATGACTACATCTTTTTGTTCAAGCATCCCTCTAATCATTTTGTACTGTCCTTCTTTGTCTTTCATGATGACTACTAATTAACCATCCATTTTATCAGATATTAGTATTACCACACTCGCTTTTTATTTGTCATCGGTTCAATGTACTTTTTCCACCATTTGAATTTTAATCTCATGTGTGTGTGTAAGGTGTCCTTGTAAGAAGCATATTGATAGCTCTTGTGTTATTCATTTTGCATATATCTGTGTCTTTACTGGCACATTTAATCCATTTACATTCAGTGTCATTATTGACAGATATGATTTTATTGTTGCCATTTTGCTGTGTATTTTTTGTGGTGTTAATTTTCTGTGCTCAGCAACTTATTCATGGGGTTTCTAGTCCTTTTTTCTTTTTTGTTACTTTGCTGTTTTCCTGGGAGTGCTTCCAATGCTGTACCATTTTTTTTAAACATCATAGTTGATATGTGAATTCTTATACCCTTGGTTGTTGTTGTTAATGTTTTCACTGCAGCGTGGACTTTGCATTATCCACTTTGTTTTGCATTATCATGGTTGCAGCTGCTACCAGCTGACA
>NW_022105908.1:10345506-10358693 GCF_000313985.2 Echinops telfairi | reverse complement strand
AAGTGTTCTTGTATTGAGGGAGCACTTGAGTCGAGGCTCAAATTCTTAACATATAGATATGAGTACATAGTTCTATTCTCCTCTCGTTATATAAATATGTTTACATATGTACATGCCTATATTTAGACCTCTATAAATGTTCTTTGTCTCCTAGTTCTTTCCTTTTACTTATTTCTTGTCCCACCATCATGTTCAAGGCTTGCATTCTTTTCTTCAGTTCTTTTAACCTTAAATATTCTTAAAGTGTTCTGACTTTTAAACTCTAGCTCTTTGCACATTTCATCATAATTCTCCACTTTGTCTTCTGGAATCCTCTTTTGAATTTTTTGTTCAGCACTTTTAGTTCATTTCTTTAGCAATTCTGGGTTCAAGAACAGGGTCCAGATTCCTTCTGTCATCCATGGCTTTTTCAATGTTTTGTTTTCATCATGTTTGATAGTCTTGATCTCATCACACAGCTTTTCAGGTCTTCTCTTAGGCGTGCTGATTGTGTAAAGTGTGTTCTTGAGAGGGTCTCTAAATTCAGGTCGGATATATTCAAGATCATACTTTGGCTATTGTGGACTTAATTTAATTTTCTTTAGGTTCAACTTGCTATGGGCCTATTGTTATGGGCCATAGATTTTGTTCCAACACGTAGTGACGCTATGTACAACAGAATGAAATACCACCTTCTCTTGTGCCATCCTCACAGTTGTTCTTGTGTTTGAGCCCATTGTCGCAGCCACTATCCATTTTGTTGAAGGCCTTCCCTTCTTTTGTTGCCCTTCTACCATGCATTACATCTTCCTCAAAGGATTGCTCTCTATTAATAACATGTCCTAGGTATGTGGGATGAAATGAGCAATCTTAGAAACTGTCAGTTCTGCCATCGTTGTCTCCAAGGAATATTTCGGCTGTACTTTTTCCAAGAAAAATGTGTTTGTTATTTCTGTAGTTCATAGCAGTTAGTTATACCCTGTCTTATAGGGTTTTTATGAGTCTGCATCAACTTGATGGCAGTGAGTGTAACTTGATATTTCATATGAACAGTGGATATTCTCTTCTCTAGTTGTCCCCTGGCCTTCGTTTGGTTCATAATATTGAGCTTTTTAATTACCTAGTTCCACAAACATTATTGATTTGAGCTCTGTATATTTCATCCTGAAAATCCATTAGTATGGTTGATGTTTGTGTGGTTGGAAAATAGTATTTAATAAATAATTGGTTGGTCTTTCAAAATTCTATCATCGAAATTCCCAGCACCTCCAGAACTATATTATTACCAAGGTCATATTTTCCAACTCTGGATCCTTCTTTATTTTAAAAAATTTCTCTCCAATCACTGGTAGTTGTCAATTTATCTTGATTGTTTGTTTAATCTATTTCATACTGCAACCATTGGTAAAGCTTTTCAATTTCTTCATTTTTGGCATCAAATGTTGGTGTGAACATTTTGATGATAGTAATATTAACTGTCGTCCTTTTAGTCTCATTGGTATTATTCTATCACTTACAGCATTATACCTTAGGACAGATCCTGAAATTATCTTGTAAACAATACAGTGCTGCTCCTCTTCAATTTGTCAATCCTCAAATAGAAGATTATATAATTTGCCAAACAAAAATGACCAATAAGTGCCCATTTCAACTCAGTAATTCCTAGGATAGGAAACTTCAAGGATTATATTTCAGTTTGAAAGCTTCCAATTTCCCTAGTGTCACACTTACTACATTCCATGTTCTGATTATTAATGGATGTTTGCAGCTGTTGCTTTCCACGTTGTGTCATGCCACATGAGTTCATGAAGAAGCTGAAAGCAATACTACATCCACATAATTACTGTAGAACCTACTTGGAGAAGTCAGTTCTTCCTCACTTCCCTTTTGAGTGTCTTTCAAGCCGAGGAGTTCCTCTTCCTGTAGTATAACAGATAATGTTCAGGTGATATTAAAAAAAGGCTTCCCTGGACTGTGTGTGTGTATGTGTTGCCTGTTCTTTTTCTTTTCTTTTTTAAAAAGATATTTTTATTGGGGTTTTCTACATTTCTTAATACAATCCATACATTCCTCCAATGTGTCAAGCACATTTGCACATATGTCATCATCATAATTTTCAAAGCATTCTCTTCCCACTTGAGCCCCAGATATCAGCTCCCCATTTCTCCCCTCTCCATTCCCCCATCCGCCCTCCCTCACAAACCCTTGATAAGTTATAGATTTTCTCCCCCATATCTTACATCGTCCTCCATCGCCCCTCACCCACTTTTCCATTCTTCATCCTCCTGGGAGGGGGTTCTAGTTGAACCTTGTGATCGATTCCCCATTTTATCTCCCACCCCCCTAATCCTCCTGGTATCTCCACACTCCTTGTTGGCACTGAGGGGTTTGTCTATTCTGGATTCCCTGTGTTGCTGGCTCTTATCTGTAGCAGTGTGCATGCTCTGCTCTAATCTGATTTTTAAGGTAGAATTGAGGTCATGATATTGGGGTGAAGGAAGCACCAAAGAGCTAGAGGAAAGTTGTGTGTTTCACCAGTGCTATACTGCACCCTGACTGACTCATCTCTTCCCTGTGACCCCTCTGTGAGGGGATCACATGGACATTTTTAAAAAGTATATCACCAGGTCCCTTTTCTTAGTTTTTCTCAGTATAGAACTTTCTTTGAAACCTGTCCACGAGAGGGATCTTACTGGTATTTGAAATACTGGTGGCAGTAGCTTTCAGCATCAAAACAACATGCAAGCCACCACAATATGACAAACTGATTTATGGTGTCATTCCCTAATTGGCAATAACACATTTCTATACAAAAGCAAGTATGTAAATCTATCACTTAACAATGTCCTTAACTCTCAATAAAATATATATTTGTAGGTAAACATGACTGCACACATGTTATATAAATCCCTGCAAGTATATTTGTTTTTGGAGGAAAAAGACAAAGAAAACATTATCTCTAATTTTTTGAAGATTGAGAATGCTGCTGAAATAGGATTAATTACAACTGCCTTTGCACTCTATCATTGTTGGGACTTTCTCTAAGCTCGAAGGGTGATAAAGTCTTATCTTTTAGAATACTCAGTAAAGATAAGTTCCTGGTTTACAAATATTTCATCTTAAACATTTAAGCTAAGATTGTAATTGTAGACTCTTATTCTCAAAATCATAAATGAATCTTCCGATGTCTTGCATGTCTTTTCATAACTACTTGGAATAATACCTGAGTATTTCTTGTTTTCAAACAGAGAACATCGTAGAGTCAATTATGGTAGATGTAGTTAGGTGAAAATGTAATATTTCATAATATGATCTCCTTTTTGACCATTTTGAAGTTTTTTGAGTTTAAAAAAAAGTGATGGGGAAATACACATGAATTAAGTCTCAGGTGAATCCCCTCTGACCATAAATGAGGGATGTAAATAGTCTTGCTGTGAGAGAGCTTTGAAAAGTAGATTGTTGCAGATACGTTAGGTTAGCAATTAGCACCTTATCATTTGCTCTCCCTTTCGATCTATTTTAAATTTGGTTGTTTAAAATATTTTATCAATTCTTTTTTATAATTTTTAATCTGGTTTATTTTTGTTATTGTGGTTGTTTTTAGTGTGGTTCTTGTTTTTTTATACATGAAATCCAGGATAGATAAATCTAAAGTGAGTGTGACTGGATTTAAAGGTTTCTTAGATTATATATGAAAGTCTTCTATTTTATTAAGTGGTGTATGGGGATTGGAGACTTTCTGGGGAGATTGGGGAAAATGAAGAACTAATAACAATGAGTGCAATAACAAAGAAAATGTTCTAAAAATGATTATGATGATGATTGAAGATCATGGAAGAGTTTTGTTTAATCTCGAAAGTGTTTTAAAAATATATATTAAACATTGTGTAGATTGAACAGTTAAGAGAGTGCTCATAAAAGAAAACAGGAGACTTGTTGGGCTTTTTAGCTGCCGTAGAGTCACTTTTGACGTGTAGTGATGTCATATATACGGTATGGACCTAACAACTCTTCATAACTGTTTCCAAGGCTGTGATTTTGCCAAAACAGGTTCCCAAGGTACCTCTAGGTAGGCTTCATTTATCAAATATCAAACTAGCAGTCAAGCTCGTAGCCTTTATACCAAAAGGAGACTATTCAATAAATAACAGCAATTACTGTCTAGTTAATTTCACCGCATGGCTACCCCTTGTTTTCCAGAGTTGAGTTGTGTTGAGTGGGGTTTTAGTTGCTGATTTTCCAGACGTAGATCATCGGGCCTTTTTTGTAAGGCACCTATGTTTGGATTCATACCTCCAATTTTCAGTTAGTAGCCAAGTCCTTAAACGTTTACACTACCCAGGGCCACTTTTATGGGAGTAGTGTATCCATATTCAAAGAAGATAATTGTATGACCCTGTGTAGCAGTTGTTACACTTTAATAGGCATGAAGAATCATTCAACTTTTTACACTCTGACTTATTAAAGTCTCCAGTCTCCATACATCACTTAATAAAATAGAAGACTTTCACATATCATCCAACGTTACCTTCTTACTCATTTTTGTTTTTTTCCCAATCATGAAATAGAGGAGGCAGTGTCAGTTTTTTACAAGAAGTTCACCCCACATGTCAAAGTGTCAGAAATCACAGACTCCTCCCCACGTCTTTCTATATCAGGAGCCAAATGCTACCACAATTCAGGCAGACTGTATACTTCACTTTCTTCTGCTGGAGAATCTGGACCGCAGTATTCCAGCATGTCTCTGTGGCTCCTTCTCCCCACACTAGGCAGCTCACTGGTGCTGGGAATTAATTACTTGCTCAAATTCTCCACCTAACTAGAAATACCTCTTCACCTTGTGTCTCCATTCCTATGCCCTATTTCTACCCTGGCATCCCAGCATGGTTAGTAGAATCCTAATAAATATATATATATCTTGGGATATATATATATCTTGGGATATATATATCTTGGGATATCCCCTCCCTGAGAACTGGGAAAGGGTCTGCCACCAAACTAAGGACCTTCTGCTATGAAGACAATAACAAAAATCAGCTGCACTCTTCCTATGCTATATTCTAGGTCCATAAGTGACTCTGGTAGATTATTCAATATTTTCTCCACTTACCCCAACCCAACTGTCTTAAGAACCCACTCCTTCCCTTCTCAGCGAGACACACTTCCACATAATCTAACAAGTACTAACATACTTGTTAAAATCCCCTGTTACAATTTATCAAAAATCACTATATTTAACCAAGACTAGTTATGATTAATGCCAATCTTTAATCCTACTCACAAGCCCATATCTTCCAGTACTGCTATCTATCTACCCACTCTGTGACTACTTCCTCATCTCCACACAGTTTGATTTCCAGCTCTGATATGATCTTCCTCCTCTAGCCCAAAGAGCCAACACCTCCTACACAACCAAGAAACCCCACACCATATACATCTGGACCACTATGACATGTAAACAAAAGCCAATAGCAGTTACAAAAAAAAATCAAGAGGAACAAAAGTCAACAACTGAAAATTACCCAAACCCATTGGAATACACAGAAAAGGAATCACTTGAACTTTCAGAAGGAGAATGTTGTTTAGGGCCATACAGGAGGTCTGGGGAATCAATCTTGAAATCAAAGTTGAGATACTAAGAAACTCACATCCAAAGAAACCCAGAAACTAAGATATTTGTTAGCAGAAATAAAAAAATATGTTGCAAGAACTGAGAAATCTAATGAAAGAAAAGAAAAATCAAATTGGTGAACTCAAAGACAACCATGTGGATTTCAGCAAATGAGAGAAATAATCAAACAAATAGGAAAAGACTCTGAAGAAAGCCTGAGGATGATGTGGGCGCCAATGAGAGAAATTATATATATATACCAGAACAGGAAGAAACAAACAAATCTACAGATAAAATAGTAAGGGGATTCATGGAAGAAAATTTCCCCAATATCACAAAGGAGGAGATGAAAACCATCTAGGAAGCAGAAACAACACCAAATAGATTAAATCCCTTCCAAAACACATGAAGACATCTTCAAATTATCTAACATCATGGAAAGTGAGAAAATCTTTGAGCAGCTAGGAAGATAAAAACAGTCACCTACAAAGGTAAACAGATAAGAATGAGCTCAGAATTCCACAGAAATTATGCAGGAAAGAAGGAAATGGAGCAACTTATTCTGAAATTTGAAAGGCAAAAATTGTCAACCAAGAATCCCATATCCAGCAAAGGTATACATCAAATATGTAGGAAACATAAATGTTTTCTCAAACAAGTACATTTTTAAAGAACTCATAAAAACAAAACCAGTATTAACAAAAATACAACCATGAGACCACAATAAGAGATTGACTACAACTGGGCAAAGAAGAAGTGAAATGTTCGCTATTTACAGACAACATGATTTTACATAGTGAGAATACCAGTGTCGCCACAATGGGATTGTTGGGAACAATTGAGGAATTCAGTAAAGTAGCAGGTTACAAGATAATTGGAAAAGACTTGTACAAATAAAACGACAGAACATTATTTTAAGAAACCAAAAGACACTCAAATGGAAGAATATCCTGCGTTCATGGATAGGAACTCAATATTGTGAAAATGTCAATATTACCCAAAGCAATCTAAAAATTCAATGCAGTTCCAATCCCAATCACTCTTTCAGGAAATGGACAAACTAATTATAAGTTCATATGGAGGGGAAAGGAGTCCAATACAAAACTTCACAAAAGGAAAAGCAAAGTAGATGCTTTGGCACTACCTGACCTCAAAGCTTACTACTCTCTCACAGTTGTCAAAACAGGAGAGAAAACCCAGAAATAAAAACATCCACATACAGACCACTGATTTTTGAAAAACGTCTTGTAAACATTAAATGGGAAGGGGATTCCCTCTTCAACAATGGGGCTGGAAACACTAGATATCCATTTGCAGAAGAACGAACCTCCACAAATATGAACTCAAGGCACATCAAAAACTTAAATGTAAAACCAAAGGCTATCAGTATCATCAATGAGAATTTTGGGACAAATCTCAGCACCCTAGTGCAGGGCATACCTGGGCTACCAGATATGACAATAGAAGCACACACAGTGGCAGACAAAATAGTTGAATGGGACCTATTAAAAACAAAACACTTGTGTATATCAAAGATTTCATCAAATAAGTGAAACGAGAACCCATAGACTGGGAAACGATATTTAGCAATAACATAATGTAAAAAAGGGCTAATTACTAAAATTTATAGAATACTGTAAGGCTACAATAACCAAACCAAAACAAACAAACAAACAAAAAAATAACTCTTTTAACAGGTAGCAAAAGGACCCGAATAGGCAAGTTACAAAAGATGGCACCCAAATGCATAGTTAACCCAGGAGAAAATGTTCTTGTTCACTAAGCATCCGGGAAATGCAATCAAAACAACTAGGAGATATCATTTGACACCCATAACTGTAGCCCAGTTAAAAAAAACAACAACAGAAAAAACAGAGAACAACAACTGTTGAAGGTATGGAAGGGTTGGAACTCATACCCTGCTGATGGGCTTGTAAATACATAACAACCACTCTGGAAAGTGATATGTGATTTCTAAAACAGATGGCAATAGAAATGGCAGATTACTCATCAATACCCTTGCTGGGCATATACCTCAAAGAAACGAGAGACAGATCACAAATAGGCATATGTTCTCCCATGTTCATTACAGCACAGTTTGTAAGAAGTTGGAAGCAGCTTAAATCCCCATCAGTAGGGACACAGGTAAAATACTTTGGTATATATGCACAACAGAATACTATGCATCCCTAAAAAGTACAGATGAAATCATGAAATACCTTATGGCATGGAGAGATCTGGAAAACATGATGCTGAAATACAGGGAATCCAGGGCGGATGATCCCTTCAGGACCAGTGGTGTAAGTGGCGATAATGGGAGGGTAGAGGGAGAGTGGATTGGAAAGAGGGAACTGATTACAAGGTACTATATGTGACCTCCTCCCTGGGGGATGGACAACAGAAAAGTGGGTGAAGGGAGACGTCGGACAGGGCAAGATATGGCAAAATAATAATTTATAAATTATCAAGGGCTCATGAGGGAGGGGGGAGTGGGGAGGGAGGGCAAAAATGAGGACCTAATGCCGGGGGCTTAAGTGGAGAGGAAATGTTTTGAGAACAATGAGGGCAATGAATGTACAAATGCGCTTTACACAATTGATGTATGTATGGATTGTGATGAGTTGTATGAGCCCCTAATAAAATAATTAGAAATAAAACAAAAACAAAAGGACACATATTGTATGAGTCTACCTCTGTAGGGATAAGTAACAAGATGGGTGCAGACTCAGGCTTGCAGGACAGCTAGTCTGCTGGCCAGGTTGTCCAGACCGCCTGGTCGTGAGCCTGGCTGGTGACAATGGACCATGAAACATCCTATTTAAGAGTGCATCTTGAAGGTCACCTTGGCAGAGGGCTCCTTACATCAGCTGGTTGTCAAAGGAGGAGAAAGGAGGGTGATCTTTGAGTGGCTGCCATGCATAGTTATGACGAGGTCCCCCAGGATTGGCAGACAGTCCTCTCAGAGGGATGAGGGATAGTGATGGGAATGTCAAGTCAGGAGAGAAGAAAGGGGGCAGACTCGTCTGGGAGAATACAAGTATAATTGTGTTGGTAGAAAAAGCAGTGGCTGAACTCCAAGTAGGGGTGGGAAATGACTAAAAATACCTTTGAGGATGCTGAGGGAGGAGTGTCCCTGATACTACACACCTCATAAGCCATAATGACCCGAGTTTCTGTACACCACCTGAGGACCCAGGCCAAGTGCCATAGAACACTGGGGCATTGCATCCTGAATCTTCAATGCACACAGCACACTCCAAACGCAATACCAGAGAGATTCAATGTGGAAACGCCATTAGGTGAACTAGACGCAATCTGAAACACACCTGTAGCCCGAGGATTTAAGACTGAACCTACATGGTGATGCAGAAGAAGCAGAAGAAATCTAGCTATATCAAGAGTATTGAACTGTTGCTTTAGTACATTAATACCCTACTTTCTGTATTGAGGTCTGTATTATTCTGGCAGATGTGTGATTATCATTGTCAGCAAATACTTTTGTCACTTATGCCTGATAGCCAACTCCCATTGTTTATGCAAATAGTGTCTACCATCCAAGAATTTATTCTATACAAGTAAATAATTCAAGTATTAAGACATATAGTTTGTCTAAAATGGTTCAATTCTCTACTCAACAGTGTTTTAAAAATTAGTACCATTGGCTAATCAATAACACTATTAACAGAAGGTCCTTATGCTCTAGGAGATGATCAATAAGGTTCTCTACCATAAATTAACAAAGAGTTCTCTAAAGGGAGCCAGAGCTAGATACCAGACATAGATTCAGAAATGGAATTTGGGCTCACACCTAATGTTAGCTCCAATCTAAGAACAATCAGTTCTTATAACATGGCCGGATGAGATATTCTCCCTCATGAAGGAAATACAGAAAATACGGGTGCTATAGCAAAGTGTGGTGATGAAATGAGATGGTTCCAGCTATCAGATAGAATAGTGTCTGAGGTCTTAAAGACTTTTGTAATAGCTAGGTTTATTGTGCCAACCTGGCCACTAGGAACATGTGGGATTAATAAAGTTGCAGTTTGTTTAGAGGGCAAAGAGATAAATGGCAAGCCCCCCCTCTCTCTTTCTTGCTCTCTGGTGGTCGGACCAGTGTGCAGCTGCCTTAGCTAGTTCTCGGCCTCAACTTGTGAGCCACACTGCCTAAGGGACACCCAGCCCATGGATCCTGTCACTAGAGCTTGATTTTCCTTTGAGACCTGCTTCGTTGCTCTGCTGGTGTATACATCACTTGAGCTTGAGGCTGTCGAATCCTGTCATCTTGCTGACTGTTGGTGTCCCACCCTGCTGTTTGCTGTCTGTGGCCAGTAATGCCTGCATAACTCTATGGAAGACTCAGCTGTCTGCTTCTTTGACCTTGGACCCACCCGCCCTAGTGAGTTGAAAGACTTCCAGTATATTAACTGTTCCATGTAAGTGAGTTGTACTGGGCCCTCTGTACTGCTTGTGGACTAATTAGCTGTTATTTTACTTTGTGCTATATCTATCGAAAATCATAAGTGTCCTGGTTTTGTTTCTCTAGAGAATGCTGTCTAACACAACTTGTTTCCAAACAAGCAGCCATGTAAATGAAATGTCAAATAGGTCCAGATGGAAGAAGCACACCAACATTTGTTACCCAAGGATTGTAAATTACATAATCCGAGATTATAGTGTGCAGTAGTCTATGGATGACAGTGGAAGCCCTAAATACTTTTGCAAGATATATACAGAAAATAAGTACACAATGATTTTCTTCTAACCATAATTGAGGAATAGACATAAACTGGTTAGCAAACAGGGGGTAGTGGAGAGATGATTATAGTAGATTAAAATGGTAAATCGGACTAGAATGGTTAAAGCATTGTTTCTTGCTTTGATATACACTTTGGGCGTGTTATCTGGTTTTCAATATTTTCTGTGGGTTTTTTTTTTCATAGTGGGGGGTTATCTCTGATGTAGTTTGTTATTGTGAGTAGCCTTTTAAAATCTTAGTTGTGTGTTTTTGGTATATGAAACCCAGGGTTGATGAACCTCTAGAAAGAGACAGTAAGTAGAATAAGGGCTCCTAAGGTGTATGGTGTGTGTGCGGGGTGGGGGCGGGGGGGTAGGGGGGTAAAGAGGAAATTTTATCCAGGGGTTCAAGAATGAAGAAAATGTTTTGAAACTGATTGTGGTAGCAATTGTACTACACTGCTTGATGTGATTGAACTGTGGAATGATATGACATCTGGATTCACTACTAAGAAAATGGTTTGGAAACAAACAAATAGCCAGCCAGCAATTAATGTAATTTGATTCTGAGTTGTTAAAATCCCACTTAAACCCAGTATTTTGGGACCAGAGATTGTGCTTTGGTTACGAACCATGAAGCCAGCCCGTAATTTGTAACAACTCCATGTCTAACCTAACGAAATGCTGTCAGATCTGGCACCGTCCCCATGACTCATTGCAGATAAAACGGTTTTCCTCTAAAGAATTCATGTTGGCTGAAATTTGGAAGGAGATCATGGTTTTTCTCTCTAGTCCTTCTTAATCTGGAAGTTTTGCTGTGATCTGGTCAGGTATACAGTGACATGCAAGATTCCTCTTGCATGTCAGGTTTATTAGCTAAGAATCAAACCTGTGTCTTAAATGGAAGGCAAGAATTCTACCACTTAACTGCCAGTGACCTTGGAGCCATCAAGTGTTAGGGGTAGAATGGTGATGCTATTTAGCCTCAAATGTCCTTTGTACTCAAGGTCTGGGTATCAGATGGGCAAAGAAATCTCCTAGTGAAAGGAACTGAGTAGTGGTCTGTGATTTGAAGACTTGAGGAATATAAGCCGGAGACAGGCCCTAACAGGAAGTGATGGTTTAGATTTAAACTGAGAAATCAGTGATGGAAGAAGGCAAAGGGTATTTCAGACAGAAGGTTTATTCAATTTGTTCTATATCCCCATACATTGATAATGACATTTTTATTCGGAAGCATGAAAATGGCCTCTCCTCTGAAGATTGAACATGCCTGATGCCCGTGGATGTGCCTGCCAAATCTCTTACACTGGTCTGAGGTTGAGGCCTGACCTAGACACAATGACATGCCAGCAGGACTCTGATTTGGAAAATTCAATTAAGCCTCCAGTGCTTTCCAAAATTCTTTAATATTTTTTTCTTGGTGTATAAAAGAATGGCATTTGATTTTGAAACACAGACCTCAAATTGTAATACAGTTGGGTGAAGAGATAGCTAAGTGAATAGTATGGTGACTAAACATTTCTCAGATCATCTATTGCTATTTCAGTGGAAGCCTGACCTAACTCTACTATACTATCACCAAATTCAAATTCTTCTAAAAATCTGCAAGACTTGTTTATAAAACAAGGAATTCTGAAGCAATGAAACACCTTGCAAACCAAATGCATTTATTTGTTTGTCATCTGATTTGGGAAGTATTCATACTCCTCGTTCTTCCATGCATGGTCAAAGATAGGTATGCTCATGAGCAAAGCATTCCAGTTTGGTTTGCATGTGTTTAATACTTGAATAAGCTGGCATGCTATGTGTATAAAAGAAAAGTAAAAAAAAAAAGCAAATGAAAGGAAAAGTTCAGCAAGTCTTATTTGTATGTAAAGAGATGCACAGAACTGTAAGATAATATTTACTGTGTGCTTGTGAGTTGCCAAGTACTTTACATAAACTAAATCATTTATTAATATATTCTCAGAGCAATCTATCAAGGCAAGAGGAACATTGATGTTGGAAATTTTATGCATAAATATAGGACTATAGTTTGGATTTGAACTCAGTTCAGTTTCATACCTTTGCTTCGAAAGCACTACATGGCAGAGAAAACACGATGGATTTATTAGTTAAGTTACTACTCTCCAAACTAAATTCTGGTGCAGGAGTTTTGTTGTTTTCATTAATATTTGTCTTCTAACTCCATGCCTGCTTCCTAGAGTTCTTCTCCTGGGTTCAGGGAATAGCCTGCAAGATAGACTGTGGAATATAGTCATTCCAGACCATTGCAGTCATTCTGATTTTATTGTGTATCTTGAAGTCTGTAGATTAGAGCTGCTTACCATTCTTCAAGGTAATGAGAGGTCTTCTGAATCAAATATAATTTTCCTACTCAGGCCAAAAAAAAACCCACCTCAAAGAAAACTTCAGAATTAATGACAACATTATATTATTGCTTCTGACAAAAACAGAGCCAGTCAAATGCAATGTTAATGAGAATCCCATATAATCAAATCAGAACTATTCAGTTATGAATTGCTTTCTATTTCAGCTATGTAAGGCATGATCTTGATCAAGCGTGATCTTGATCAAGCGTGATCTTTGTAAGGCGTGATCTTGATCAAGCGTGATCTTTGTAAGGCGTGATCTTGCATGTTGCTAAGCTGTGGTCCTACTTGGGTTGTGAAGACTCTACTGCCTGAAGTCCCCAAAGAAGACATGATATGCCTATAGAGGAAAGGAGTGTGGAGTTAAGGATTACCACTTCCTGTAATTTTGAAGTCCACAGGGTTTAATTGAAATATCTCTTACTGAATGAGGTCTTGGTTTAAATGGTCCCAAACAGAATTCTTAACCTGTGAGATAAGCACAATTC
>NW_022105908.1:10342806-10343862 GCF_000313985.2 Echinops telfairi | reverse complement strand
TGTGTGGCATGCTTTAGTAAAAATGCAAAGTAACAATCTTAACAAAAATGACGATGTTACTTTGAGGAGTAGGGTGCATCTGAATCAAGCCATGGTATTTTTAGTTCAGTCATATATAGGTAAACACTGGGCACTGAACAAAGCAGACAAAAGAAGAATCAGGTGCTGAAGAAGATTTAAAGTACCATGGACTGCTAAAATGGCAGATTGCTCTGTCTTGAAAGAAGAAAGGCCAGAGTGCTCCTTACAGGAAAGAACAGAAGACTTCCTCGTCCGTACTTTGCACAGTCCATTGGTACGGGGAGGGAACAGGCAAAAGACAGACCATCAACAAGGTGGATTGACACAGTGGCTACACTAATGGGTTCACGCATAGGAAAAATTATATGGATGGAGCGGGACTACAGTTTCCTTCTGCTGTGCATAGGATTGCTATGGGTCATCTCCACCTGTATGGAACCTAACAACAACAACAATTCAAAGACTGCTTTGGTTTTCTTTGTATTAATTGGTGGGAATTTTGGCACCACGTGAAATAGACAATGAACTCTTGCTTGCTTTAGCTTTCCTGATAGTCACTCCAGGTTTACTTTAAATCCCTCTTAGCCTTTTATGTTGTCGTCCTATTCCAGTTGCTAGAAGACCCTATTCTTTTAGATACTGAAACACTGGACACGATAATTTGGGTTAAACCTCTATTACTGCTATGGTATGATTCCCATTAAGGTCTCATGATAACTAGTCACTAAATTTTCTGGGGCTTTCAATGTCTGTCTCCTTGATCTACCACAAAGGCTTCTTCGTAGTAGTCATGTGTGAAAACATACTACTTTGTCTCTTATTTCAATGCCCATTACTTTCCTATAATTCAAATTCTCTTGAAAATCTTCCTAACCTTTTTTTGGGGGGAAATCTGTTTCTTTTAATTGTTATTATTTAAATTTTTTGGTAATAGTTTTATTAGGGGCTCATACAACTCTTATCACAATCCATACATACATTAATTGTGTAAAGCACATTTGTACATTCATTGCCCTCATCATTCTCAAAACATTT
>NW_022105908.1:10332741-10340058 GCF_000313985.2 Echinops telfairi | reverse complement strand
TATTAAAATATAACAAATTAGTTGCCTAGCATCTTATAAAATTCAACAATGAGGGATTTATTTTTCTTTTGTATAATATTGAATCTATATATTTAAGAAAACGACGCATTTTAGTAGATTGAATTAAACTCAGTTTAAATTGCTTAGTCCATTGGTAGTTCTGTGATTTTCAATTTATGTTCTCTTCGGTCAGTAGCAATTTGTTCAAGGTGACTCTTCAGTCCTTGTGTGAAACCTCGTTGAGCTTTAAGACATTTCTTGGTTTCAGACATGAGGAAATGTCCTAGGCCAATCTTGTCCAATGTTTGTGTCAGATTTAATGAGGAATTTCTGTTTTCTTTTAGTGGGAAGTTGAATTTAGAGACTGCCATTTTGGCACTAGGAAGTATATCACCATTGGATTGGTCTTTGTTTCTAGGTGCTTTCATGAAAAAAAACAGAACTTTTTTTTTTTTTTTTTAGTGTCCAAACTTTTATCAGTCCACCTGGATGTTTTAATTCAAGTACAGAACCACAAGGATTTCACTCAACTGTGTTTCATTTAAGGAGTCCTGGTGGTGCTATGGGCTAGGCACTGGACTGGCAGTTCAAGGCTGTCTGTTCCCATACAGATTTACAGTACTTATTAAATAACCCGTCATTTTCTTACTGGTCAGAGATACTGGTGTTATTGCACAATACATTTTCACATTGGGTCTATTCAGCATTTTCTATTTTTCCCTACTGGCATCTCTATCTATCTTTGTGTCAACATAGCCCAGTTTTAATTATAGTGATTTTATAATTAATGGATAATACCTGAAATAGCTAGCTGCTACCTCCCGACAGGCCCCTGCTCCTCTTTTTCATGATTTTCCTATCCATTCTTGTTTGCTTGCTCTCTCAAATGTACTTTATAATTAACTTGTATATATACAGAAATCAATGAATTGTTAATCCATTAAATTTATAAATTAATTTAGGAACAACATCTGTGATCTTGATTCCTTCTATTCATGAACATGGCAATACTTTCCATTTGTTTGTGACTAGCTACATTTATTTATTTTGTGTGTAAACTTTGCTCTGGCAAGCTTACTTTTTCACTTTATCTTTGTTCATTGAAGGATTTTATTGACTAACACTTATTTCCCCTAAACTGCCAACACTAAATCTGTATTAATAGCTCAGCCTCTATTTTGTGTCCCTTACCCTTAGATGGATATATCTTACCATTCCCCGTTAATGGTGTTTTAAACTTAAATGGCTTGAGGTTGTTTTTTATTGGCATTTGAACTTGGGAGAGGAGGAGTGGTCCTCAGGCCCCTGTGTACATTTGTTCAGGAGAATGTTTCTGAAAATCTGGGGCTGCTGCATAGAAGTGTTAGAGCATCTTTTGCCTTATTATTCTGCATGTGGTGGACATGTTATTGTTGTCAAATGCCATCCAGTCGGTTTTTACTCATAGAGACCCTCTGTGCAACAGAACAAAGCACCGCTCAGTCCTGCACCACCCTCATGTTTGAGCCCATTGTTGTAGCCACTGTGCCAATTCATCTCATTGAGAATCTTCCTCCTTTTGACTGACACTCATTTTAACAAGCATGATGTCCTTCTCCAGGGAATGGATTCTCCTAATAACATGTCCAAAGTATGAGACAAGTCTACATCTTCATTTCTTTGTGTGTGTGTGTGTGTGTGGCTGTTTTGTTTTTTCTCTTTGCAAACCATTTTCTAGGGAGTTATTCCAGACATCATACCATTGCATAATTCAACCACATCAAGTGGTTATTGTACAGTCACTACCAAAATCAATGATAAAACATGTTTTCCTCCTTCTGGACCTCCTTGATATAACTCCCCCTTACTCCTCCTCTTCCCACCTCCCTCACTGTGCACCCCCTGGTCCTGTTATTCTAGTTGTTATCTTTATAGATTCACTATGCCTGGGTTTCATATATGGAAAAGCATAAAACTAAATAGCAATGATTCAAGAAGGCTTTCCATAAGGACAAAGTAAAACAGAGATAAATCCCAATATGGAAAAAACCTCATAAAATACTAAAATTTCTAAGGAGCATTTTAGTTGCACTTCTTCCAAGACAGATTTGTTTGTTCTAGCAATCCACAGTGCTTTCAATATTCTTCACAAACATCATAATTCAAATACAGTAATTATTTTATAGCCTTCCTTATTAATTGTCCAACTTTGACATGCATAAGACGCAATTAAAAATACTATAGCTTGGGCCAAGTGCACTTTAGTCCTCAAAGTGACATTCTTGCTTTTCAACACTTTACCAATGTCTTGTGGAGCAAATCTATCCAACACAGTAAAGAGTTTGATTTATTGACTGCAATTTACATACATTGATTGTGAATCCAATTAAAATTAAATCCTTGACAACTTCAAATTTTTCTCCATTTATCATGATGTTGTCTATTGGTACAGTTGTGAGGATTTTAGTTTTCTACTTTTTTTGAAACTTTCCTTTCTTCTTCAAAAAATCATTTATTGGGAGCTCTTACAGATAGTATAACAATTCACAATTCAATAAGATGGAGCATAATTGTATAATTGCTGCTGCCATCAGTTTCAATATATTTTCTTTCTTCTTGAACTCTTTTGATATCAGTTCTCCTTTATCTCCTCTCTCCTCAACCCTACTCCACAGGAACCATGCTTAATATATTATATATTATTTATTGATTTTTGCCGTATCATACACCATCCAATGTATTTGTTCACCTACAATTTTGTTATTTGTCCCCCATGAGTAGGGTTATACAGCCATCATTGCTATCAGTTTCCCCCTTTCCCCTTCCCACACCCTCAGGGAATCATTACTTCCATTACTTTTTCTGAAGAGTTTATCTATCTTGGATTTCACGTGTGGAATGATCTTAATTATACAAATGAACATATGCAGGTCTAACAAGACTAATGAGAGGCAATTTCAAAGAACTGGAGGATAGTTGTGTGTTTCATTAGTGACATACTGCACCCTGGATATATCATCCCTTCAGTGTGGCCCTTCTGTGAGGGACTGCCCAAGTATCTTACAGATGGGTTTGGGGTCTCCACTTTGTCTATGCTCCTTCACATCAACTTGATTGCTTGTTTTTGAACTTCTGGCACCTTTTCCCATAGACACCTCATGATCAGACAGACTAGTGTGCTTCTTCCATGGGGGCTTCATTTCTTCCCTGCTAGATGGCTGCTTCTTAACTTGAAGCCTTTAGAACCCTGGATGCAATATCTTTTAATAGCCAGGCATCATCAGCTTTCTTCACCACCTGTGTTTATGCGCCCATTTTGTCTTCAGTGATCGTGTCATGTAGGGAAGACATCATACATTGCCATATTATTAGAGCAAACTGTTTTTGAACTGATATAAAATTTAAGTAGAGGCCCAAAGTGCATATGCTTCATTGTTTTGTGTATATATGTACAAATACACCTATTTTATATATTTATGTTATCTATATTTATAAATATAATTTATACTTGTAAATTATAATTTTTGCTTTCTTGATTTTTCCTCTTTTTCTTTCTCTCTGCTCCACTATCATGTTTACTCATCGTTCACTTAGTAATTCCTCTCAGATACATTTCAATTGAGCAAACATGACCAGGAATGCTATACCCTCCTCACCATCAGTTTTAGATCCCTTTCTGTTTCCCTGCCCCTTTTGTTATTGGCTCATCACTCCCCTACCTCCACCTCCTTCTCAACCTCCTATGCTCTCCCTGCCCCACCCCCGCCTCCACCATCAGTCCTGCTGTTGTCCCCTTGGGATTGTTTATCCTGCCTACCTTCTAAAGATAGACACCAAAAGAAAAAGAAAAACGAAAAAGAGAGAGATCATATGAAAAGTTCCAAGTCTAACTGTTGTCCTGACCCATAGTGGATGAGTATCTCTCTGTTAAATAGCGATCAGTCCCTGTTATAATCCATCCATCCAATCTCCTTTTCTTTCAGGGACCCATATCCCAGGACCAGCTTACCTAACAGCACTTATACCCTTTTAGTCCTCAGTATTCTTGACCGGGGCGCGCACTGTCTACAAGACCCCATTGCTCTTCCTGAAGTCAAGGATGGACTGGTCTAGTGCCCTACCCCTCACCCTGTTACACCTAATCTTTCAGTGCGGTCCCCTTGTGAATAGTTTTTTCTTTAAAATTCTTTATGTTGACTTGAAATTGATACTGAAGATGGTAGTATTTGATTTTCAGCAGTGAATGCTTCAAGTCCTCCTCACTTTTAGTAACCAACATTGTGTCATCTGCATATCACGGGTTGTTAGTAAGCCTTTCTCCAATCCTGATGCCATTTTCTTCATCATTTAGTTCGGCGTCTTTGATTAGATACTCAGTATACTGATTGAATAAGTATGATGAAATTATATAGCCCTGATGAACACCTTTCCATATTTTAAACCTTGCAGTATTTCCTTGTTCTAAGAGCTGTTTCTTGGTGTATGTATGAGGTTCTGCATGAGCACAATAATGTGGAATTATCTTTCTTCTAACTGCTATCCATAGTTTGTTATGATCTACACATTCAAATACACAGCAAAACACAAGCAAATGATTTATTTTGGTATTAACTGCTTTCAGCTAAGATTCATTTGACATCTGCAACAATATCCCTTGTTCCATTTCTTCTTCTGACTCTGACTTTAATTTTTGGCAGCTCTATGTGGGTGTGTTGCTAATGATTTTTGAATGATTTTCATAAAAATTTCATTTGCATGTAATATTGTACAATAATTTCTGCATTCTGTTTGGTCCCCACTCTTAGGAATAGGCACAAGATCTCTTTCTATTGGTTAACCAGGTAACTGTCTCTCAATTTATTTGACCTAGACTTCCACAAGGAAGTGCTTCCACTTTTCTGTGCTTCATTAGTGTGTTGAAGCAGCTCAGTTAGTGTGTTAGCCAGGTTGACTAGAGAAAAAAATCCAAAGACACTCATGAATGTATCAAGAAGTATTGTATAGCAAGAAAATCTTCCAGCCTATTCTAACTCAAGTCCATATATATGATACTAGTCCTTCAGTACCTTTTCAGACTCCTAAAGCTACATGCAATGATGCAGAATGCAAGAACATGCAAAGTCTTATGAATCCAATGGTGGTGGATGCCTCTCCAGGGCTCAGAAAGGTCTCCATGTGACTCCTCAACAGGAAGGTGATGGGAGAGAGAGAGAGAGAGGAAGTTCCCAGGATTTCCTTATGAGAAGGCCACACCCACCAGGAGGTACCATTAGTCCGTAACCTGTTTGAGAGTCTAGACTTTTATATCTTCAGGTTGACATGAAATGATGTAACTACTACAGTTAGATATTCCTTCAGTTCTTGGATTCAATTGTTTTTCACTAATACCTTAAGTGCAAGCTGCAAGTCTTCCTTCAGTAACGTCTGTTTATGATCATATGCTACCTCGTGCAATGGTTGCACATCAACGAATTTGTTTCGTATGGTGTCTCAGTGCATTCCTTCCATCTTCTTTTGATGTTTCCTGCCTTGTTCAATATTTTGCTCACAAAAATCTTTCACTGTTTCAGCCTGAGGTTTGAATTTTTTCTCCAACTTTCTCAGTTTGAAAGTTTCTAAATCTGTTATTTTTCTGATTTTCAATATAATATCTTTCATTGTCTTCTCTCACTGTCCTCTGAAGCTATCTGCTCAGCTTTGGATTTCATTATTTCTCCTATATACTTTAGCTTCTCTGTGTCCAAGAGCACGTTTCAGAGGATCTTCTAATATACATTTTGACTTTTCCTTTTCAATCTTTTTAAAGACTTCTTGATTTCTTCCTGTATGATGTTCTTGTTGTCACCCTATAACTCATCAAGTCTCTGCCATTAGTGTTCCATGTCTCAAATCTGTTCAGGTGGGGTATACCCAAGACTATATTTTGGCATTTGTGAACGTGTTCCATCTGTAGTTACATAATCTGGTGTCAATTTGGGACTTGAGAGAGTTGAGAGTGAAAGGGTGGAGTTTAGGCTGTCAATGAGGTTATAGCCAATGAGGCCTCTGTGTGGGCCTTGGTATTCACCTGAGGAGTCTGGGAATTCCTGTAATTCCTCATTGGAGGCGGGAGACACCCTCTCTCGGCTCATTCCCTTGGTTTCTCTCTACTGACAAGGCTGACTCACTGAGACATCCCTGAGGAGAAGAAACAGGGACCTACCTTGATGCAGCCCTGCATGATAGAGAAGCCACGTGGTGACACCTTCCAGTGTTGAGATGCTTCCAACACCACTGGGTCCACAAGACTTCCCACCCACTGGCCTGTGATCTTTCTGCATTCAGTGTCACTGCATGTGTTTCAGGAGTCAGAAGAGAACTTTATAGCTTGGTATCGGACATATGGATTAATATCAGACTTATGGACTTGATCTGGGCTGGGTTGGAATGTTTTCTCAATATTCAATGTCTCTTGTATATAAACCTCTTTCTTATCCACATATGACTTGCCCATGAATTTGTTTATATAGTCTACCCAGACTAACACAGCATCTAAGGATCTGTTTCGGAGTCAGCCATTGGCCTAATTTTGGCTGATGATATTGAGGTTCTCCATTGTCTATTATTACAGACATAGTCAATTTGAATACTTTGTAATATAGTCAATTTGAACCTGTATAGTCCATCTTGTGAAGTCAGTCCAGGTGTATAATCTCCATTAATGTGGCTGAGGAAAAAATCTTTGTAATGAAGAAGTTGTTGATCTAGCAAAATTCTATCATGTGGCCTCTTGCTTTATATCATGAAGGTTAAATTTTCCATTATCCTTTCTCTTTGTTTCCAACTTTTGCATTCTAATGATCAATTATTATCAAAGCATCTTGATTGCATGTTTGATCAGTTTCAGACTGAAGAAGTTGATAGAATTTTAAAATTTATTTATCATTGGCTTTAGTATTTGATGTGTAAAATAAAATAATAGCTGTTTTAACTGATTTCTTTGTAGAAATACAGCATTGTCCTTCATGTAAGATCTGAAATGTTCCTTTTGATGATGAATGTGATGCCCCTTCTCTTGAATTTGTAATTCCCTGCATAATACAATATATAGTTGTCCAATTCAGAATGGTGACTACCAGGCCACTTCAGTTCACCAATTCCAGGAATATAGATTTTTGAGTGTTCTATTTCACTTTGAAAACTTCCAATTTTTCTTAGATTCATGCTTCATACATCCCACATTCTGATTATTAATCAATGTTTTTTAAAAATCATTTTATTGGGGCTCATACAATTCTTTTCACAATCCATGCATACATCCATTGTGTCAAGCACATATGTACGTTTGTTGCCATCATC
>NW_022105908.1:10326128-10331703 GCF_000313985.2 Echinops telfairi | reverse complement strand
CAACAGTGATTTAGAAAAACAAATTCAGCAATGCTGAGTTTTCACAAATTGATTTCGAATGACTGGCATCTGTCACATTTCCCAAATTTTATGTAAGCCTCTAAAACTGACAGTGACAAAGAAAAAGAAATACAACAAGCAGAAAGACTCTTTTGAGATGGATCAGGGTACTAAACTTCCTTCCTCTCCCTTTCTCCCTCTGGTAAAATTGAAAATTTGAAATGGAACCCTAATAATGGAACAGTCTCCAGGTTTATCGATTTTTCCCAAGAAGTTCTTTAACCTACTCAGGCATGTTTTTGTTTACAAAATAAAGCAGAGTCTAATTCCAAGTACTTGATGGTAAGTTGTTGGAAGTGTTAACACAGAGGTTAGTTGGAAACTGATTTACTCAGATGTAGTTACTCCAGGAAAACAATACAAATACCCATTAGGAAGTATTTATTTATTTAATGCTACAAAGCATGACAGTTGCTTTTCAAAATATGTAAAACAAAATTGATACGATGTAAGGAAAGAAACTGAAGAGCAGGGAAAGTTAAAAACAGATATCGTGTTAAGACCTCTAGGTTGTGGTGGGAGTGGATAGTGGCAGACTCCAGAAATGAGAGATTACAGAATTTTAGACATTGACTACTGATTAGTTGACTTCTTGGTTCTAAGAATCCAACTGCTCAACTTAAAAAGGGAAAATGTAACAATCAACTTTGTTATCCATGTGAGAGACAGTGGTTAGTTGTTGTTTAGTTGTCTTATGAAATCTTTACTAAATGCATTGACAAATCACTGTTTCTTATTATGGTAGCCCTTAAGATACAGCAAAGTCACAATGCTAAAGCATAAAGTATGTTTCAGAAATAGGTTTTGATACAATAGCATCCAAAACTGGTGGTTGAGCCAAACCCATAGACTTAAGCAGCACAGTACAATGCTTTTGGTGGGGGCAAGTCTAGAGGAATCTATTCAAGAATGGTGGTTATTAAATTACTCTAAATTATACATTGAGAGTATATTTGTATTCGTTACTAGAACCACCTTAAGGGAGTACCATAAACTAGGTGGCCTATTAAAAATAATACCTCACAATGCGAGAGGTTGGAGCCTAAAATCAGATTGTTGTTTAAATCAATTCCTTTTGAGGGCTCCGCAGGAGAATCCGTTCTATGTTTATGCTGTTGGGGGCAGCCCACAACTGAAAGGGTCCAATGGAGTGACTTTGGAATTGAAGGGAACAAATATAGAGACAGACAAAAAGGTTAGGGTGCTCACCTCTTTCATGAATCCAATAACAAGAGACAGAAAGTGAATGTCTTATCCAGCAGGTATAAGACTGATGGGGTTAACTAGCCCCATCAGTCACAGTCAATCACACAGGTAACAAGGTGGGCAGCATCTTACCCTACATATCCCTCGCTGGGGGAGAGACCTAATCCTAGAACTGTGGATGGGAAGAACAATGGAAACCTGTCTGCTCCTACGGATAACAGCCTCCAGATGCATGGGGATTAGCCATATTGTAGGAAATATTATTATAGTAGTACTATTATGGGCGATATTGGGGGGGATGAATTTTAGATAGGGAAATGTGACTGGGACTCTTGTCCAGGTCACAGATGTGAAGTTCTCCCTCCTCCAGAATCCTGGCCTTCCAGCTTCTTAATTATGAGAGAAGAGAATCAGTCCATGTACAATCTCTTCCTGGTGCCTAGTTTTCCACATTTTCCCTAGTTTCTGGTGATGGCTAGTAATTCTTGGAGTTTCTCAGCCTGTAGATACATCATTGCATGGCTGTTACCATTCCTTGGTGTGTCTTGACATGAACACATCATACCTGATAACAATATTGGAGACCATTTTCAAAGAAGGCCACATTCACAGGTATCAAGGTAGCAGGGATTAGGACTGCATTGTCTTTAGACTGGCCTTGTGTTCCTGGGAGACAATTCAATAAATAACTATCATACAGTTAGATTTCAAGTGAGCTGTTTTCAGAAGAGCCAATGAAACCACATTGGTTCATTTGTTCTAAAAAATCAACCTTCTACATGTTTATTCTCTTCTTCTTAGATATAATAGTAAGGGGCCCTGGTGGCACAGCGGTTTCTACACTAGGCTGAAACCCACAAGTTTGGGTTTCAAATCCACCAGTTTCCCCACAGGGGAAAAATGAGGCTGTCTGTCCCAGGAAAGATATACAGTCTTGGAAACCTTTTGGAACAATTGTACTCTGTCCTGCATGGTCACGATGGGTCATAAGTAACTGTGACTTGATGGCAGTAGTTTAGACACACGCTGTAGCCCTTTCTGGTGCCACATAGGTGGGGTCTAGCCCTCCGCAGTAAAATCTGAATGAAATATGATCAGGGCTGGTCTGCCACACCCAGAAAATATCTTGCAATGGCTTTCTCATCGGTATCACTTACAAAGCTGGAGAGGAACTCTGCAGAGTTTCCAGCTGTTGGGGAACAATGCTTTCAAGGAGGCGTGATTAAAATGGATTCATTGTAAAAAATTATTTCACTAACAGTTACTGTGGAAAGCATCCTGATCTCAAATTTATTGGCATTGTTAGTAATTAGTGAAGGTTTTATGAACAAAGAGATGCCCATAAACAGTCAACTTCTGCTATACGCGACTTCCAACTCATAGTGCTCACTGTGATTTATGAGACAAAATGAGAATGGAAAATATGGCTACCATGTGTGCTGGCAATGAGGGAAAGCAATTGTGATATTTACTCCGACTCCCACTGAGCCTCCCCTGGGTACAGAAGTGGGATTGGAGGGCAAAATCCATTAATGCAATTTGACAACATTTGCTTCCTGGAAAGTAGGGTATGCACACATGCTGTGCGGTGGAATTCTTACTCACGATTCAGTGCCTTCCTCACAGTTGTTCCCATACTTGAGCCCATGGTTGTAGCTATGGTGTCAATCCATCTCCTAGAGGCCTTTGCTCTTTGGGGCTGCCCTCTACTTTACCAAGCATGATGTCCTTCTCCAGGGACTGGCCTCCCCTGACAACATGTTCAAAGTACGTAAGGTGAAATCTTGCTGTCCTTGCCTCGAAGGAGCACCCTGGCCATACTTCTTCCAGGCCAGATGAGTTTGGTTTTTTAGCAGTCTGTGGTATTTCAATATTCTTCGCGAGCACCACAATGAAAAGGTATCGGTTCTTCTTTGATCTTTCTTATTGAATATCCGGCTTTCCCATGTATATGAGGGAACTTACAATATCGTGACTTGTGTCCGACACCTTTGTTCTCAATGTAGCATACTGGCTTTTCAGGACTCTAAGGAAGTCCCGTGCAGCAGATTTACCCAATGCACTGTGTTGCCTGATCTCTTGATGCGGCTTCCATGTGCATGAATTGGGGAACCGAGCAAAACAGCATTCTGACAATTTCAGTCTTTCCGCTGTGTATCATGTTCCCTCTTAGTCCAGTTTTGAGAATTTCATCTTCTTTACATTGTGTTGTAAGTCATACTGAAGGCTGTAATCCTTCTTTATTGGCAAGCCCTCAAGTCCTCCTCACTATCAGCAAGCAAGGTGGTCATCTGCATATGACAGATGATTAATAGGCCTTCCTCCAAACCTGATGCCACATTCTTCCTCGTATAATCCAACTTCCGCCATGATTTACTCGGCATACACATTGACTAAGTAGAGTGAGAAGATTCAACCCTGACGCACACCTGATTTTACACCGCGAAATGTCCCCTTGCTCTGTTTGCACAACTACTTCTTGATCCATGTGCAAATCATTCACGAGCACAACGAAATGTTCTGGAATGCACATTCTTATCACCGTTATCCCTAGTTTATTACGGTCCACACAGTCGAATGCCTTACCATAGTGATAAAACACAAGAAAACATCATTCTGGTATTCTCTGCTTTGAGTGAAGATACAGTTTACATCGCCAATGATATCCCTTGTTCCACGCCTTCTTCTGATGCTGGACTGAACTCCTGGCACTTCTCTGTCCAAATTTTACTTGCCTGTGATATAAATGATACCGTTCTATAATTTGTGCATTCTGGTGGGTAACTTTTTTCCCCCCCGATTAGGTGCAAGTTCCTATCCCTTTCAACCAGTTGGCCAAGTAGCTGTCTTTCAAATTCCCTGGCATTTTTGAAGCGATTTCTCCTTACCTGGAGTTGTACCCCCCCAGTAAGTGAAGATCCCTAAGGCTCCACTTCCACAGGCTTTACCCAACTCGCATCACCATGGTGGACTCCCCTCGGAAACATCATCACTTCTTTAGTCATATTTGCAGTGTCCTTTAAACCCGAGGACCTATCCTCTGGCAGTACTTCTGACAACGCTCTGCTTCCATTGAATAGGCCCTCAGTCTCCGACAATGTTTTGAAGATGCGCATACGGGTTTCAGCAGCTACTTCCTCTGAAGTGGGCAGCTGATGCCTTCTTCGTTGTCTGTCCTTCGTCTGAAAGTGCGATGGAGACTTGTTCACTTTGAGTGACCCTGCTGACATACGAAGTACCAGTGGCACAGCTTCCAGCTTCACAGCAACACATAAGCCACTATAACATGACAGACTGACAGACAGATGGTGGATGATACCAGGTAGATAATACTATTGTCACTTAACCAACAAAGTAATTGAATTTTAGAGAAGATAATGAACTTGACCATGAACGAGCAATTTCAGATCGCACCGCTATGCAATTTGAACAGTTGGCCATGCAAACTGGAAAGCATGTGCTAGATCATCTGTGTTCTTTCCTGGACCAGCACTTAGTGTTTCACCCTTTAAATTCCCCTTCCAGGCTTCTACCTTTCTTCTCTGCCATAGGCAGGTGATTCGTATGGGTAAATCAAAGTATTGTCTGGCTTCTGATTGTAGTCTTACTATGGTGAGCATTAGTAATTGCTCAGAGGAAGGGAAGAAAGTATTGTTGAAGCTGTGAATATCTTTGGATCCTGTACACAAGGTTGCCTAGCACTAGCTATGTTCTCAGAGTGAAAGAAGTTGTTTTTCCAAGGATCCACCTTCATTTTGAGGATTCATCTTGATCTCTGTGAATATTTTCTTTCCTTACCTCTTCAAGCCTAGAGGTACAAGATCCTTAATATTATTAGTCACCTGTGATTTCCCTCTGAAAGAAAGGTCTGTTCATCTAGTTCAAAAAAAAAATGCATTCATTGAAAACCCTGGGCAGCTGCTGTAGTCTGACACACAAGACTTCCCCATGAGTCAGATGGACTTAATGGCATCTGGACTCATTGGTGACTTCCTTACAGGTGAAGTACTGGCCACTAGATCTGTGCACACCTGTATAAGTAGTCACATTCTAGGTTCTTTTCAAATAGTCCTAATGGCAGTGTTTTATGTCCTGTTAGAACCTTGACTGAGGCAGCCATCTTCCAGATATGGCTTTGTGACACATCATCTTTCTAGTTAGTCAGATTCAGCATCACTTCCCCGCTGAGAAGTATCACAGGGCTTCTTATCCCGAAATTCTATTCAGATAAAATGATTTCAAGGCTTGGAAGATCCCTCAGATGTATTAGCAATAGCAGCTTGACCTCCAGCTATTCTTTGCTTTCATG
>NW_022105908.1:10316303-10325462 GCF_000313985.2 Echinops telfairi | reverse complement strand
AAGAACTAGAGGAAAGTTGTATGTTTCATCGTTGCTACCCTGCACCCTGACTGGCTCGTGTCCTCCCTGAGACCCTTCCGTAAGGGGATGTCCAGTTGCCTACAGATGGGCTTTGGGTCTCCACTCTGTACTCACCCTCATTTACAATGATATGATTTTTTTGCCTTCTCTGTCCACTCTTCAGATGGTAAAGACATTGGATGGATGATTTTCTTACTTCGCTGAAGCCCAGATGGCCTTCCCCACAGTACTCTCACTTCATTTTCATGATCAATTCTCCAAAACTCTAGTTGTTCTGAGAATTTGAGAATTTGCCAAGGCTTTTTATTTTGCTTTCTTTTTTTTTTGAATGAAAAACAAACATGTTTTTATTCAAAGTTTAAAGCATTTCATTTATGGCTCCCCTGATGTGTCTCTGATTGTTTCCGTTTCCATGGAGCATGAATGATTATTTATTAAACATAATAATAATACACTGGAGGTAAGGTCTCTTAGCTGGCATTAGTTCAGATTCCAATTTAATCTCTCCCCAGCCTCACTTCATTACAACTCTATATGGTTGTGTGTTTCAGAACCAGCATGTGTCATGGTGAATGAAGTCAAGCTTCAGAATACATGTCAGGAAAATGATTATTCATGGAACACACAGTACTTCTAATCTATAATTAAAGGAAAGAAAAGAAAAGAAAAACCTGGCTCTAAAAACAGATAAGAAACTTGCTTCAAATGATAGAACTCAGTATCTTTGAATAGAAAGGGCTGCCTTTCTGATACATGGGAACATCATTTCTTACACTTGAGGCACTGACAGGTTATTGGGGCACAAGCCCTTGCTCTTGATGCTTCTAGAGATATTGTGGTTAGAATCAAGGACACTGAATCTTTTTAGTGGTATGACCACAGCTCCTTCAACCACAGAGTGGGAATGATAGCACTATTTTCTGCAGCTGCTGCGCAGGTTGCGAAACATGGTATTTATGCAAAGGATTAGCAGAGTTTCCAACACATCATCAATAATGAATAAACAGAAGGTATCTTTATGAATATGCACTAATACATTTCAAATACTATCAACAATTTTCATAGATACCTATTTCCTCAAATATCACTGGATCCAGATTAGAGGAAAGGACCACACAGAAGATACTCCTCATGATATGAGTCTAGATGTCAAGATAGTCTAGCCTAGAAAGAAAAGAAAATGCCACAGGAAGAGTCTTTGGTTGTCATTAGAGTGAAGGATATTTCATGACACAGGGATTGGAGGTAATTTCCAGGGAGCATGTTCGCATTACATAAAACAAAGTGTTGCCAGGGTAACGTGCATAAAACTAAGATAGGACTGAAGAAGAAGAAGGAGACTAGTTCTTGAAGCGGGTTTCTGGTGAGGGTGATTGGCAGGGTTTTGTTACTCTAGGTTAGGAGAAGTCAGAAACTTGGGAGAACAGAAATATCCCAGGGGGCTGGGGGTGGGGGAGCTTCTGAAACTTTGTCCTGCAGAGTATGTTATATAAAAACCTTCCTTCCTCCCTTTTCCATAAAGCCTCAGGCATATCCATCTACTTCCACATTCTTTTGTCTGAATAGATTCTTTAGGGGAACAAAAAAATCAGTTCAGTTCTATCCATGTGATATTATAGTTACAATAGGGATAGTTTTAGGAGACACTGGGAAAGAAGGGGAAGTTTGCCTCAATTTATAGTACCTAGAAATTTAGAGGTTCTCTGAGGCCAGTCAGTCCCCGCTCCCACACGGGTGTCTGTTAGCTCTTGGTGGTAGGTCCTCAGTGAAACTCACTAGTCATAGTTGGAGATTGGTGAATCTTCATTTCCAGTAAATCATGTCCTAACAACACACCCACCCTTAGACTGTGTTTTCTATATTTTGAAATGATGTCATACCTATAATTTGCATCCTCAAGGATTTCTATTGATGTCCATACATTAATTAGACTAGAATCAATACTCAGCAAAAGGGAGCAAGAGGAGCTAACCGTTGCACACCAGGGCTATTTGTGGGTTCTAGCTATTCATGGGGAAGTCATCTTTGTGCAGCAATACACAGAGCCTAAATGACCTACTTGAGGAGCCCTGGTGGTATAGTGAATACATGTTGGGCTGAAATCCTCTTAGTTGGCAGTTCGAAACCACCAGCAGCTCCTTGGGAGAAATTCTCGGCTTTCTACTCCTGTTAAGAGTTACCATCTCAGAAACCTACAGGGGTCACTACGAGTCAGCATTGACTCGATGGCAGTGAGCTTGAGATATGGCCTACCTGGGGCTAGGGCCCATGCCAGGAACGAGGTGCAGAAAGCTGGCAGGAACATAGAGTGCCTTCCACATGTTATGTTCTGACAGCAAACGTGTCCTGTAATCAACCACTACTCATCTGTATCCTTACTTAATTAATTTGTACGTCAAACAAATAATTTGAGACATGGGACTGTATAAAGAACTTGACTTCAGCATTGTAGAAAAATGATTAAAAACCCTCAACATGCAGATGACATAACCTTGCTTACCGAAAATGCAGGAGACTTTGAAGCACTTACTGATGAAGATCAGAGATTAGAGCTTTCCGGCTGGATTGTACTTGAACCTGAAGAAAATGAAAATCCTCACAACTGAACCAATAAAATATACCATCAGTGAAGATGAAATTGAAGCTGTCAATTACTTCCTGCTAGATAGATCAACCATCAACATCCACGAAGCCACAGTAAGAAATCTAACAATATATTATATTGGGTAAATTTGCTGGGAAAGTCTTTGTATCATTGAAAAGAAACTAAACTGTCACTTTGATGATAGAAGCCATGATCACCTCATATCCATCTAAACAATGGCTATAGTCACCATACCCTTCTGAGGGAACCCTTCTGCCGTGAATATAACTGGCTCAAGAGATTCACCTAGAAGCCACAGTTTTGATTGGATCCCACTAGATCATGTTGGCAAATCAAAGATTTGTCTTTAGCTTCAACTTATTCCATCAAATCACTTCCAGTCGATTTGATCTTGCTTGAAAGATGGACAGAAAAATCAGTCATTGAGCTAGCTCATCTTTTCACACTGCCAAGTTCAATATCCTGTTTTTCGAAGGCGCCCTAGTGAGGCTAAATCAAATTCATTACTAAGCGAACTTGTCTACAGCCATCCACTGACCACAGAGATGTGTTTTCAAATGCTCTGTTTGGGAAAAAACTTGTGTATGCAATGCTAGCAGCAACACTTTTTGACTTACTTTCATATTCATGTGAGCAGATTCTATTCTGAAACATGTATTTAAAAGAAGATGGATCGAGAGTTGTGATGCTAGTTTCAATTAAATGTAATTTCCAGTCCCACCTGTTTCAGAGCTAGGGAAAGTAGTCCCTTGGCATTAAACTAACCCAATATAGACATGAAAAACAAAGAAAGATAATTAAGTAAAATATTGATCTATGTTTTAATCTCACATGTAGATTTTGAGACAATTTCTCTATGGACCTCCTTTACATAGTGCCTACGTGCACTATGTACGTGTTTTAAGGATCTTTCTGGTACTAAGTCCACTATCCAGAAATAAGCAATTCGGTACTTATCTACACATTTTGGGGGGAAATTTTTCTAAATAATTTCATACATATTTTAAGCAACAGCATGGAAAATTACTCACTATATCCAAAGGTAAGTATTCAAGTGCTCACGCTCTCTGACAGAAAAGCATCCTGTTTTGTTGGAACAAACAAACTAAGCTTGTCAATGATTTCTATAGAACTTTTCTATGATTTCCCTTTACCTGAAATTCTATAAAGTCTTTTATTTTTCAGTAACAAAAGAGAGACACACAGGAGATACGTAGAAAGATATTTGCATGGGTACAGCTATCTTGCTGAATGCGAAACACTTTTAATATAATCCAGTTTTGGTAATCACCCCCAGTGTTAGCTCCCCACCCCACAAAAATTTCTAGCTAGTCAATTCTAACTCCCAGTGACTCTCTAGGACCCTAAAGAGTAGAACCACCCCATTGAGTTTCCATGACTATCATCTTTAGGGAAATATACTGTGACATCTTCCTCTCCCAGAGTGCTTTGTGAGTTTGAATTCCTGACCTTTCGCTTGGCAATTGAGCACTTAACCACTACACCCCTAGGACTTCTTATTGTTGGGAAATAGGGAAGTTTATTTCAATCTAATCTGGTAATTTTGATTATAACAATTATAAAACAGAGACTATTGATTGTAATTATAATCAATTATAAAACAGAGACTCTTGATAAAGTACCCTTTCCCTAACTTACATGGAACTCAAAAGGAAGGTAGAAAGAGAGAGCTGAGGTCTAGGAGGATTCAAGAGCACACAGGTCAGATGGCCAGCTGCTGTGGAGCCCAGGATTGGCAGGCAACATAGGCCATTGGTTCAAGTTCAAAGAACCAGAGGTCTCTTAGCCAGCTGCAGTAGGCTGGCTCACATCTTTTTTTAACAATATTTCCGAGGCTAATTCTAGTTCCAGGAGGAGTTACACGCTGTTTATGGCTCAGACCAGGTCCTGGAACTGTCCTTGTAGTCTACGACAGTGATCTGGTGGCTTGGTGATGCAGTAATAGTTGGATATACCAGAACAGGCATTGGGTGGGGCTGGAGAAAGACTTGCTGGAACATTTGCAAGACTGGTCACTGGTTTGCAGAGAGGAACGGATCTGAAGGAGCCCTACGCATGATTGCTCAGATGTGCAACAGACTCATTAGGTGACCAGGGAGCGGGGTCCTTTAGATCATAATGGAGAAGAAACTGCTAAAGCCTGACCATTTTTTATACTCCTTTCATTCTAGTATGTCTGGACCTGTGTTATCTTTTTCTGAGCCATAAAGGACAAATCTGTGCATAAAACTCAGGGTTATCTGGGCCCAAAATTGATGATCCTTTTGGTTGCAACTGAGGTGTTCCCATAGTGGTAAATTCCATGGACAAGGGAATGAGGCACCTGGGTCACCCTGGGATTGTGCCTGGTCCCAGGGAGAGGGCACTTGTGGAGGGAACACTCCCTCCTTCACAGATAATGAGGGGGGTGGGGATGGGGAGGTGAAGGCAGGACCAGAAATTCCGGGCTCGAGGATATGTGATTTCTTAAATGTCAGTGGGAACCTTAGCCATAGGAGTGCCTAAAAGGGGACAGGAGGACAAATCCATTGCTGCATGTCCTTATTTACCTCTTTTCCTGACTCTACTGTACCATGGTGTCCAATTTGTCTCTCACAGAGGGCAGAGGTGACTCCTGGACCTGAATTTCTTCTGTTGCCTCTCAGGCATCAGAGCCACTCAGAATTGAAATTGCCTTCTCAGAGAACCAAGCATCTGTTTCCATGGAAACCTATATTCTTGTAAGAAGGACCAACGAGTGCTGTAGTCCTGGAAAGAATCCTGTAAATAGTCCTTGTTTACTCGGTTTGCTCCCTGATTCAGAGTGTAAATTAAGTACCTCATCCCTTGCTAATTGTTCTAACTAGGAGTCATTATGCACACTCTCAGTACTCAGGGTCCAATCAGAACCAACCGTGATCAAAGCTAGATTCCCCAGGAAGGTACTGTGAGAGGTGTAGCATCATCATACTTTTCGGGCTGGCTCAGTGACACTGAGCAATGGAATTTCTGATTGACATCACCAAAGAGAACCCATGCATTGTCTTTTATGAGTCTGACTTGTTAATAGATGCATGGGGAGGAGAGGTGCTAGGGGAAAACACTACACTTCAGTTTCAAACAAACACACATTCATCCTACACCCACCTGGGTCACTTAGGCTCCAAGTGTCCTCAGGGAGTCACTTCCCATCTCAAGGCCTCACGTGCCTTATTTTTAAAGTGAGTTCTATAGAGGTGACATTACTTCATAGGTAGCATACCTGATGAGAAGCACTGTTATGTGTTTGCAATTCTCTATCTACTTTGCTGTGATGCTCTCAGCTTTCAGGCAGGTTCTTACAAAAGCACCGGACACTTTGCTTCTTCTGCTTTGAAATGACAAAGACTGTAATTGAGCTAACTTTCTCATTGAGAGTCACCGGGCAAATGACGCTAAGGAATACAATAACAAAATTTAGAGGTACCTTAATATCAATGCTGTAATGCCATGCTCTGTGTGGAAAGAGGCACGGGATGACAACCTGGTCTTGGGCATGAAGCGTCATTTATTTGAGGGACTCTCAGGTTGTTGCTAATAACGTAAGTGTATAATTGTTTCTTAGGCCAGTTAAGACCAGAGACTTATTTGTTTCCAGGGCTATTTTTTTTTTGTAAATCAATGATTGTAAGCCATCATATTAATAGACCCAAAGAAGACAAGTCATAAGATCTTATTGACTAACAGAGAAAAACATTTGTCAAAACATAACAAGCAGGCTTATCTCCAAACAAGCAGCCAACTAAGTCCACATGAAAGAAGCACACCACCCTTAGTCGCCAAAGGATGGTAAATCATATAATCCGAAGGTGAAGGAGGGATTAGTATCAGAGCTTAAGTTATGAGGATTTTACAGAAGGCTATGGATGACGGTGGGAGTCCAAGAAACATTGGTGGGAACTACACAGGAAATAAGCCTTTTGTGATCTCCCTTTATCAATAATTGAGGGGTGGGAGGGAGCGGTTACTAAACAGAAGGCAGTGGAGGGATGAGTATAGAAGATCAAAGGGATAAACCTGACTTGAACAGTTAGCACTTTGTCAGTTGATCCTCTCTCTGTTGCACACTGGACCTGAGCTGGTTTTCAACATTTTCTGTAGTTTTGTTTTGTTTTCGTTTATTCATATTAGGGCTCATCTCAGAGGTCACCCTCTTGAAGTTGTGTTATATGGTTTTCTGCTGGCGGTATATGCAATCAAGGATTGATGAACCTATAGGGACAGCAAGTAGAATAAGGGTTTCCTAGTGGGGTGGCGGAGGGGGTGCAGTGGTGGTAGGGGTGGGGGTGGTAAAAGGGAAACCATGTTAAGGAGTCCAGGAGGGAAACGAATGTTTAGGAACTGATTGTGGTAGCAATTGTACAATACTGCTTGATGTGATTGAACTATGGGATGATATGATATATATTAACCCCCAATTAATCATACATTTAAGAAAACCCTCAAAAACATATAACAGCATTCATAACTAAACCAGCAAACCACTGATGGTATCATGGGTTAAGTGCTGGGCTGCGAACTTCGAGGTTGGTAGTTCAAAATGACTAGCTGCCCCCTGGGCAAAGTTGAAGCTGTCGGGGCCCAGAAATATTTCTAGTCTTGGACAACCAAACGAGTATAGTTTATCTTGTTCCACAAGGCCCCTGTGCTATTTAGGTTTGGATTCCATTCGGCCTGGCCAGGATTGTTCATGGTTTGGCAGTAAGTGCTCTTGCATAAAGTTCAAATCACACACAATCTGATGGCAGTTCCTTACGCATGTGGCCCATTTGGTACCTACAAACGAGATGCTTGGGACAACTGAACTGGTTCTTTCTCTTTTCGCTGCTGGCCTGCTCTGGTGTCTTGGGACATGTATTGGTGAGACTTGGAGGACTCCTTAGCCCGCTGTCTTATCTAATCTGCCTATCAGTCTCTGCCTCCACTGTCTTCCCATCTTCCTAGCTTCCTGCCCTAGGCAACCATGTGAGTCAAGGAAAGCGTCCAGCATAATATCTGACAACCAAACTGGACTTAACAGCTTCTACAACTGTGAGAGTAATTTTTCTTAATGTAAAGTTCTCTTTGAACATATAGATAGTCACTGGTTTTGCTTCTATAGAGAGCCCAGTCTAATACAGTCACAATGAATGAATCATAATGAAAGCAAAACTCTTTGCAGAAAGTAGTAATTGGAGAGAATTCCTTCGTTTGATAAGAAACACCTACAAAAAAACAGCCAGTCAGCATCCTATGCAAATCTAAGTGACTAGACACTTTCCTCCTAAGAACAAAGGGACAAGTCAATAATGTCCTTATTACCAAGACTCTGCAATGTTACTGAGAACGCAATCTAAAGTAGGTTAATGAACTGTAAAAAGACCTAGAGTTAGAACATCAAAAGGGAAGAACAATCTCAGCATTTCTCAAATTGGAAAAAATAAAAAAGAACAAATTCAGGCCTTCAGATGCAATATAAAAGGATGGTACAGGAGGAAAGTTGAATGACCCAGAAAGTATCAAAATAAGATGGAAGGCATACAAGTCCCTGTATCAAAAGCAACTGTTCAGCATTCAACCAGTCCAGCAGAAAGTGTATGTTTGAGAACTGTTGGCCCTGAAGGAAGATGTCCAACCTACTTTGAAGACACTGGTGAAAAATAAAAGCTATGAGCATTGATGGAATGCCAATTTAGATGTTTCCATAAATCGATACGATTCTAGAAGCATCACTTGTCTATAGCAAGAAATTTGGGAGACAGCTATCTGAAAGAGATCCATAGATGTGCTCCTTCACAAGAAAGGCAATCTTTGCAATATGACCAGTGATATAATGTGAAACAATATTGTTATCTACATTTTATGTAACTTACAGAGAATATACAGAATAAAACACACATCAACTCAACAGTTCCTACATGTAAAAGTTAGTGGCCTGGGTTATATGTTTCTGGTTCTGCAGCCATCTGATCTTCCTTTTCCAAGGGGTCCCATCTTCATTTACATAAAGTCAATCCCCCTGGAGTTATATAATTGTGTGAGTTGCCATTGTCAATGTGACCTCATATAGATAGTTCTTATAAGAAGTATATGCTCAAGGTAGACCTTTTTTCTTTTACTGGCTCAGCTACACTGTTCCTGGAATTCAAATTGGTATGTGATTATAACTCAAAGTATAAAATAAATATTTACGCGCCCCCAATAAAATAATTTTAAAAATAAATATTCATAAATTTATACCAATCAATGAATGAATGGAGACAGCAGACAAAAGTCTTGTGCACAATAATTCTGAATGATTTATGAAAATGCTTCATCCTAAAAAAAAATGGAACGCAACTTCCCACTCTTTAACTCTGGATTGTAAAGTGTGACTATCTTCCAAAGAGTAAAGTGTATGAAAGGGTAGTAGAAACTAGAGTAAGGAAACTGACAATGTTACAGCTAGGTGTGCAGGATGAAAATAAAGTGACATGGCGTGTCCATAAATACTTCCCCTGATAAACAACTCGTGA
>NW_022105908.1:10293439-10313524 GCF_000313985.2 Echinops telfairi | reverse complement strand
AACGATGTGATAAGCGGACTGGAATGGTGAAACAGAAAAAAGCATAAATGCTAAGGAAACCTAATGAAATATGGACTCCGTCCAATAATATATTTAATAATCATGTATTAATATTGATTAATGAATTGTGACAAATGCATCATGATAATTAAGATATTAATGATAGGAGAAACTGGATGTAGGTCATAGGAGAACTCTGAACTATCTGTGAAACTTTTGTATAAATTTAAAACTATTCTAAGATAAAAAGCTTATTAAAGTGACTTGGATCATTATTAATATGCAAAAGAAGGCAAATGACTACAGTTCTAGGAGAGTTATGGTGAATTTAGGGGACTTTACAATGTGAATTCATTATTAAAGCCATTGATACGCATTTATTGACCTGATAAAATGGTGAGAAATCGCATGGGGTTTGTGAGAAAGGTTACATTTATCTCATTGCCAACCCAAACTCTAGGAGCTAGACATTGCTAACCTATTTCAGAATGCACAATTATCATACAATATCGTTGATATCACATTCATGTAAAATCCTGCTGCAGATCATCCAATAACAGCTGCAGCAGGGAGCTGCCAGGAGTTACGTTCCGCTTTAGGAAAGGGTGAGTAGCACGGACTATCACAGAGGATAAAAGATGGAACTTGGCTGAAGGGGGAGAATTCCAGAAAGATCCTTACTTGTATTTAATCATCTCTTTCAAGGCCTTCAACTATGTGGATTATAACAAACTATGGATAACCTTGAGAAGATGGGCATTCCAAAATACTTCATTGTGCTCATGCTAAGCATGTATATGATCAAAAGGTAATTGTACGAACAGAACAACTGTATGCCTCATGGTGTTAAATCAGGAAAGGTGTAGATCAGGGTTGTAGCTTGTCCCCATATTTATTCAATCTGTATGCTAAGAAAATAGTTAGTGAATCTGGGTTATATGAAGAAGAATGTGGCATCAGGATTGGAGGAAGACTTAGTAATAAACCGTGATATGAAAATGAAGCAACCTTGCTTGCTGAAAGTGAGGAGATCTTAAAGCACTTGCTGATGAAGATCAAGAATTGTAGCCTTCAGTATGGATTACAATTCAATGTAAAGGACATCAAAATTCTCACATCTGGACCAATAGGCCCATCATGATAAATGGAGGGGGGAAAATGAAGTTTTCAAGGACTTTATCTTGCTTGGATTCACAATCAATACTCATGGAATCAGCAGTCCAGAGATCAAATAATGCATTGCTTTGGGAAAATCCCCAGCACAAAACCTCATTAAATTGTTGCAACGTAAAGATGTTACTTTGAGGACTAAGGTGCCACGGTATTTTAAATCACCTCATATGCACGTGAAAGTTGGATATTGAATAAGAAAGCCCTAAGAAGAGGGGATACATTTAAATTATAGTGCTGGTGAAAAATATTGGAAGTACCATGAGGAGTTGAACCTTATAGTTACCCTGTTTCCCCCAAAATAAGACAGTGTCTTATATTAATTTTTGCTCCCAAAGATGCGCTAGGTCTTATTTTCAGGGGATGCCTTATATTTCAGCGAGAGGCAAAACTGTAAGTAGGTCTTATTTTCAGGGGATGCCTTATATTTCAGCGAGAGGCAAAACTGTAAGTAGGTCTTATTTTCGGGGGATGCCTTATATTTCAGCGAGAGGCAAAACTGTAAGTAGGTCTTATTTTCGGGGGATGTCTTACTTTTGGGAAAACAGGGTAGCAGTTCAAGGTTTATCCATAGCCTCACCAAAGCTCCTTCCAACAAGGGTAGCCAGGGAAATTACCTTGGAAGATGCTAGCTTTTGTATTGACTGTACAATATGTAAAGGTTTTAAAGAGTTGTGACGAGGAAGATACTATATTCTATGTTTTCCAATACGTTCAAAATGCTCTTGAAACTTTTTTTTGAATAGAGAAAGCACTGTCTTCAGGAGAAACAATTGCAAGCAATCTGGGTTTTATAGTCAGAAATGAAACAGGAAAAGAGTCTGGATAGCACATTGTTCAGTGCTCAGTTGGGAACTGGAAGGTTGGTGGTTCAACTGTGCCTAATGACTCTCCATGCAGCAATCTACTGCAACCAAGATTACAGCTAAGGGAACCTGTGGAGGACTTCGTCCCTGTTCCCTGGGCTCACTGCGAGTTGGAATGGGCTTGATGGTGTCCAACAACAAAAATGAAATACAATGAGACGAGTAGATTGTGTTCATAGTTCAGTGAACCAGCCCGGATATGAAAATAAAGTGTATCACAATAAATAAAGAAGGAATGAATGAAAGAGAGAACCATGTCCTGCCAAAAGAACAAGCACATCTATCTCGGAATAAGGATAGCCAGAATGTTCTGTAGATGCAAGGATGAGCTCAATCATAAGAAAGGTTGTGACAATGGCATCGGGCCAGGCATTGCTTCATTCAGTTGTACAGTGTTGTTATTCTTCAGAGCCAAGTTGATGGCACCTAAAAACAACATCAACTTCTCCATAAATGAATGTATTGAGGGTCCGAGAAACGTGAAGTCTCAAGATGGCTCTTTGAGATGGAAGAAAGACTCAGTGGACCAATGAAAATAAAACATTGACAACAACTACCCGAGAGATCTGTGTTGCCAACCGTATAACGATGGCAAGCCATAAACTGAGCACGGCACACTGGAGCTGATAAGCAAGACATTAAGTGATTCTCTATTCTTCGCTCTAGCCTCTGAGAATATTTTCATACTTTCTCTGAAACCTCAACAGATTTGCTAGAGAGAGAAAATGGATATTAACTGAGGAGCTTTATTCCCTTTACATAAGAGTTTAGAATAAGTTATCAAATCATGGAAAGATGTGGATGGAACTTAAATACATCTTGACAGATGAAAGAAGTCAATTAAAAAAACTAGCAAACTATGATTCTATATGACATCCTGAAATAGGAAATCTAGAGTTAGTAATCAGAACAGTAGTTCCTGTAATTTGCATAAAGGGAATGATTGAATAGGGGATTGATCTTTTTCTTTTTAATACTATTTCAGCACATTCAACTACTTAGAAATTAATCATCCACTCTCTTTCAATCATTAATCATTTGCTTTCAGATTATGTTAATTTACTATTTTGGATTGAAGTGTAGTCCCAAAACTTGTGTTGTAAACCCGAAACTTTAGGTCTATGATGATAACACTATTGGGGAGTAGGTTGTCTTAGTTAGATTAATTCGCATTATTGTAGGGTGTGTCTTGAGTCCATCTATTTTGAGGTTTAATAGAAATTAAGCAAGTAAGCTAGGAAGCAAAGATGGGAGGAAAAGAAATCAAACGACATAAAAAGTGCACAGGAGAGAAAAGAAACTTTCCATAGAACCAACAGAGATAGAAAGATAGCAAGTTTTCTCCAGAACATTCCCTCTGAATTTGGACTTGTAAACTGCAAGAAAATGAATTTCTGTTTGTTAAAGTCACCCCTCTGTGTTATTTCTGTTCTAGCATCACTGGGTAACTAAGGTAGAATTTGAGACTGTGAAGTGCTGCTCTGGCAGCTACACACGATGTAGGAGTGGTTTGGGGATTGGGTAATAGGTAGAGGCTGGACATTTTTAAGGTGCCTAAAAATGAAGAAAAAACGAGATTACCTTGAAAAGATTGCTAGTAGAATTATAGATATCAAAGGCAATTCTGTTGAGAGCTCAGAGGAAGTGAGGGGAGTTATAGAGAAATTTTCTATCACCTTAGACTACTGTTGCTAGAAATGTGGACATTAAATGTGCTTCTGGTGAGGCTTTAAAGGAAAATGATGAACATGTGATTGAACGATGCAAGAAAGACGATGCTTTTTGATGCATTGACAAAGAACTTGTCTGAATCATGCACAGATGTTCCGTGAAAGGTATCACTTGTAAGTCATGAACTTGGGTATTTGGCTGAGGAGATGACTGAGAAAACTCTTAAAGGGATTTTGTGGATTCTACATGCTACATATCATACAATGTAAGAGTAAAGAGATAACCTTAAAAATAAATGGTGAAATTAAAAAAAACCCTACAGAGGTGGGCAATTTTGTTTTACAAACTAAGGACAGATTTCAGAGAATGTTCACCAAGGATATGATTATGAAATCTTTTGTTAAGGAGATTAAGTTTAAGACTTACATATCTAACCAAATACCACAGCAGAAAACACATGAGCATAAATGGAAGGGCTAGACCAGAGGATGTACACTGGTACAGATAGAAACTGAAAATACAGGGAATCCAGGGCGGATGAGCCCTACAGGACCAGTGGTGTGAGTGGCGAAACAGGAAGGGTAGAGGGAGAGTGGGTAGGAAAGAGGGAACCGATTACAAGGAACTATATGTGACCTCCTCCCTGGGGGACGGACAACCGAAAAGTGGGTGAAGGGAGACGTTGGACAGGGCAAGATATGACAAAATAACAATTTATAAATTATCAAGGGTTCATGAGGGGTGGGGGAGTAGGGAGGGAGGGGAAAAATGAGGACCTAATGTCGGGGGTTTGAGTGGAGAGAAAATGTTTTGAGAATGATGTACAAATGCGCTTTACACAATTGATGTGTGTATGGATTGCGATAACAGTTGTATGAGCCCCTAATAAAATGTTTTTTTAAAAAAGATCAAAGGGAAGAAAGAGGGATCTCTTGAAACCCTACAGGCAGGAAATAGACAAAAGGCGTTATATCTGTTGTCCTTCATGAAAAGGAAAGAATTATCCATGGAGTAGCTTGGAGTTCAATAGAACTATTAGAGGAAGCACAGGAAGAGGACTTTCTCAATTTTGAAGAGTGGGGCAACAGCCTCCTAGATTTAAAAAGTCACATTTTCACCAATTCATTTCTGGAGTGTGAGGTGGCTGCCAGGTAGATGAAAGCACCCGTGGAAGCTAAGGGGGAGGGCCACCATGCACAATGGCCGGAAAAACCAGCTGTGCTGGACCCAAGGAATTAAGGTCACAACTCAGACGGACTGAGGGAATGATGCCAACTGCAGCACAGGGAACAATGTTGTCACACCATCGGATCAGGATGGTAAAGCTGAAGTTCAGGGCTAAGGATCCTCCACCAACAGTCCCATGGGAATGGCAACTCTCAGCGTTTGGAGAATGGAACCTTGGCCCAGGTGGTCCCAAATAAGAGTGAATTATCTTTAGGACTTGTGAGCTAATGTAATTTTCTTTGCTGGGTGCCCATGATCCCGTTTCTTCTGTTTGTCTTGGAAATGCCTACCTTGTGCCTGTTCTATGATTGTATTTTGAAAACATAACTTTTCAAGATTTCATACCTTCAAAGATAAAGGGGAATTTGGATGTAAAATTTCACCCATACTTGATTTAGATGATTCAGAAGATACGATTTTGGAATGAGATGAGATGGTTACTATGGTTTACATGTGGAAAGTACGTAGATTTGGGAGGCTCAAAGATGAATGTGATGGACTGAATTTCATCCCCCCCCCAAATTTGTATTGTAAATTCTAACTTCTAGACCTGTGGTTGTAATCCACCCCCACATCCACCCACCCTTCCATCTTCACCTCTCCTATTTCCATTGTTTAAAGCAGTGGTTCCAAACTTGTGGAACCAAGTTCCAAACTTGACCCCTTTAGTGGTCAAATGACCCTTTCACAGTGGTCACCCAATTCATAACAGTAACAGAATGACAGTTATGAAGTAGCAATGAAAATAATTTTATGGTGGGGGGGGGGTCACCACAACATGAGAAACTGTATTAAAGTTCCTGCCACGGCATTCGGAAGGTTGAGAACCACTGGTCTAAAGTCTAAATTTTTAAAGGTAATATTATATTCTCGACTATTAAGAGTGTGCTAGAAAGATGCTAGCTGTAAAAGCAGTTTGTTATTGAGCCAAAGGCATGTAGCTCAGGTGGACGGTAGAGTAGGTATCTCAGATCCTCTGAACATGTCTCCCTTTTCATTCTAACAGGTAATGCTGACCAGAGGAGACCAAGAGAAAGAAATACTATATATACATTAATAAAACTGCTGAAATGATGGATCACCACTATTTTCTAGATCTTGCTTGATTTTGTAGTTCTATTAGAATGACTTGATAAAAATTAATATAAATGTTTATTTAATCACTGTATCTCGGCAAAGATAGATGCGTAACAGGACAAATGAGATTCCACTAGGAAAAAACATACAACACACTCCTCCAGGGTTCATTTTCCAAAAGCTAAGAGGCAGAGCTGACAGTTCTTGTCCTTGGAAGGCAATGCAGTAGGCGTTGAAATACTTATATTTTCAGCATCATCCTTCAGATTCTGCCTCCTCGATTCTTTTGGTATAAAGATTGCTTCAAATAAGAACCTCTCTTAGTTCTGTAGTTAATGAGAATCTCAGAAAGCTAAAATGATATTCAGGAGGCTTTGGGCTTCAGGTTAAGATGGCGGCTGAGACAGACACACCACAATGATGCTCTACATCAACTCCTCTAGAAACTAAATAAAACAAGAAAAAATACCAACCCCAGACCCAAGACCATCATATGGAGAGTTGAAGAAACAATTTGAGGAAGGATAGTTAGAACAGAATGAAATCAGCAGGAAAACAGAGATTCCTAGATATTACCCAAGCTCTGGAGCCAGCGCATCATAGCACGGCCACTTTGGAAGGTCTCAAATTGAATTGGGATAAGAGCCGTAAGAGCCCCAAAGAAAATGATTAAAAAAAATCATATTCTCATGGGACACCTCAATTAATTATCAAACTATAGTTCATAAGGTTTTCATTTTTAAGATTATATTCCCATGGGAAAACTCGGTCCAGTATGGCGATAATCTAGTTCATAAAATTTATGTTCTATACCTTCGTTTGGTGACTAGCGTCTGGGGTCTTAGAAGCTTGTGATGTCATTTCAGATGCACTGTTGGCCACTCTACCCATCTGCAACAAAAAAGAAATAAGGAAATACAAGTTTCAGTAATGCTAGTCGTTCATACAATAAATGCTTCAATAACGAAAGTATTGTATACAAATAATTCAACTTATATGTACACAATCTGTACTACATGAATCAGAGCCTCATTTAACTTGAGAACAGAAAATTAGATGGTGCCCAGCCACCAGCACACACTGTATCGATTAGGTACCCAATTGATATAACAGGAGAAAATTGTAGAACACAATTCATTGCTTTTAATTTCCAGACTTACTGAAGTTGCTGATGCTAGAGGGTCTACTCAGATACCTGGCCGAAGATACCCTTTCAACTCTGAACTGAAACCACTCCTAGATGTTACCTTTCTTCTAAACGATGAAGTGACTCTTACAATAAACACTATCACCTATGAGGAAAAATATGATATATATTCAAAAATGGAACTTTCCATCTGTTGAAGTAATACCTGCTTATTCGTGAAAATAGGAAAATGAAAAATGGACCACCTGCAATGGTATCATAATTATTGTGGAATATTTTTTATTATTTTAACATGCTCAAATTCTATAATTGGACACCTAAAGTGATTTTAGTCAACTTATTAACCTTTATGAAAATTAGTTTTCTCATTTAAAAAATAAGGATTAAAGTAATACAATGAAATCATAGTTTGTTGGGGGTTTTTTTGAGCATTGAATAAATTCATGCATGCAAAACAAATAGATGCCTGGCCCAAAATAAATTCTCAGAAAGTTCTACCTCTTAATATTACTATAATTTTTGGTATTATTATAATAGGTCTTATTATTCCCTTACAGTTTTATTTTATATATACTTTTTAAACATAGTCAAGTTCATACTGTCTACTTAATTTGGTATTCACAAACATTAGAAAAAAAACATTGCCCAAAGCTATTACAAAGTTTATCCACATAATTAAAAATAATGCATAACATTGTATTTAGATGCCAAACATTAATTTACTTAACTATTGCTGGATATTCATGTTATCCACAAATTTTCAATATTACAAATAATATATAAAATATCTAAGCCTAAGCTTTTGTGCATGCACTGAAACTTATTGATTTGCCACGGAGTTACTAGTCTAAAATTAAGGCTTGAAACACATAATGTGAAATTATTTTCCAAAATGATTATAAGAAAGTATGTGTTTGAAAGCCATCTGCAACTGTACTTTTCATTCTACACGTGAAAGTATCTAAAATTCTAATTTAGATTATTTCTGAATTGTATAGGTGAAGGTATGCTAATTCATGCAAAGCATATTTTGAGGTACAACTGTATCCCAGAGTTGAAGAGCTGGGAAGATCGGTGCCTTTGCTGTTGGTGTTTCTTAGCAGCTGGGGATGCAAGACTTTGTCTTACCTACTTTCCACATGTTATCAAGAAAGATGAGCTCCTGGAAATGAGCAGCATCCTTGGGAAAGCAGAGGGTCAGAGACAAAGAGGAAGGTCTTTGAGGAGCTGGATTGACATAGTCGCTACGCCAATAGTCTTCAAGAAATGACCGTTGTCAGGATGACACCAGAGGGGGCTGGGTTCCTTTTTGGTTTGCAGAGGGTAGTGACTAATTAGAGGCAACTCGAAGGCCCCTAACGACAATCACAACTGTGTGCGAATACTTGTCTGTTAGTTTGGCATACTGTGTTGACTTGTGTGTTGCTGTGATACTGGGACCTATAGCACCAATGTTTAAAATACCAGCAGGGTCACACATGATGGACAGGTTTCAAGACCTTGCAGAGCAAGGCAGAACAGGAGGAAGGAAGATGTGGTCCATGTCTGAGGGATTAGGCAATGAAACCTTATGAATCACCGTAGAACAGGCTTGATATCATTCCAGGAGATGTTCCACTCAGGCACTCAAAATATGATTTAGGAAGAGATGTTTAATCAATATAGAGTGAACGTTTTGAAACCTTCATTTGCTGATGTATCATGATTCAAATGAGAAGAAGCACCTGAACACAACCCTAAGTAATCATAATGTAGAATGTACCTAGAACACAGATAGTTAGTATCCTACGTTTTTGTCAGCTTGGCTAGCCCAGGCTTCTCAGTGGTTTGGCAGTTAACGCTTAGTCGTCCCCCACAATGTGACCAACTCCATAGTGTAATATAGTCAAACACAATGGAAACATCTCCACAGTGGGACCCACCACGAGTGATCTGTTGTAAGAAGATTAGAGTGAAATGTACCCCCATTCCTCAAGTCACAGTCTTTATACAACCGAAAGGGAGTTTCCAGAGGGGTGTGGCCTGCTTTCTACGTAAGAACGCTGTGGAAAGCTAGTTTGCTTATTGCTGGGTCTAGGTTCTGTGCTTGGCTCATTGAATGGTGTTTCATTCTTTGACTTGAGCCAGTATGTCCTATGGACATGCTGTGAGTAGAGACCAGTCACTGGAGAAGAATGTGATGCTTGGTAGTTGTTAGATGCCATGGAGTTGGTTCGGACTCATCGCTACCGTGTGTAAAACAGAACAAAGTGACTTCTTGTCCTGCACCGTCTTCACCATGATCTTTACGTTTGAGCCCACTGTTGCTGCCCCTGTGCCATCCCTTCCTTGAGAGCCTCCCTGATTTTCCCTGCCCTTCTACTTTTCAAGGTGACCTTGTGCTTCAGGGACTGTTCTTTTCTAATCACATGTCCAAAGTACTTGAGATGAAGTCTCACGATCCTTGCTTCCTAGAAGCCTTCTAGCTGCACTTCATCCAAAATGGATTTGGTGGTTCTTTGGGTGGTCTATGGTACTTTCGATAATCTTCTCTAGCACCATAATTCAAATACATCAATTCTTCTTCAGTCTTCCTTATTCCAGGTTCAACGTTGACATGCATAGGAGGCCCCTGAAAAATACCCCGGCTTGGGCGAGGTGCATCTTAGTTCTTAAAGTAACACTCTTGGTTTTCAACACTTTAAAGGGACCTTGGACAGCAGCCTTACCTAATGCAATGCATCTTTTGTCTTGACTGCTGCTCCCATGAGTATTCACTGGGGATACAAGCACGATGAAATCTTTGACAAATTCAGTCTTTTCTCTGTTCATCATGATGTTGCCAATTGGTCCAGTTGTGAGGAGTTAGATTTTTACATTGAGTTGTAATCCACACTGGAGGCTGCAATTTTTGATCTTCATCAGTAAGGGCTTCAGATCCTCCCCACTCTCAGCAAGCCAGTTTGTATCATCTGCATATACCAGGCTAATAGGCCTTCCTCCAATCTGGAGACAGCATTCCTCTTTATAAAAACCAGCTTCTCTGATCTGCTCAGCATATTGAAGGAACAAGTTTGATAAGATGATATAAGCCTGACACAGAGTTAGTGATTTTAAACTATGTAGTGTTTTTCTGTTCTGTTCCCACAATGGCCTCTTGGTACATATATAGGTTATGCATGAGCACAATTACGTATTCAGGCCTTCTTATTCTTCTCAAGGCATTCCATAGTTTGTTCCCATGGTCAAATGCCTTTGCATAGCCAATGGAACACAAGTAATATCGTTCAGGTAGTCTCTGCCTTCAGTCAAGATACAGCTGACATCAGCAATGATATCCCTTGTTCTGCGTCCACTTCTGAATCTGGACTGAACCTCTGGCAGTTCCCTGTCAATGTACTGCTGCCAGCTCTGATGGATGATCTTCAGCAAAATTTTACTTGCATGGGATATTAGTGTTATTGTTTATAATTTGCACATTCTGTTGAGTCACATGTCTTTGGAATGAGCACAAATACTTATTTCTTACAGTCAATTGTCCAAGTAGCTATCTTCCACATTTCCTGGCATAGATGAAAGAATGTTTCATCTGCCTCTCTTGCTTCATTAGTATCAAGTGCTTCCTAATCTTGTTGAAATGTTTTTATTGGCCTCCCATCATTTTTGGAGCTTTTTTTGAGGGGGAGAGGGGCTGATGTTTGCAGTGGAACTTGGGTTTCTTTTTTCAGTATCATTGGTTTCTTATCATATGCTAACTCTAGAAACAGTTGAATCGTTCTTTTTTATGCTGAGACTCTGCATTCTTTCCATCTTTTGATGCTTTCTGCATCATTCAATATTTTGTCTATAGAGTCTTTCAACATTTCAACTTGGGGCTTGCATTTTTCTCTTGAATTCTGTCAGTGTGAAATAAGTTGATAGTGTTGTTCCATTTTGGTTTTTGAACACTAGGTCTTTTCACATCTCAGTATAATATTTGACTTTTTCTTCTCAAGCTACCCATTGACAATTTCTGTTCCGCTCTTGGACTTCATAATATCTTCCATTTGCCTTGACTACTCCATAATTAAGAGCACGTTTAAGAGTCTCTTCCGACACCTGCTTTGAATGTTTCTTTCTTTCCTCTCCCTTAAATGACCATTTGCTTTCTTCATGTGTGACATACTTCATGTAGTTTGCTTTCTTCATGTATGACATATTGCTCATCAGGTCTTCTCTCATTAGTGTTCAGTTCCTGAATGAATGATTCAAGAGGAATAGTGTATTCATCATCAGAAAGGACATTTTAAGGACAGTGCTGTCTGTAATAGATTAATATCTAACCTCCTGCAAGGAACTTTAATCAATACCACTATAACCCAGGTTTCTATACCATCCATGAAAGCTAATGATGAAGAAATTGAAGAATTCTACCCATGTCTTCAGTTGGAAATTGATAAAAACTGCAATCAAATTACAATAAAGATAATTTTTGGCAATCAGAATGAAAAAGTTGGAAACAAAGAGGAAGTTACAATTGCTGAAAAATATAATCTTGGTGACAGAAACAAAACTAGAGATCATGGGATAAAATTTTGTCATCTCCATTACTTAATCGTAAATACCTGTTTTTCAACAACGCAGAATGTACATACATTCGTGCTTCTACAGATGGAATATACAGAAATCAAGTTTACTACATTTGTGGGATCCCTAATAGTTCAGTGGACTATGCATGGAGCTTCTGACCAGACGGCCAGTGGTTCAAGTCCATCAGCCACTCCTTGGGAGAAAGATGACATTTTCTACTGCCATAAGACTTAAGGTTTCAGAAATTCAAAGGAGCAGTTCTATTCTGTCCTACAGGTTCCATCTATGAGTTAAAATCAACTTGATGGCATGAGTGAGTGGGAAGAGACATAATAGAGAAGTTCACTATCAGCGGCTAATGGGAGGCAAGGGGCTGACTTTGAAAAAGACCATCGATTATTCATACATAACTTCAGATTGAAGCAGCAGAAAACTAAAACAAATTCATGAGAGTCAAAATATAATTTTGAGTACATCCCTCTTGGATTTTGAGAACATCTCAAAAACAGATTTGCTGCTTTGATGGTTGGTAGAGTGTCAAAAAATAGAGGAACACCCTTAATCATACAGATTAACGTACTGGCTACAACAATGGGCTCAAAGTTAACAAGGATGATAAAGATAGTTAGACATTGGTTTGCTGTGGGCAAGCTCCAGCTTGAAGGTAACTGACAATATATATCACTGGTTCTATTTCTCTAAATCCATCCATCCTTCCATCCATCCATCCATCCATCCATCCATCCATCCTTCCATCCATCCATCCATCCATACACACATGTATATATATTTTTAGATTTTTTTAGGATGTATAAAATCCTATACACACACACTATATATATAAGAATATATATATATACATACTATATAATAAAATCTTAACTGAGATACCTATATCTTTCCAATAGTCAGATCTTTCTTCTCCAGTAATGACTGGTCATGGTTTTTCTCAGCTGGCATGTTTTTCTTATGCTCTCTCTCAATAGGAAGGCCAGTTTAGGAGACCCACATTTTACCTACTGACAGTCAGTTGCCAAAATTAGTATGCCTTGTGACCCTGAGAAATGTATGTCCATTTAAGGCAATACTTTTCTGTAGCTTCCTTTAGAACCATAAGATTCTAAGCTACAGAATGCTAATTAATACCTGCAGCCTCTACCTTCAGGTAGGTTGCAATTTGCATTTCCTTTTGACTTGGATTCCTCTCTAGGTAGGTGAAATAGTTGTCTTCAGAATGCAATCATTCTGAGTAGGCTATATCTCTTTTAGGTTATAAGCAATCATTTATATGAAAATACAGAAACAAATCAACCTGTCATTCCAATAGGAAGGCACAGCCATAGACTTCTGAAGTTAATTTTTTTAATTAAAATCTCCAAATTCTACCGATGAGTTAGACTGTGATCTTAAGATCCCAAATTTTCTCAATATCAGAAAACACAGTCTTTCCCATTATCATTTTTTCCCTGTATTTAAAGTTGATCACACTAGATCCAGCAAATAGAGATTAAACTTCCTGAAAGGAAAAGAAAGTAGGACACAATTACCCCTACAATGGATCTAACCACTTTCAGGGTGCTATGAGGAAAAAAAAAATCGATTCTTCTTTCATTAATTTGACATCTAGTAAAATAGTTTTAGCTTCACATGCCCCAAGAAGTTATATAGATGCCAAGCTTCAAATTGACAGTATTTTAAGCTCTGCGCAGTTAGGACAATTATTTCAGAACATATTCATTCTGGACTTGGAGAATCTGTCAGACGATTTGAATGGAAGCATTAGGTAATTAGCCAATGTTGGGCAGGTTCTTTTGATTCTGAAATCCATGTTTTTGTGCTTAATGATATTTTCACTTAACAAATGCTGGAAAGTACTTCTGCTCTTTTCATATGTGAGGAGAATCAAAGAGAAATAATCTTTTATGCATCTCTCTGGAGGTTTGTAAACGAAAAACAATGGCACTTTGTGTTACAGGGCTTTGAAAGAGGGAGTGCAGTGAGAGGCACTTGGGGCAGGGCTTCTGGGCAGGTTTGGCGGTACCTTGTAATGCATTTAGGAGTGCTCAATCAGGTGCAGCGAGGCAGAAGGCATACTCTGTAAAGGAGGAGGTCTGGAAGATGCTCAGGGAAATGAGTCATTTGGGCATTTAAGGAGTAAAAGGCTACTGCTACTTTTACTTCTCTACACTGGTGGATATTTGGGTAAAAGTTAGCAGACAATGAAGAAACTATAGACCCACGCCCTCTCCCCCCGAAGTATAAAAATGCAAAAGAACCCTGCAAATTATAAGGAAGAGTGAGATAGGGAGGAGCTACCTCATAATTACCACTGAATAAGGACAAAAGCAAATCCCATGGTGGCAAGACCCCACAAACCTCCAGAATCTTACAAACTAATCATCATCGCGTGTTTAAATGAGATCCTGCCAATTCTGTACTGGAAGTTTTATTCTCTGACAGAAATATCCCAGTCCTGGAATTAATATGCTGCCATGTGCCCGTTTGCTCCACTGCCTCAGTCTGTTGTTGCCCAGCAAGCGTCAATCAACACAAACCATCTGGGACACAGGGATAGTTGGAAGTCCGGCTCACAATCAAAGCAGAACAAACCCCAAACCACAGGCATTCCCAGAGCCTAGACTCACACACGTCTGAGACATGGAGGTTGGAGACTCTTTTCTGCCTCAGAGCAGACCATAGATTTGGAATAATACATAAAGCCTCAACCCTCAGGCAGTGAAAGCAGTTTGTTTGGGGCCTGATATAAGAATTCTGATGGAGCATTTTATTCATATCTGCACCGTGAGGCTTCCCTGTCCGTTCACTGCCACTGTTTCAATGGCCCCACCAGAGGTGGAGTACAAGACCTGACGGTTTAGTTGGTAATAAAACAGGTGCTAACAGCCAGTGTCATGAGGGAATGCCAGTCTCTCAGAGAGTCCTTTTTTTTTTTTTACCTCCTTCCCAAATTCAACCCTCTTCTATCAGGTGATTGCGATTTTTAAAAAGAAAATACAAAGATTTTATGAGCTTTACATTATAAAATCATTTGATGGATGTTTACCCATTCTAAAGAATCTAAAATATTTTACAACTCCTCTTCTGGGAATATTCTTAGGACATTGAGTTTCCTTCCAGATGGTAGTTATTGTGGTAATTTGCTGTTGAGTGGACTCTAACACATACTGATTCATTGTGTATTAGAAGAAATATTGATGAATCCTTTGTCCCCTCTATGATCATTGTCTTATTTGGGAAAGTAGATAGTCAATCTTTCTTCCATACTATTCAATCTGTATGTTGACTCAAAAAACCAGGAAGCTGCATAATATGAAGAACACAGAACAGAGGAAGGGTTATTAACAATCTATGATGTACAGGTGACAGACCTGCCTGTTCCTGGGAAGAGGACCTGAAAAACTTGCTGATAACGATCAAAGACAATAGCTGATAGTGTTAAAGTTTATTGTGCCAACCTGGCTGATAAACACATGTGGGATTAACTGAAGGGTGGAGGGATAAATGGCTCGGTGAGCCTTGTCTTTCTAGTTCTCGGGTTTCTTGCTTTGTGATGGTCAGACCAGGGTGCAGTTGCCTTAGCCAGTTCCCTGCTTCAGCTGGCAAGGATCACTTCCTGCAAGACATCCCCAAAGAGAAGCTGCATGGACCTTCCCTGATGCAGCCCGGGGTGCTGGAGCAGCCGTGTGGAGACTCCTGCCAGTGCTGAGATGCTTATACTTTCACTGATTCGGCTTTCTTCCTGCAGTCGGTATCACTGCTTATCTTTTGTGAGATGGACGAGGACTTTGTGGATTGGTGTTGGACATATGGGTTAATGTTAGACTTGTGGGCTTGGGCAGCACTGGGTTGGGATGTGTTCTTGATGTGCACTTAACCTTTATATAAAACTCTCTTATACATGAATTTCTGTGGATTTGTTTCTCTAAAATACCCAGACTAACAAAATAGCCTTCAAGATGGATTACAGCTCAATGTAAAGAAACTTTTCACAACTGGATCAATAGGCAACAACATGGCAAACAACAAAGATCAAAGTTTTCAAGGATCTCATTGTGCTCAGAACTGCAACCAGGAAAGCAGCAAGCAAGAAAGTGAATGACTTATTTTATTGCAGTGGATGAAATATTAAGGAGCAAAAGTGCTCCTGACCTAAACCCTGGAATTTTCAATTGCTTCACAATTGGTTCCAGAGCGAACATAATGATGCATGAAGGAAAAATTGAAGTTGCCAGGGCTTTCATTTTGTTTTGCTCCACAATCAATGCTTATGGAAGCAGAAGTAAGGGATTAGGGTCTATGCATCACATTGGGTAAACCTGCTGCACAAAATGAAAAGCAAGAATTTTCCTTGAGGACTAAGATGCACCTGCCCTAAGCCATGCCATTTAAATTGCCTCATATGTATATGGAAGTTGTACCTTGGGTAAGGAAGACTGAAGAACCATCAAGGTATTTGAATTATGATGTTGGCAAAGAAGATTGAAAGTACCATGGACTGTCAAAAAAACAACAAATCTTTTTAATGAAAGTACTGCCAGAATGTTCTTTAGAAGCGATGGTGAGACTTGGTCTCATGCACTTTACATATGTTATCAGGAGAGACTAGTCCCTGGAAAAGGACGTCATGCTTGGTAAAGTAAAATCTCACTACTTGGTAAAGTAAAATCCCAAGTTGATGCTGACCCATAGTGACACTGTAGGGCAGGGCAGAACTGCCCCCCCACCCCATGGGTTTCTGAGACTAACTTTTTACTGGAGTAGAAAGCCTCATCTTTCTCCTGTGGGTACACGGATGGTTTAGAACTGTTGACCTTGTGGTTGGCAGCCCATTGCATGACCACCATGCCTCTAGTGTTCCTCTTGGTAAAGTACAACTCACTCATTACCATTGAGTCAATTCTGACTCGTAGAGACCTGAAGGGCCCCATTGAGTTTCTGAAACTTGAACTGTTTAAAGGAGTACAAAGCCCCATAACATAGATGGGCAGTGAAAAAGAGGAAGAATGTTGACAAGACAGCTTGACACAGTGGCTGAAACAGTGGGCTGAACCATACCAATAATTGTGATAATACCGCAGGACTGGGTAGTGTCTCCTTATGATGTTCGTGTGTAGCTATGAGTCTGAACAGACCCTATAGCACCTTAAGACAATGACAACAGCATATAAAAGCTGAAAAATGAATACAGAAGACCAGAGATGGATTGATGTATTTGAATGATGATGTTGATAAAGAATATTGAGGGTAAAATGGACTGTCAGAAAAACAAAACAAATCTGACTTGGAAGGCTCGCCAAAATGCTCCTTAGAAGCAAGAAAATTCAGTTCTTGTACTTTTATATTTTCAAGAGAAATGAATCCCTGTAGAAAGACATTATGCTTAGTAAAGTAAAGGGTTATCAAAAACAAGGAAGAATCTCAATAAAATGGGTTTACACAGAAGCTACAGGTGAGTTCAAACGTAAAAACATTTGTGAGGATGGTGCAGGATTGGCAGTGTTTTATTCTACTAGACATGAGGTTATTATGAGTTAGAGCTAAATTCTTTGCAACCAACAATAGCAATGGGTAAAGACTGTGAGTATTTCTTCAGATGTTTACTGGCCAACTAAATGCCTTCGTTGTAGAAGTATCTATTCAAGTTATCTGCCTGTACTTTAACTGTATTGTTTATATTTCTCTGGTGGGTGTAGTGAGATTTTGTATGAATTTTAAAGATTATTTCCGTGTCAGATATGTCATTGGAAATTTTGTCTGTGCGATCAGCTTCTATTTTTTTTTTGGTGAAATCTTTTGACGCACACAAAAGTCTAATTTTTAGGACATCAGTCATCTAGTTCGTATATTCTTAGTTACCCGTGACAACATATTTATGCTAGCTGTTAGCGTCCCTAATTATTCCCCAATGTTTTTCATTTTAATATGAAAGTTTCACATTTAGATTTTTACCCATCTTGAGTACAGTTTTATATATAGTGAGAAGACAGATTATTTCCGGTGCAGTTTATTTTGCTATAATTTTAAAATCATTAAATATCATTTTTAATATCATTTTCTTTATTGTTTTAGTGGTTACTAGGTCTTGATTTCCCTCTTTCTTTTGATAAGGTTTGTGATTTTTCTTTTAGACTTCCGTAACTTATTATTTTATTCTCGCTATAAACATCCTGTTCTCTGTTGAAATATACTTGACTTCCCCTCCATTTGGAAATTTTAAGAATACGTTATTTCCTCTTTTTAATTTTTTGTCTTAATTTACAAATGATATTTCCAATTCCCTATTTACAGTCTTGTAGGTTTATTTTACTCTGTATACTTTTATATCTGGGTTGACTTATGCATGGTATTGTCATGTATGTTAATCTCAGGTTGTTGATTACCAATATTGGTCCTCTATCCAAAGAATTCCCTTCAGTATTTATTATAAGGTTGGTCTGGTTGATAATAATTCCTTTAATTTATTTTATAAATTAAATTTATTTACTTGTTTTTTGCAAATTACTTAATTTTGATAAACTGAATTTATTTGTATAAATAAGGACATAATATGCATGTTATTCGATTGCCATCTTGCTTGTATGGTTTCTGCTGAGAAATCAGGGTTTGGTCATATTGATTCTCATTTTCATATTTTCAGAACTGCTTTCCAGAATTTTTATTCTGATTATTTTTATTTTGGTTGTGGCTTTGGAAAGTTTTACTACAATAGGTCTTGTTGATTTTCTTTTGGAATCTACCCTGTTTGGCATTTGTTGAGCTGCTTGAAAGCATATTTCTCATTTTTCACAGTACTAAGACATTTTTTGTCCAACATATCTGTGCTTTTATTTTCTTTTTAAAGATCTCTTTACTTCCTAAGGAGTGCTAGTAGTGTAAAAGCTTATGCACTGTGCTACAATCCACAAAGTCAGAATTTTAACTCCACCAGCCTCACTATGCAAGAAAGATGGGGCTTCTGCTTCTCATAAAGGTGTATAGCTTTGGAAACCCCAAATCACTGTTCTATTCTGTCCTATAAATTGCTACAAGTAAGAATTGGCTTTATGATAGTTGGTTGGTTGAATTGGCTTCATATTTGGGAATTTGAATCACACATGAGTTATTCCTCTGTGTAATTTTTTTTCTGTTACTGCTCCTTTGGAACAGATATAAAGTGTGGGCACATCTGGAGTGAGACAAAGTGAACAGAAAACATACTGGATATGGGGGAAGGAAAGTGTAGTGAAGTGGGCTACAATTTCAGTGGTGTATGCGACTACAGAGCAAGGAAAGAGCCTAAATTGTTTTCAAATTTGTTGGACTAAAGTATTCTTTTATTATCCTTTTATTTAGTTTGCCCTGTTGTGATGTTCTTCATTTATTTTCTTTTTCTTATTATTTGCTTCTTCTCCTTTTCCTTTGTTAGATTTGCCAGAGGTTTGGCAATCGTAGTAATCCTTTAAAAATTGAGATACAAAAATCAAATAATCCAACAATCTTACTTACCACTACTGTGCAGTCAATTCTGACTCATGATAACCATAAATAGGGTTTTGGATGCTGTAAATGTGTACAGGACGAGGTCAATTCATAATTAAAGATGTTCATTGAAGCATTAGTTAGAACAGTAAAAATTAGAAACAACCCAAGTGCCCATCTAACTGATAACATCTGAAGAGACTCCATTCCAATTCAAGGTCTTGTTTACGGTTACTTCAACATACCTTAATGGGGGATGCATTTCAATTAATAAAAATTTTTTAATGTGAAACTCAAAGCTTAATTCTTAAAGTGAACTTTTAATTCTCTCTCCACATGCATCCCCCGCAAACTTCAGTAGAAATCCACTGCATTCTCCAAAAATTTCAGGTTCAAACACTGGACTTCCTCATTGACTCATGTTTTTTGCCCATATATAAAGTCCATCAGCAAGTTTTTCTTGCTATATCATCAATGGAACAGCATTTCTGATCAGTTTTTTTTTTCAGTCTTTATTAATGTGCTTTAGACTTAACCACCATTATTTATGGTCTAGTCTGTTAATTAATTTTCTACCTTCTGCTGTTGTTTTTTTTCCATTCTAATCTCAATGCAACTGATAGGTCCCTCTACTGAATCTTCTGAGAAATGAAATACTTCTTGTAGCAGGTCATGGTTCAGAAAATACATTGTCTTTCAAACCACTTGCGTTCTCATGTGAGGGCTCTGGATCCCCAGGTTCTCTGTAGTAGAGATTTACACTGCATCATTCTGACCTGGCAGGCTGTTTCTGCTCCTCCAAAAAGCTAATCCCAATCAGACCTAGGTTTCAGTCACATTCCAATGACAGGACGCACCCTGGAGAGACTCATAAGTTTACAAATCAATTCCTACTTTTAA
>NW_022105908.1:10291763-10292871 GCF_000313985.2 Echinops telfairi | reverse complement strand
CTTGCAAGGTAGAATTCATATCATGATAGTGGGGGCGGGAAGGAAACATTTAGGAACTAGAGGAAAGTTGTATTTCTCATCATTGCTACATCGCCCCCTGACTGGCTCATCTCCTCCCCGAGACCCCTCTGCAAGGGGTCTCCAGTTGGCCAAGCGTTTTTATTGTTCTAAGTGCAGTTGCAACTCACAGCAGAATGAAACTGCCTGGTCACAAGCATGGGATCAGTCTACTTTGGCAAGAGCCTTTTGGTTTTCTGCTGAGCCTCTCATTTACCAAATAGGATGTCCTTTTCTGGGGACAATATGATGTCCCTCTCATTAACATGTCCAAAGTATTCGAGATGAAGTCCCGTCATCCTTGTATCTAAGGAACATTGTGACCGTGCTTCCTCCGAGACAGATTGGTTTGTTTTTCGGGAAACGCATGGTACTTTAAAAATTATTCCCAACACCATTTTTCAAATGCCTCAATTCTCACATCTTACTTAATCATTGTCTACCTTTTACCTGTGTATTAGGAGATTGGAAATACCATGGCTTGGATCATGCAAACCTTAGTCCTCAACTTGGCACATGTGCTCTTGAATAGTTCAATGAGGTCTTTACAGCAGATTTGCCTAATGCAACATGTCTTCTGATTTATTGATGACTGCTTCCAAGAGCTTTGATTGTGGGTCCAAGTAAAATAAAATCATTGATAACGACCATCCTTTCCCCCTTGATCATAATGTCGTTGGCCTAGTTGTGCATTTTTTTTTGTTTTCTTTGCATTGAGTTGTAATGCATACTGAAAACTGCAGTCTTTGCCCTTCATCAGCAAATGTCTAAATTCTACCTGTCAGCAAGCAAAGCTGTGTTATCTGCAAATCACATATTAATCAACCTTCCTCTAATTCTTATGCCATGTTCTACACAGAGGCCAGGTTCTCAGATTAATTTCTCAGCGTACAGACTAAAGATGTAGGGTGAAAGATATAACTTTGATGCACACCTTTCCTAATGTTAAACCATGAAATGTCCCATCATTCTACTTGAATGACTGCTTCTTGGTATAGGTGAAGTTTATACACTAAAAAAGAAACTGCCATTGAGTAGATGCTAACTCATA
>NW_022105908.1:10275748-10290581 GCF_000313985.2 Echinops telfairi | reverse complement strand
AGTAGGGTATTAATCTGGGTACTTTAGAGAAACAAATCCACAGAAACTCATATGTATAAGGGAGAGTTTTATATAAAGGGTAAGTGCATATAAAGAAAATATCCCAACCCAGTGCTTCCCAAGCCCACAAGTCCAACATTAGCCCGTATGTCCTACACCAATCCACAAAGTCCTCCTCCATTTCACAAAATAGACATAATGTTGCTGACTGCAGGAGGAAAACTGAATCAGTGAGCGCATGAGGATCTCAGCACTAGCAGGGGTCTCCACAGGGGTGCTCCAGCACCCAGGACTGCACGGAGGCAGGTCCATGCTGCTTCTCCTTGGGGATGTCTTGTAGGAAATGAGCCTTGCTGGCTGCAGCAAGGAACTGGTTAAGGCAGCTGCATCCTGGTCTGACCATCATAAAGCAAAAAACCCAAGACCTAGAAAGGCAAGACTCACCGAGCCATTGATCCCTCCACACTTCAATCAACCCCACCTGTGTTTATTGGCCAGGTTGGCACAATAAACTAACGACCTCAAGTAGATTTTTGGATGCATTCATTTTCTTCTAATGCTTCCTACATCATTCTATATTTCACCAATACTCACTCACTGCCATGGAGTTGATGTGGACGCAGAACAAACATACAGACCAGGGTAGAACTGCCCGGAGAGTTTCCAGAATTGTAACCCTTTATAAGAGTAGCAAGCCCTATCTTTCTTCCAAGAAGTGACTGATGGGTTTGAACTCTTACCCTGTGGTTAGCCGCCAATGCATAACTGCTATGCCACAAAGGCTCCTTGTTCTGCCAGTAGAATTTTTCAGTATTTCAATTTGAAGCTTGAAGTTTGCTTTTCTTTCTTTCAGCTTGAGAAATCCTAATTGTGTTCTTTCTTTTAAATGTTTTAAATTTAGGTCTTCGCACATTTTATTATAATACTTTACTTTGTCTTCTTGAGCTGCTATTTGAAATTGCTGTTCAGCTTTTTAACTTAGTCACCTCTTCCATTTGCTTTAGTTTTAGAAAAAAATGTCGTTTCCTCGGCTAACCAGTTTGGTCTTTTCTTAATTTTCTGTCTTTTTTTTTTTTAACATTTTATTAGGGGCTCATACAACTCTTATCACAATCCATACACACATCAATTGTGTAAAGCGCATTTGTACATCATTCTCAAAACATTTCCTCTCCACTTAAACCCCGGCATTAGGTCCTCATTTTTCCCCTCCCTCCCTGCTCCCCCCTCCCTCATGAGCCCTTGATAGTTTATAAATTGGTATTTTGTCATATCTTGCCCTGTCGGACATCTCCCTTCACCCACTTTTCTGTTGTCCGTTCCCCAGGGAGGAGGTCACATATAGTTCCTTGTAATTGGTTCCCTCATTCCAACCCACTCTCCCTCTATCTCCCTGTTTCGCCACTCACACCACTGGTCCTGCGGGGCTCATCCACCCTGGATTCCCTGTGTTTCCAGTTCCTATCTGTACCAGTGCACATCCTCTGGTCTAGCCAGACTTGCAAGGTCGGATTCGAGTCATGGTAGTGGGAGCGGGGCTTTCTTCATGTATGATGCTCAGGATGTGTCAATCCACAATTTTGTTGGGCCTTTGGTCATTGGGTTTCAATGCATCAAATCTGTTCTAGTGATATCTCTAAATTCAGGCGATTAAGTACTAATGATTGTATTTTCAGCTCCCGGTGGGATTCTTTTTAATTTTCTTCACCTTTAACCTGAACTTGCATATAAGCAACTGAAAGTTTGTTCCACCATCAGATCCAGGCCTGTTTTTGGTTGATGCTATTGAGCTTCTCCATCATCAGTCCTTACAAACACGGGTCCTATGGTGGTTACTTGTTGGGCTGCCAACTGAACCGTGTACAGCTCAATTGCCAGTCTCTCGGGGGAAGAAAGATGAGCTTTTTACTTCCGTAAAGAGTTATAGTCTCAGAAAATCCCAGGGACGGTTGTACCCTGTTGTATGGGATCCCTGGGAATCAGCGGCAACTTCATGGCACCGAGGTTGATCTCGGGTGGGTCCCCACAGATGTCTTCAATGTGATTCCCATTTATTCTATGTGGTTTGTTCAGGTGTCCTAGATATATAATTGCATTTTGTGTCATTGGAAATCTGTATTTCCCATTAACCTTTGGTCTTGCAGAATTATCATGTGATCTCCAGCTTCATTTTTATCACCAAGACCATATTTTCCAACTCCTTGTCCTCTTCGATTCTACCTTTCAAATTCCAATCACTTGTAAGTATCAATGCATCTAGACTGGGTATGCGATCAATTTTAGGCTAAAGAAATGGTATAATTTTAAAATGTCTGCATTATGAGCTTTAATAGTTGATGAGAGCATTGAAATAATAGTTGTATTCACTGAATTTCCCTGCAGGAGTATGCGTGTTATCCTAACACATGCAGCATTGTATTGCAAGAGATCTTGACATTCTCTTTTTGTAGTTTTATTGGCCTATACTTCACATATCATTCAATTGGATCACTTAATCATATTAAGAACATTTGTGTAATTATCACCTTCTGAGCATTTTCTTCTAGTCAATATTGTTAGGTCTATATTTTCCCTCCCCTCCCCTGCCATTCCCTTCAGTAGTTATCAATCGTGTTACTGTTTCTATAGATCTGCCTATCCTGGATCGAATATACAGAAAATCAGAAAAAGTACAAACATGCAACAAGCAAAAGCCAATAACAATGACTACACACAGTATAGCAAAACCTCAATCAAAAAAAGCAGAAATGGTTAAAAACTGAAATAACTTAAAAATGGGTCAACAGGGGGATCAAGTGATATTACAGATTAACCAAACTACGTCTGTCAGAATCAGCTTTATGAGGCCCTATGGTTGATAGCAAGACTATTGAAATGTTCATTTTAATGACGAAGGCGATGCCTTTCCCTTCCATTTGTCCCTCCTGGCTTCACAAATCATGCGATTTTCTGATTCCAGAGGACAAATACCAGTCCGTTTCAGCTCATTTTTGTATGCCATCTCATTTAGGACCACTTCCAGCTTTCTGAGATTTACACTTTCAATTATTCCAAGTTTCAACTATTAATAGGTAGTTCTTCTCAGTTTGGGTTGAGCCTCATCCGCCAATGGTAGTTCAGAGAGCCTTGCTCTAGCTACATCTTGAACGTCAACCCACTGTGAGGAGACAGCTCTTCCCAGTTGTATGTTGCTGGCTTCCAACATGAGGTGCTCATTCTTGTGCATGACTTTTGACAATTTCCTACAGGTATTCATAAGGTTTTCAGGATACTCCTTCAGAAGTGGACTGCTTTTTCCTTCTTTGTAGTCTGTCTTTGTCTAGAAGCTCCCCTAAAACCTACCCACCAGGGAGGACCCTGCTGCCATTTGAAATACTGAGGAAACGGCTTCCAACATCACAGTGACACACAAGCCACTACAGTATGACAAAGTGGCAGACAAGTGGTGGTCATCATTGTGTCCAGCACTGGAACTTTACTTCTTTATTTCACCTAAAGTCATACACACTCTCTGTTTTGGTTGTATAATTCGGCAAAATGATACGTGGTTTCCAAGAGCTGGGTATATATTTAATTAGGTTAAGAGGTAGACTGGATGTTACACATGGACCAGAGATGCCAGGGTTCAGGAACTGGGGTTGCAGATGCATGACTCGCCTGCAGAGTCAGGAAAGAACATAGACTAAGGGATATCAGCAATTCCATAGGCATGGCAGCAAATAAAAATTTAAATGGGGAGAAAAGAGTTGGATAAGATAACCAGCAGAACAAGAAAGAAATAGGGTTAGTGGGTCAACATCCAGATCAAGTTGATACTGAAAATCTCAAAGCATTTGATATTCTAACCAATTAAGATCTCAGGGTGCAGATCATGGGAAATAATGATATGTGGCTGCCATTTTTCCTTTCTTTTGCAGGCGGATAGAAGTTAAGGAAGAAAATGCCTCTCATCCCCTTGCCTTTTTACAAGCCTTGTGTGCCATGTTGCACAAACATTTCTCATTAATTCTTCAACAGCGTGTTCTGGAATAATCGTTGTCCCTCTTTTTAAAGTAAAGAAATTAAGGTTCAGCAACATCAATCAAAGAATTCATGGCTATCCAGTCAGTGATCTGTCAAGTCAGTTCTATACTTAGTGTCTCTGACTCCACAGCCTAAGCTCTTAACTACAGCACTGCACCCTTAAAAAAGTTCTAACCCTAGTGGAGCAATCTATATATAAGCAATTAGACGATGAAGAACTCAGGGCACCGAACACCTTGCTTTTGGCCAAGCTATTAACAACTGACCCTGCACATAAAAGATGCTTAGTAAATGTCACTGAATGAAAATGAATTGATCTATGTTTATCTTGCAATTAATTAAAGGAGAATCACTAACCAGCTGCTGATGAATTACTTCTAATGACCTCTTTTGTGTCAGAGAGGAACTGCACTTCATAGAGTTTTGTCTTATTGATTGCTTAAGGTGAATGTTTACACAACAAATCAGATTTTCATTTAATAATTTCTACACAAATTATTCAGTGATATTGGCTATGTTTTCCACAACTTGTCATCAATTTTCATTTATTCCATTGTAGTTGTCCTATAGCCACACCTGTTGGTTTCTTTGCCCACCTGCCCACAAGTGGAGGCATTGACAGACACAAGCTCTAGGAATTGAAAAAATATCCATTGAAATGTTTTCACAAGTAATTGCAGCAGTGGAGGCATTTACTCATCCATGCAAATCCATGTGTATGTTAGCTACCTTGACACATGGCCGGAAGAGAACCATATTTCTGGCAATTATGTCAACTCAACAAAAAGCAAAAAAGTATTGAACAATATCACTGTTAGCACTGAGTAAAATTTGGCAGGCGACAACTAAAAATGGTACACAAATACATCCACATGGAACTGCTAGAAATTCAAATTGGGTTCAGAAGAGGCCATCAAGGGAGGAATATCAGAAAAGAGGACTATCATTACTGATATTAGAGGAATCATGGCTAAAACAAAAATACCCCAGAGATGTTACTCATTGACTATGCAAACACATTTAACTGTGTGGATCCTAAAACAAATGATGGATCACCTTTGGAAGAGTGAGGGTTCCATAACTTCTTCTTGTGAACTTACACCTATATCAAGAGGCAGTTCTTTAAATAGAGCCAGGGGAGACTTGTAGTTTCATATTAGGATATGTGTGCATCAGGAGTGTATCTTTTCATCATCCTTACTAAATGGGTGTTGATCCTATAATCACAGAAACTTGACTATATGAAGATAAGGAATTGAGGAAGGAGATTCATTAACACCCTGCCATATGCTGATGACTCCACTCTCTTCTTCAAAGGAAGCAAGTCTTGAAGCAGTTACTGGTTAAGATCAAAGACTACACCTCAGTGTAAAGCAAACAACCACAAAAATCATCACAATAGGACATATAAATAATATAATAAACAGATAAAAATTGAACGTATCAAGAATTTCACTTTTCTTGGATTCATAGTTAAGGCCCATGAACTCATCAGGCACGAAATAGGTAGTATAGGGGCAAATATGCCGCAAAAGACCCCTTTAAAGTGATAAGGAGCAAAGGTGTCAATTTTGAAGACTGAGGTGTGCTTTACCTATGTCAAGTTATTTTCAGCCTTCTAATATGCATGTGAAAAAAACTGGACAATTAGTATAAACTGAAGAATCATGTTCCTTGAATTATGGTGCTGTTAAACTGTATTATAGATATTATGGACTGCCCCAAGAAAGATCATCTCTATCTAGGCAGAAGCACATCTAGAGTACTGTGTAGAAGATTGGGGGACTTCGTGTCACGTACACTGACAATTCATCAGGAAGGACCCAGCCCTCGAGGAAGGCATCATGCTTGTTGAAGGAGAGTGTCCATAAAAAAGAAGAATCTTGATGAGATGGACTGACACCGTGACTGCAACAGCGACCCAAACATAAGAACAATTGCACGGATAAGGAACGATGAAGTAGGCTTTTATTCTGGGGATCGTGGAGTTGCTGCGAGTCTGAGCCAACTTTGATAACATCTAACGATATCAACATTCTCTCTGATTTCTTACTGTTTCACCTTTGCTATACAGTAATTTTTGGCCACTGAGTTTTATATAGATGAATTTTAAAAGGAATTCATTACTCAAGGCAATGTTTATGATTTTATAAGTTCACCATTATGTAGTAAAACATGACCTTCTGGAATACATTTGGTTTAAGGTTTATGTGGCTATGAGGGCCTCCTGTATTGTCAATTGGTTCGGTGAAAATCCAGATATATTTATAATGTGAATTTTGTTTCCTATTTTTCTCCCAGTATATAGAATCCACCTATTATATTCCTTATAATAGAGGTTAATAATATACAGTCCAGTCAATAATTCAATGCAGCTCTTCTAGCTACAGTTTTTGTAGCTCCTGCCAAACAATTTTTTTTTTCCTGTTGGATCTTGGTAGAAGAAGGTGTGGCAAGACACTGATAGAATTAAATTGTGAGTGTTTGTCACCCGTGTAAACTGTGATTGACATCCTGTTGGATAAACCAAAAACTGTCTCAGCAACAGAAGGGGGATATATCCCTATTAGCTAGAGAAAATAACCAGAGTAGCCCCTCCTTTAGACTCCAAATCTCAGCACGTTGAACTTCCTCAGTCCAGGAAACATCTCTTATGACAGCAGCACGGAAGAAGAATAATCAAGAAATCATTTCACGAGACAGAGCAGTAAATGTCTAAGTCTGCAGAACAGATAAAGCTGAGTGTTTGGGGGAAGGATGCTGGCTTGTGGAGTAGTGTGCCTTCTGGCACATAATTGGAGAACTCGTTTTGCTGACCAAGGGGAACCAGAGCTGAGCACCCTTGGGCTAAGGCTTATGGCAGGAGTGATGTGCCCTTTGGGAATTTATTGGAACTTGTACTGTCTGAGAGCAGAGGTCAATGGTCCACATGCCTGAGAGACCAAGGACTAGAGAAAGCACTGTCTGTAGGGACAGCTGAAAAGAAATTGTTTTCTGAATGAATACCTTTTTCCCCTGTTTTCTTTTTTTATCATTTTATTGGGGGCTCAGACAGATTTTAACACAATCCATACATACATCCATTGCGTCAAACACATTTGTACATGTGTTGCCATCATCATTTTCAAAACATTTCTTTCTACTTGAGCCCTTGGTATCAGCTCCTCGTTTTTTTCTCTTCCTCCTGGCCCCCTCTCCCTCATGAACCCTTGATAATTAATAAATTTTTTTTTTTTCATGTGTTACACTGACCGATATTTTCCTCCACCCACTTTTCTGTTGTCCATCCCTGAGAGGGGGTTATATGTAGATCATTATGATCGGTTCCCCCTTTCTTTACCCACCTTCCTCTTCCCCTGCTGGTATTACTCTCATTATTGGTCCTGAGGGAGTATATCTGTCCTGGATTCCCTGTGTTGCCAGCTCTTATCTGTACGGGTTACATGCTTTGGTCCTGCTGGATTTGTAAGGTAGAATTGGGTCATGACAGTAAGAGGGAGGAAGAGAACTAGGGGAAAGTTGTATGTTTCATCAGGTGCTATACTGCTTCCTGATTGGCTTGTCTCTTCCTTGTGACCCTTCTGTGAAAGGATGTCCAATTGTATATAGGTAGGTTTTGGGTCGCCACTCCGTACTGCCCTTCATTCACATGATATGATTTTTTGTTCTGGGTTTTGACACCTGATGTGATCCCATTGACACCTCATGATCACACTAGTTGGTTTGCTTTTTCCATGTGGACTTTGTTGCTTCCCAGCTAGATGGCTGCTTGTTTATCTTCAAGCCTTTAAGACTCCAGGCACTATATCTTTTGATAGTTGGGCAAAATTAGGTTTCTTTGCCACATTTGCTTATGCACACATTTTGTCTTCAGCGATCGTGTCGGGAAGGTGAGCATCACGAAATTCCAGGTTATTAGAACAAGGTGTTCTTGCATTGAGGGAGGACCTGAGTAAAGGCCCAATGTCTGTCTGCTACCTTAATACTTAACATATAAATATATGTACATAGATCTATTTCCCTATCATTATATATAAGTATTTTTACATATGTACATGCTTGTATTGAGATCTCTATAAATATCCTTTGCCTCCTAGTTCTTTTCTCTGTTTCCTTTTACTTTCCTTTTGTCCCACTATCATGTTCAGCCTTCAAGACTGAGAAATTTTATCCTGATCATTTGTACTCTATGGTCTTATTCTGTTAGCATACCTGCTTTATGATCCATGTACACATTCTGTATGAGCGCAATTAGGTGTTTTTGAATTCCAGTTCTTCTCAACGTTATCCATAGTGTGTTGTGATTCAAACAGCAGAATAGTCAATAAAACACAAGTAAACATGTATCTGGTGTACTCTGTTGTCAGCTGAGATTCATCTGACATTGGCAATGATCTGCCATGTTCCACATCCTCTTCTGAATCCATCCTAAACATCTAGCAGCTCACTGTCAATGTATTGCTTCAACCACTGTTGGATAATTTTCAGAAAATTTTACTTGCCTGTGATATCAGTGACATTGTTCTATAATCAGAGCATTGTGTTGGGTCACCTTTCTTTGGAAAGGGTACAAATATGGATCTCTTCCAGTCAGTTGGCCAAGAAGCTGTCTTCCAATGTTCCTGGCACACCCAAGTAAATATTTCCAGTGCTTCATCAGCTGTTGAAATATTTGAATTGGCATTCCACCAATTTCTGGAGCCTTGTTTTAGGGGACTGCTTTCAGTGCAACTTGAACTTCCTGAAGTACCTGTGTTTCTTGTCTGTATGCTGCATCTTGAAATGGTGGAGTGTTGACTAGGTATTTGTAACAGTGACTCTCTCTGTGTTTGGATTGTACACTTGGTAAAATCACTTGGATACTAACTGAGAGTTTGAAGCTTCAGGACTAAAAACACCTCTTGATTATCTAATTCTGAAACAGCAGACATTGAAAATATCATGGAGCACAGTTTTGTCCTGGCACACCTTGGGTCACCACAAGCCATAGTCAATGTCACTGTAACTTGCTAACTGCTTAATGGTATCACATGTGCCTGGGTGGGGATGCTCCATGGTGCTGGGAAAATGCACACAAATGATTCAACAAAATTTAGGCATTGAGCTTTAGCTCAAGGCACATGAAGCCAACTTAAGCGGTGCCTTCATTCTAGCCCCGAAGATGTGAGCAATCTTGCAGGATGCTTATTGTGAGAATCCCTGAAACCGCTATTTCTGCTTTGTCCGCAGAAAAAAAATCCTAGGACTTTGCTCAATTTCTAGAGCACTTTCTGGGATTGAAAGACTAAGAACCTTCATGCCAATCCTCTATTTTTTTTCCTGTTCACCATGACGGGGGCTTGAAGTGGGATAGCTCTTTCCTACCCTAAGTGTTTGAGAGTCCCTTGACTTCTTTCATGGAGGGCTCTTATTTTTTTCTCCTAATTCACAGACTCTCCTTTCTACAAAGGCTTTTTATCAAACACATGGCTCTCCAAAAGTATAGTTCCTGGGTGAGTACCTTCAGTGTCACAGGGAGACTTGTCAGAAACGCAAGTGTTCAGGTATGTTCAATCAGAAACACTGGACGGGTGCCTGATAAGGTGCCTTAAGAAGTATTCTAGTTGATTCTGTTGTACACTAAGGCTTGAGAAACAGTTTTTAACCCCCCCCTCCCCCCCGCCCCAGTAGGATTATTGTAAATAGGAAATTTCACCATAAATAGGAAGGACAGGATTTTATTTTTGAACCAAAGCCTCAGTGCAGCAGTTGTCACAGCTCTGATGTCATCAAATCTAGAATTCAAAGTTTCTTCAGCTCTCGAGATCTTGTAAACTGAGCTTTTGCCCCCTTGTTTCACCAGCCTTGTGTTTCTTTGATGAAACTATTCCTATCGTGACAGGTAAACTCTGTTGTCTCTTCTCTGTAATGACAGGCCCTGCTAGACTATAAATGTAAGAAAATCTCTTTGAGACAGGGTCTGGGCAACTAGCCTGGGGAGCTAACCCTGGGGAAGGATGAACACAGTATCACAGAAGTGAGGAGACAACATAGTCCCGTTTGGCTTTGAGCCTAATCCCTTGCTTGTGGGGTAATAAATATTCAGGGTCGGTCAGATACTGAATCTGAAACAGGTAGCTGTGTCCACTTAGGATGGACAGAGGACATGTGGTCAGTCATGGGGAAAGTGGGATTCTGGGGCAGAAGGACTTGGGTAGAGTAGCATGATAAGGACCAGGCCTTCCAATGGCCACTTAGGGAAGGCAAGTAGAAATTTAGCAACCCGGAGATGATTGTCTTAGGAAGATGGAGGTAGCAGCTAGAGAGCTGGAAATATTTGGAGGAGGCCTGCAAAAAGAGCATCGGCGCCAGGAGCCAGGAGGGCAAGGCTTACGGAGACAGGTTCTACTAAAGAGCTATGGAGGAACGTCGTCACGTCTTGCTTCAGAAGTGTTTTGTTGGGAATAGGGTGGTGCAATGGAAAGAGACTCATCAGGATTCTAGCAGGCAAGTGCTTACAAGGACACAATGAACATTTTAGTATGGTGTGGGTAGGAATAATTAATCATTCTGCAAACATAAACAATGTGCCAAGGACTGGACCTTTCTGGGGCTTAGGGATCAAGACTGTATCTGCGATTTCTCTTAGCAGTTCAAACATGGCTTTCATGTTTTCTCCACTCCACCCCCCACTCTCTCCTACCTCAGAGGTCAAGTCCTCTTAGTGTCTGTAGATTGCTGTAATAGGAGGAACCACATGTGAAGTTGAGGTTTCCGTAGAAACAAATAGAGACCTTGCTCTCTAAAGCTCTCAGAAAGTATTTCCTGCAATTTACCTGCAACAATTTATCTTTTGGGTAAAGTGTTTGCACTCCTTGGAGGAAAAACATATAAACAAAACTTTATCCTAGAACAGATATACTTTGTTTTAGTTTATTTTTTCCCCTGTACCCATGAGTGAGAAGACTTCCTAATGAAGTCAGCCTTTGTCATGTGAATCCATCCTGGCCATCTTATTCTTCTAAGCTGTGACTGCAGACACCTTGGAGCAGAGGTAATTCAGTCCTGGTACGAACAGAGGTAATTCAATTCTGCTGTATCCAATCCAGGTTTCCAATCTACAGACTCTGAGAATGAAATATATATGTCTGTTGTTTTGTGCTGCTAGGTTTTAAAGTTTTGAAATATTTTTTTTAAAAAATCCCTACCATCAAGTTGATTCCAACGATCCCAAACTGTAACTCTTTAGGGGAGTAGAAAGCCCTCTCTTTATCCATCGGTGGAGCTGGTGGTTTCCAATGGCTGCTGGAGTAGTTAACAGCCCAGTGGGTAACCACTGTGCCACCAGGCCTCTCTTTGTATAAACCAAACTCAGGGTGAGGTTGGAATTTACATACTAATAGGTAAATACGGCACAAATCTTATTTCAAAGTTGAGAAAACCAGGTATTTCTACTCAGTCGGGTTGAAACTGGAATAAAGAAGTGCCAGCTAGAGCGATCAGCTGGTCTGCCGGCCAAACATGAAGGGCATCTACTCCACAGGGGAAGTTCTAGTCTGACTTACGGAGTCCCTAAGATTGCAACCAACTTGATGGCGATGAGGGAGTCCCAGATGGGACGCCGTTGCGATTGTTGCTAGAGACGATTGAGCCCTTTCTGAATCATCCTGACAACAGAACAAAGCACTCTCAAGTCTCGTGCCACCCTCATAACCTTTGTTATGCGTGAGACAACGGTCGCAGTTACTATGTCAACCCGTCTCACCATGACCCTTCCTCTCTCTCAGTAACCCTCTACTTTACCACGCATGTCTTCCTCCAAAGGCTGGTTCTCACGGATAACATGTTCAAACCACAGGAGACAAAAAATTCTTGTGACCCTAAAGCCTTGTTGTCCTTGCTTCTAAGGAAAATTCTGGCTGCACTTCTTCCTCTCACGGTTACTGAATTGATGGTGACTTGGAGCGAGCCTATCGCACAGTGTAGAACTGCCTATGTGGGTTTCTGAAAACTATAACTCGTTTTGGGAGTAGAAAGCCCGATCGTTCTGTCTCAGAGTGGCTGGTGGTTTAGAACTGCTGACCCTGCAGTTAGCAGTTTAACCATCTGGGCTCCTAGACATATTTTAATTTTTTTATTTTCTGACAGTCTATACATAATTCACATGTTTCAATTCTTCTTCATTCTTCTTTATTCATTATCCATATTTCACATGCATATGGGCAGAATAAGAACACCCTGACTGAAAGGAACTGAACCTTAATCTTCAAAGTGACATCTTAGAACACTTTAAAGAGGTATTTTGCAGCACATTTGTTCAATGTAATATGCCATTTCATTTATTTATTGTTTATTTACAGGTGTTGTTTGGGAGTCCAAGTAAAATAAAATCCCTAACAAATCGAATATTTTCTTTGTCTATCACAATGTGGTTTATTTGTCCATTTGCATTTTCTTTTCTTTATGTTGATGTGCAGACATACTGAATATTGCTCCATACCATAATCTCTTATCTTTGTCAAAACATGCTTCAAATCCTCTTCACTTTCAGGAAGCAAGATTGTGTCATCTGCATAAGGCATAGTCCTAATGAGTGTTCCTCCAATCCTTTGCTTCCCTCTTCTTCATTGTCCTGATTTTCAGCTTATTTGCTGAGAATACAGAATGAGTAAATGTGGTGAAAGGATACTATGAAAGGTATGTTTTATGTCAACTTGGATGGATCAGGATTCTCCCATGATATGATCTCATGTGGTATGGTCAACTCCATCATGAGTTAGATGTTTTTTGTGTGTATATGTGAAGCAATGAAGCAATTATGGGGAGGATAAACAAGCAAACCAACTCCAAAGAGCTGGTAGAGAGGGGTAGAGAGGATTATGTTCTGGGTTGTTAACCACAAGGCCAGGAGTTCAAAACCACTAGCTGCTCCACAGGAGAAAGATGAGGCTTTCTATTCTGGTCAAGAGTTACAGTCTCAAAAACTCATACTTCTACCCTGTCCTATAGAGTCACTATGATGTTGGGAGAACAGACCTCATTAATCTGGTCACAGCCTTGATATGATTTAGGGACATTTCATTCAGGGTGTGGCCTACTCAATATAAATTGACAGTATTTGGAAGGTAGCTTTCTCCTGTCCCTGGATTTGGATGCTGCAGCTGGTTCGTGACCTCCTATTTTGTCACCTGCTGATCATAGGAGCCATGAGTGTGTTTTGGACTTTGAATCCATTCAACCTATCTCTGACTTACACAGTTAGGCACCCGCCATCTTATAGTCTTATGTGTTGATCTGCCTGCTTCCTGTTCATCAGCACCTGCAGCTACAGGAATCTGGAGAAGCCGTCAGGCTGCATCTGACACATGGGTTTGAACTAGATTGAATTTAGCCACTTGCACAATTCTAGGAGCTTTGTCTTGATATAAATCTCTTTCTATATACATGTATATGAGTGTCACTGGTTTAGCTTCCCTGGAGAATCCAGGCTAACCCAGATACAAACCTTATGCATACCTTTCCTGATTTTAAAGAATACAGTGTCCCACTGTTCTGTTTGAGTGAGTCTTTGAGCTAAGCAACCATGCTTCACGTTAGGGGAACTGTTGGAGAAGTCATATTTTTGGCGATCTTGTATATAACAAGGAGTCCTCGTCATGTAGTGGTGAGATGTTAGGCTACGATCTGAAAAGCCAGCAAGTTGAAATAACCAGCCACTCTTCAGGAAAAAGACGGAGCTCCCTACTCCTGCAAAAATGTATAGTCTTTGCAACTCACAGAGGATGTTCTACCATATCCTATAGATCGCCATGAGTTGGCATCAAGTCTACAGCAGTGACTTTGTTTTTGTTTTAGTATACATAACAAGGAGCCCTGGTAGCCTTGTGGATTATGACTTGGGCTTTTAACTGCAAGGCTAGCTAGTTCAAAAACACTAGCTGCTCCTCAGGAGAAAGATACATCTTTCTTCTCCTGTGAAGCTTTACAAACCCGAGGGAGCAGTCTGCCCCTGTCTTAGAGTGACACTACAAGTTAGAATGGACTTGAAGGAAGTTGGTTGATGGAGTAAAACCAGGTTTTGGTCTTCATCATCTTCATAATTGTTGGTTTGCTCTCATTCATAGCTGCGGCTCATGTGAATCCATTTTACTGTTTTCCTCATTTTCACTGACTTATACTTTACCAAACATGATGTCCTTTTCCAACTATTGATCTCTTTTGAAATTTCCAAATTTAGTGAGCTGAAGTCTGACCATTTTCACTTCTTAGGAGAATTTCAGTGGTATCTTTTCTAAGAAGTAGATAAGTGCATGGTATCTTCAATATTCTTCACAACACAACAATTTGAATGCAGCAATACATATCTGTCCTCCTTTTTTATCATTCAATTTTCACATGTATATGTAGCTATTGAAAAAGCGAGAGATTGGGTCAGGTACAGTTTAGCTTTATTAGGTGTGGGACTAATCACCTTGGACAGTAATTGGACAGTATCCTGACCCCTTTCTATTAATGTCCATGGTTTCAGTGGGAGGCATAAAGTTGTCTAATGTAAGTTTTTTAAGTTGTCCCCTCACATTAGCAGTGATAGTGGGTATCTTGTTTGGTGTCTTAGGATACTACGAGTATAACAGAAGACAATGCTGGGTTGGAATTTTCATATTAATAGCTACCAACTGCACAATTCTTTTTTTTTTTTAAGCATCTCATGTTTTCTTTTTAATAAACTAATAAATAACACTTCAAAAAGGTCTTCCACAGCCGATTTGCCCAGTACAACAGCTTCTGGGTTGTAGCTCAAAACACAAGAGGACTTCAAAACACTCAAGGG
>NW_022105908.1:10271456-10275147 GCF_000313985.2 Echinops telfairi | reverse complement strand
TCTGTACCAGTGTACCTCCTCTGGTCTAGCCAGTCTTGCAAGATCGAATTCGAGTCATGGTAGTGACTCTTATTCTTATTCTACATTAAAGACAATTCTTATTCTACATTAAAGAAGGCAAGAAAAGCAAGGCATTTCCACCATTATTTAGTAAGTTAATACCAAAATATCATTTATCTCACATTTATAGGTTTGAGCGACACAAAAGAAAAGTTCTGAGGATCTCAGAGCTGTACAGGTAGCTTGGAGGAGAGAGCCCCTGAAGGGCTGATAATTGAGCTATGCAGGGTTTAACTATGCTGCTGCTGCTCAGACTTATGATGGGAACACCTTACTCACCCCAACCTGTATTATATGTTCCAACCACTAAAGGGACACAGCAAAGTTGATGATACTACTGGCAGTGTGTCATGGCTGAAGCTGGGGGAGCCAAAAGAGGCTGGGATTCAGAGCCCTAATTGTCAGCCACTACTGTCAGAATCAGAAGCAGAAAAAGTCCTTTCTTCCTCAAACCTGATTAGAATATCCTGGTGATTCCTCCTATTGACTCAAATCAACAGGAAGACAATGACAAGACATTTTGGAAAAAGTTTGACCTGCCCTATAATCACAGAGCACATTAGCTGGAGTGTGTGTGTGTGTGTGTGTGTGTGTGTGTGTGTGTGTGTTATATTCGGTGTTTTCAACTCATAGTGACCCAATGGAATGGAGTAAAAGTGCCCTATGGTATTTCCAACAAAGAGCTAAATGGCATGTCCAGTGGGTCTTTTGGTTACTAGCATAACCATTCGCTTCTTTGTCACTACGGCTCCTAGAGACATTAGAGCTCAGTAATACCCAATATAGTTGGGAATCTTAATCCCTAAAATATTCGTGAAAGCCCTCTAAAGTGCTATCTGTCTACAGATTACAATCAGTTATAATTGTGTGGTTGAAAATTAAAAGAATCTGAACTCCCATGATCAAGTGAGATTCATATTAGACATGCAAGGATAGTTTATAGTAGAAAAACAGTCAATGAAATCCACTGCATAAACAAAATAAAGGATAAGAGCCATGTGATTATATCAATCAGACGAGACATTTGATAAAATTCAACATTGATTCTTGATGACAATACTCAATGAAATAGACATTGGAGTGGAATTATTCAAACAATAAAGTCCACATATTTGAAACCAATGACTAGCGTCTCACTCAATAAGATAAACTGAAAATGCTCCCTTCTCAAAAGGGAACCAGGCAGGGTTGCCATTTCCCACCCTTGCTGGGCTGTGAATTATGTAATTTGGCTTTTCAATCCTAAATTTCTAACTCCCACCAAATAACTCTTCCCTGCATGGGTCTGATAAGAAGATGGGAAGATATTGATAGGATTCACCTGTGAGTAATTGCAACTAGGATTCCTCGGTGCCGTGCTGCTGTGTATAAATGCCCTGTGTGCATCAGGAGGAGGCATCGCATCACCAGTAAGAGCCGGAAGTGGGGCAAATCACCTGGACCCAAGATCCCCGAACAGTGAACCTCCTGGATTAAGAAAAGAGCTACAATATCAGTGGAGTAGCAGGACAATGAGTCAGAGCAGGGAACAGAACCATGAACTTCCCAACCCACAGAGCAAGTAAAGCTGAGTGCTTTAGCGCAGGGGGCTAACTGGCACAATGGGTGCTTTCGGGCACTTAATTGGGGAAGTTGGCCTTGCTGACCCATTGAAGTAGAGCTAAGTGCCTTTGAGCTGAGGCTTACTGGAGTGAGGTACCTCTGGCCACTTAATTCAGGGAGCTGGGTTTGCTGACCCACGGAGCTTAAGTTGAATGCCCTCCAGATGAGGTTTGTGGCCGAGTGATATTCTCTTAGGGAATTGATTAGCAGACTTGACAGAACTTTGTAACATGTCCTGCTAAACAAACGTAAACATTTCTCACTAATATTATAACTTGTTAATTCCTTAATAAATGATTTAATTATGAATTTAGTCTGTGAATGCTGTGTAGCCATTGCAATGGATATTAAAACCTGAAGTAGGAAAATGGAGAATATTATAAGACAGAAAAAAAGATATTACAAATGTCCACATTGGCACAAAAGAAACAAAACTGTCTTGATTTGAAGATGATAATAATCCTATATAAAGAAGTTTCCACGTCTCCAATTAAGGAATTCTTGGAACTAATTGAAAAAATTGGCAATAAAGCAGGCTATAAGATCAAAATATAGAAATTAGTTGTATTCTTGTATATTAAAGAAGATTACACCAAAAAGGAAATTAAAAGAACAGTGTCATTTATAATAATTGCCCCAAAGATAAAATATCTAGGAATAAATCTTACCAGAAAAACAAAACAATTATACAAAGAAAAATATAAAACTCTTCTACAAGAAACCAAAAGAGACTTACACAAATGGAAGAATGTTCCATACTTCTGGATAGGAAGATTAAATATAGTGAAAATAACAGTATTACCAAAGCACTTTATAAAATCACTGTAATCCTAATCCAAATGCAAGCACACATTTTTAAAGAAACGCAAAACCAAATCACCAATTTTACATGGAAAGAAAAGAACACAGGATAAAGAAAACACTATTGAACAACAAAAATAAGGCAGGAGTTCTTTCACTCCCCTATTTTAAAATATATTAGGTAGTCAAGGTAATCAAAACTGTTTATTACTGGTATGATAGATGTAAAGACCAATGGATGAAAATTGAGAACCCATAAATACAACTAAGTATCTAAAGACATCTGATCTTTGATTAAAGACTAAAACACATTAAGTAGGGAAGAGATAGCCTTTTCAATAAATAGTGCTAGAATAATAGGATTTCCACCTGCAAAAGAATGAAACAAGGCCCATACTTCATACCATATACAAAAACAAACTCAAGATGGATTAAAGACCATGCATATTAACCTTAGAACCACAAAGACCATCAAAGAAAAAAATAGTGACAAACTTAAGTACCCTAGTACAAAGCAAAAATACACTATTGAACATAATGAAAAATACCTAGAATTAAAGGGGAAAATGGAGCACTGGACCATATAAAAATGTGAATTTATGCACATCAAAAGACTTTATCAAAAGAGGAAAAAGAGAACCCACAGATAGTGAAAAATATTTAGCAATGATATGTCAAATAAAGGGCTGTTTACAAAACCTATAGAAACTACGATTCTTTAATAAGAAAAATACAAATAACCCAATTAAAAAATGGGCACAGGACATAAATAGGCACTTTACCAAAGATGACATCCAGGCTGCCAGCAATCGTATGCAGAAATATGCACTTTCATTAGCCAAAACAGAAATACAAATTATAACAACAATGAGATTGCATCTCACACTTGGGCTCTTAGCAAAATTAAAACACAAAAAAGATAAATGTTGGAGAGGAAGGAGGAAAACTTGGGACCCTCATACATTGCTGGTGGTCTTGTAGAATTGTACAACCACTCTGGAAATCAGTATGAAGTGTCCTTATACAAATGCGACTACAAATGCCTTATGATCCTGCAAGCTCTCTATTTGGAATATACCCTAAAGAAATAAAGAACACATGCACACTCATACTCACACTCATGTTTACTGCAGCCATTTCAAAAATAGCAAAAAGAGAGAAATAATAATTTAAAAAACCCAACTACAGAGGACTAGATAAAGAAGCTATAGTATATCTATTCTTTTTT
>NW_022105908.1:10269157-10270453 GCF_000313985.2 Echinops telfairi | reverse complement strand
ACATTCTTCTAATGGATCTTATTGGAGTATAGAAAGATTTTTCACTGCAATTTTATATTTATAACACCACTGTTACAATAACATAAATAGGGATCTTTTCTCCCCTTCAATTACCAACTCCACATCCTTTGGTCACTTCTGATTGATTCTAAAGTATCACCTTCAAATTGAGCTGAATCTGGCCACAAAATCTAACTCAGGTTCAAGTATTGGCAGAAATGTGAATTCAGATTCATTTTATGAATTCTGTGTCTTGATTCACCTCCAAGGTATTGATTAAGCAGTGCAGATAACATGCATGTTTTTCTTGATTTGCTCAGAAGCGTGTTCAAAGACTTACCAAGTCCTAATGAGATGTTCATTAGGTCATATTTCCTTTATATTCTCAATGATTTAAACAGCCAGAAACAATTTTTATTATGTTACAAGGCAATACTACTTAACAAGCAATTATCGATGTATAACAGCTATGTAACTTGGATTTCTTGCTGCATACTGTCACTTGAGCAATTTTCCCTTTCCTGTACTTAACCACAGAACCAAAGAATTTTATCTTTATGTACCTTTAGATTATTTCCTCGGGTAGATATTGTCATAGTTTATCACACTTCTGCTGCAACCATTAATTGTGTGCAAACTTGATCTTTTAATTATATGGATCAGGACTACATAACCATCTTTGAAACTTGAGTGGTGATCAGCTCTGCTTGCTGAAGACAAAGCAGGTGCATAAGCAAATGTGGTGAAGAAACTGATGGTGCCCGGCTTTCAAAAGATATAGCGTCTGGAGTCTTAAAGGCTTGCAGGTTAACCAGCAGCCAACTAGCTCAGAAGCATCAAAGCCCATATGGAAGAAGCACACCAGCCTGTGTGATCATGAGGTGTAGAAGGGACCAGTTATCAGATATCAAAGAACTAAAAATCATATCATTGTAAATGAGGCTGAGTGCAGAGTAGAGAACAAAAGCCCATCCATAGGCAACTGGACACCCCCTTACTGAAGAATTTCAAGGAGGAGACAAGTCAGTCAGGGTGCAATGTAGCAATGATGAAACATACAACATTCCTCTAGTTCTTAAATGCTTCCTTCCCCCACTATCATGATTCCAATTCTACCTTATAAATCTGGCTAGACCAGAGGATCTACATTCGTACAGATACAAACTGGAAATATAAGGAATCCAGGACAGATGTCCCCTTCAGGACCAGTGGTGAGAGTGGCGATACCTGGAGGGTGGAGGGAAGGTGGGGTAGAAAGGAGGAACCGATTACAAGGATCTACATATAACCTCCTCC
>NW_022105908.1:10265229-10266557 GCF_000313985.2 Echinops telfairi | reverse complement strand
CGATGTCCAATGGGACTGTCCGGTTTCACTTAATCTCCGTGTGTTTATTACAGGTACATATAGGTAGGTGACAGCTGTGGAATACGTATGTTCTCTGAGTTGAAGGTTTTGGGGTGGGGGCCTGGGTTAACATTAGCTACTTTCAAAAGAGCCTGACTTTGCAGAATATGGGAGATGACGTGACTTGAATTAAACTGGGAAGTACCAAAACCCTTGCAAGTATCAAAACCCTTGCCTTAACATTTACTAGCTTCTTGATCTTGGGGAAGTTCTTTAACCTTTCCAAATTTTCACTATTCATTCAGAAATGGAGAGATTGTTTATTTTTGCAAAACTTATATTAGATAGGCAATAATACTGTGTAACCCAGTTCCACGTCCGGCATACAGATACCAAACCAATGTTGAGTCAAGTCTGTCTCCGTTGACTTCATTTGCATTAGAGTAGAACTCTAACTCTAAGCTCCATCGGCTTTTAACTCTTCGATCATCGGAAAGTGAATCATCAGCCCTTTCGTTGTTGCCTTGAGCTGCCAATGTTTCAGTTCACAACTGAACAAGCCAACTGCTCTACCCAGAAGCTGCTATGAAATAGTATTTTTCACTTATAGTGGTGGCCAATGAGATAGGACATCAGAAACTGATTGTTCGCTCAGACAGGTACATTTACATCTCATTGAGAGGCGCAGGGTCCATAATCAGAACCAAAGGTCGGCATGCCTTCACGTGTAACGATTCTTTATAACACTACTGTTTTCATCCTTGATCACTGTGGAATCTGCCTCATTATCTCTGTGACCACTGGAAAGTAATTGGATCTTCCCATGACTCGGTGCCTCCCCAATAGAAGGACCACCATTATCCTTTCTTCCTAGACTTGTTGTGATGGCATCTGCACAATACCTGCGTATACATGGAATTTGTAAAGCAAATACAATTCATGAGGAAACAAATATTGGAAACTTTTAATTCCAAAAATGATTTTTACTGATCTTCTCTCCAAATTTGGAGGAGACCCCAATGAACTCCCACAGATATGTAAACAGTGACTCTCTAGAGGATAAGACTACGATCCTAGAACAGAAGTCCCATCCCATTTGATTAATGTGCTAGTAAGATGAACTAATAAGAGTCATAAAATTATTAGAAATTTTAAAAGACGGAAGGAGGGTACATATTAACATTATTGTTTGATGTTCTCTTACTTATCTTGGGTTTTCCTGTATCTTAGGATCTCATTTAGCAAGAGAAACAATTCTTTATCACTAAGGGGAAGAAGCAGGAGTCCTGCTGGTGTAGTGGTTATGTGTTGGGCTGTGAGGCTCTGCA
>NW_022105908.1:10263117-10264712 GCF_000313985.2 Echinops telfairi | reverse complement strand
TGATTATTCTAAGATAGGCATACCTCCCTAGTGTTACTCTTCCACTTACAGACCTGCTTGTCTTTGCGCTGAAAGTATTGATGAAACTATCATTTGTCAAGTTTGGGTGTTGTATCAAAAAACTAAACTCAGTTACCTGGAATGATATTAAGTCTGTTTTTACTTCTTCACTCAAAAGACCCCCCCTGAAGTCATCTTAAAGTCACCCTGACGGCCTGAGCATTATGCCATTGTAACACCACTCTATGTGGGATCAAATTTATCATAGATACCAGACAGATTGGAGAGAGACTTTATGGGGTAATGACTTTGTTAATGACAGAGGGGCAAATGGTTGGACAGCTGCAAGAGTATAATCAGCATTACGAAACTGTACATGTGGAAACTGTTTTTTTGTGTATGTTCTCAACAAAATAAAATAGAAAATCTCTTCCTTTTTCAAACAAATAAAATGAGCCATGGACGTGAGTTCATTTCCATATCAGAAAGGCAACAAAGAGTCATAATTTTACGGGTTCTATTCGTCTCCATCTGACCAGTAAGCTGTTTTTGTTCTCATGATTTTGGGTTGTGTTCCACATTTTTCTCTCCTTCCATCCTGGACCTTCTAAGGTGATCCCTTTCAGGGTAGTTGACATTAACTTCAGTGTGGCAATTGTTAGCAAATCTAGTTACAACATCTACCACTATGAATCCATTTTAGCTTATTAGCAATTTTTGATATTAATTTTCTATTGATAATGTAACCAATTGCCACAGACTTAGTAGCTTTTGCCACACACATTTAATCTCATATAGTACTGCAGGGAGAGGTGCTGACTGGGCTTCATTTTTCCCCTTGTACATTCTAGGGCAGGCTTCATTTTCTTGCTTGTTGGCAGAATTCAGTTTGGTTTTTTTTACCAGTGTTAAGAACCAAGTTCCCGTTTTCTTACTGAGAGTCAATTAGGAGGCATTTTCTGCTTCTAAAAGATATTTCTTCCAAATCCAAAATCAATATTTCTTCACATTACAATGCCTCACTTCCTCCTTTTTCTTCTTTTCTCTTCCACTCTTAAGGACTCAGATGATTAGATTAGACTCACCTATATAATAAAGAATATTATTCCTTATTCCTGTTTCATGATATATAGTATTGATCACATCTGTACATTCCCTTTTGTCATGGGCATAACATTTACAGGCTCCCTGGATTAGAACAGAGACATTCTTGGTCTATGATTTTGCTACCACACTTCTGGACAGACCTAGACAGGTAGAAAGAGCAAAGTGGAAACTCTGAGATTTATTGATCCTAGTAAAGTGACTTGAATATTCCTGGGGTGAAAAAAAATTAGATAAAGAAATTGCAGCAAATAACAGGGTGAGATGTTTAAAAGACAAGGAAACAAAGAAAAAGACGGTATAGTATCTAAAAGGTTGCGCTAACTACAATTTAAATTGTAGAGTTGAAATTTTTGACAGATTGGTAGACAGCAACCTACACAACTCTAATTAGTCTTGTCATATCTCTAATTTAATCAGATGGCCTGTGTTTCTTTGCTTTCTGGTGGCTCTGGGTTTAAACCTCCCAAGAAAATTGATGTAAAACAGAG
>NW_022105908.1:10259365-10261821 GCF_000313985.2 Echinops telfairi | reverse complement strand
GACACTTATTGGTTTAGTGAATTGCACAAGACTGGTAAGTGGATCCCCAAATCTGAGTCTCAGATCTAGGGTTCAAATAAGGTCGAAGTGCTCGTGTCAAAATTTTCATTTGGTATTTCTCTTTTATACTGAATGTATTACATCATTTTACAAGATGCTTGACTTATAGAAAGAAAACCCCAAGTATAATTTTGTTAAACTCTGATAATAATCATCCCATTCTTTATGCTTAAATTATAGGACTAGATACTACAGCTTCAAGAAGGCACTATCAACCATAGTTTCCTTTATCCACAAGTTTGCTTCACTATATTCTTGGAATTTCCATGGTTTCACCTGCATGATAAAAGTGCCTATCCGAGTTAAGAGAAATGGTACAAAGGGCTCAGCCTATTTTGCAGAACACCAATTTCTGGGGGAAAAGTTGGATTCCTTCCCAGTTTCTTATTGCATTAAGGTCTTTGAATCAAACAACAAATGATGGTGAAAGGATTAATGTTCTTCCAACATTTTTAAAGTGATTTTTCTTTCATGACGTGAAAGAGGCTTTTTCTTCGACGGAAGCCTTAGTAGGATTCAGGTCAGTTTCATCTCCATCAAAATTAGAGTACATCCTTCTCAGAGTTCATCATTGTTCTACATGACTTCATTTACTCATGTATGTGATATTTTCATTTCGTCCTCCTCTGCAATATAGGTAGAGGTTGTAAGAGATGGCACTGTGAACAGCTATAAGGCATCGTTTTGAACTAGAAGGCTTCAAGGCTGTTTATCATGCCTCCTTAGTTCAAGCCACCTGCCTAAATGTTTTGTACTCGTATTTTTTGTCTTGCTTCCAATTTTGCACAGCGGAAACATCATAATTCTTGTGGTTTATGTGAAATGTTATTATTGATGATCTAAGTGCTGCTCTTCTTACGAAAGCCATAAAGGCAAGGAGCCCGTTTCCCACAAAGTGAGGCAAAAGAGCTCCAGCATTGTTCCTCACCAATGAAAAGCATCTAGTTCATTCTCCATCATCTGGATTTCTTGTGAGGGCTGTAGTGGCACTGCAGAATAGCATAGACATTTTTCTCTGCTTCTCAGTATTTGGGAAGTCCCTAGAAATATAGGGGCAGGAGTCATCCTGGGTTATCCCTTTATTTCAGAATCCCTGGGGTACCCCTCATCAGTATAAATGCTATGTGTTTATTTACAAGACCTCCCCTCTGATGACAGTGTAGCACTTAGCTACCAAGCTTTAGCTGTTTTTCTAGTTAGGCAAACAAAGCTCTGGGTTAATCCAAGGATGGAGAGTATCTCACCCTACTAAACCAGACAGAGTTCAATCACCCCTGGTGACATTGATATGGAGATACACGGGAGCAAAGGGAGATGGCTCAGAGGGAACAGGTGTGAGGATACATAAGCTATGAGATTGAACAAGAAGTTTTAAGAAAACAGGGTGTGCATACAGGGAAGGAGGTGGAGATGAGTGTTCTTGGTGGGTGGAAAGTGAAGCGAAATGATGATTGACCTTGAAGATGGAAGGAGACCATGGGTGGAGGGAGCAAAAAGGGATGTGAGGTCAAGACCAACCATGTCAAGATGAGGAGGAAAACTTGCACACAGTGAAGATAAGAATGTTGGGTGTGAGGGGGGAGCAGGTGGAAAGGAGGAGGCCATGAGAACTATAAAGGATCTCAGAATAGTGAGGGGTGTATATGAAGGGTGCGTGAGGAGAGCATGATTCATGAAGGAAACTGATCTACATCAAACAATTCATAATTTAAAGATATAAGCAACATGTAGGCAACCTGGGGTTATTAATAACTTAATTACGTTTTACTTACATTGTTATTGATAAGCGATGCAAAACATAGTTCTTCTTGTACTTCTTGGCACATTTCCCTATTTGGAAACTCTGAGGCTGTGGAGGAAGCTGTTTGACTTCAAAATTGTATGGGCACAGGTGAGCAGGTAAGTGAACTGGAGTTCTAGGAATATTGGATTGTTTTATCCTCTGAAGCATCAGTGGATGCTGAAAATTGTTAACAGGCTTAGTTGCAAACCATAAGGCTGGAGGTAAGAGTCCTGCCTTGGACAGAAAGATGGATGAATGTACTTCTGACAAAGTAGCCACTGAAAATCCTGTGAACACAGTTTTATTTTGACACATTTGAATGGCCAGTAAGCTGGATGAGAGTAATTTTGTTTTGTTTTGTTTTGTTTTTTAAATCCCTCTGAGGGCCCTCTGTATCATGTGATGAAATAATCTCACTGACTCATAGAGGTTAATCCCACTGAATTGGAATATGTCTTCAGGGGTATTTGTTTCATGCTCTGTAGTCCATCTTAAAGGACATGGATCCATGCAGATACCTTACTATCTAGTGCTCCTGGCCTCCATCTCAACCTGATATCCAGAAAAGATCTCATTGATACCACTTTTGTGATAGCGCCCTTTTGCTAACATG
>NW_022105908.1:10257192-10258387 GCF_000313985.2 Echinops telfairi | reverse complement strand
CCACTGTGCTCTGCTTAGACAGTGATTTCGAGCACTACATTTCCACTACTATGACTACTCATACTAAAAACACACGCAACACCAATGCACACTTATAACTCTCGGACCATGTGATAGACATGGTTCTAAGAACTTTAAGTATACAAATTCATTTCTTACAAACAGTGTGGAGGAGCTACTGTTACTGTCCCCATTTTCCGTAAAAGGAAGTTAAAGGTAGAACTGTAAGGCAAGTTATCTAAGATCATTCTGGACACAGTGGAGCCAAGACCCAGTTTTACTTTGAATGTGCTCCAGAAGCTTGTAGCTTCTGAAGACATGAGAACAAGTCTGAAGCCATGGAGAGACATATGGAATATGAGAAGGTCCTGGATACCCAGAAAGGGCAGACATTATAAGTATTTTTAAAGTATTTTATTTACTTTTGGTAAAAGTATCTGTAACAAAGCAGGTTCCCATTCAATTGCCTTAACACATAATGTTCAGTGACACTGGTTATATTATTCAGCGTGTATCAACAATCTTATTGTTGCCATGCTCTGACCTCAAATTTCTCATTTATACTAATTTATAGGAGTAACCAGTGGCCATTTAGTCTCATAGAGATAATTTTTAAACAAATGCAGTTCTCAAGGTCAAAATTCTTTATGCTTTGAGATAACTTATTATTTAATTGAAAGGTGTTTGGGGAACAGTTTCTGTTCAAGGTTTAAACAATCTGTCAGGACAACAGTCTCAGTAGTCCCCTAATCACAATCGGTTTAGTGAGTCTGGCTTCATTGGGAATTTGAAGTCTATTCCACAATTTTCTCATTTATAACAGAATCTACCTATTGTGACCCTTATCGGAACATTTGGTAGTGGTAGCCAGGAGCCACCTGATTCTTCTGGTTACAAGGGAGAGGAGACCATTGTTCACCCAGACAATTAGTTCTGTATTCCAGTCCCTTCTCTAATTATTGTATTTTCTTTCATCTCTTTTCCTCCAAACAAGTGTAGTCCAAGAGTTGTGCATTAGATGGATTCTTAAAAGATTTCAAGACCCAAGCCACTATTCAACAAAGCATACAACGTGAACTTTATGAACTATCTTTTGCCTATTAATTTGAGCCATAAGACAATGACTCTTAAGTTTTCAAACCAAGAAATTACATTTGTGAGTTTACGAGTTATGTGTAAGAAATACCCACACCAG
>NW_022105908.1:10251802-10256454 GCF_000313985.2 Echinops telfairi | reverse complement strand
CTTTTATGTTGCATTTCTTGTCACCATTTAAAATAAAATAACTCCCTAGAGAATGATCCCTATCCCACTCCAGGTAACCTCCAATGAAAATTGACATCTCATATACGTTTTTTCATGTCATAAAAGTAAGATCATACTATTTTCACTCTTTGGTGATGAAATGGTTTTGCTCAGTGTGGTATTTGCAATCACCTCATAAGCATGTGAACGTTGGTCATTGAATAAAGAAGACTGACGAAGAATCAATGTGTTTGAATTACGGTTCTGGTGAAGAATAGTGAAAGTCCCTCGGCCTGCCAAAAGAACAAATAAATCTGACTAGGAAGAGGTAAAGCCAGAATGTTCACCTCACTTCATTCCACGTACTTTGGACATGTTTCAGGCATTACCAGTCCCTGGAAAAGGACGTCGTGTTTGGTAAAGTGGAGGAGCAGCAAAGAAGAGGAAGACCCTCCAAAGGGCAGGTTAACAGCAGTAGCACCAGCATAAGAACAACTGTGTGGATGGCAGTGTGTGGTTCTGTTGGATAGTGGGTCAGTGTGTGTAGGAATTGATTCGTTGGCACCTAGCAACAACAATTCCCTCCAGGATCATCTACAATGTAGAGGATTCAAAAACTCACCTTTTCCTTATGACTGAATATTATTCCCTTGTGGGTATGTGTCACAGTTTGTATATTCATTCATATGTTGATGGGAGCCAAGATAAGCTCCTTCCTTTTGCTATTGGGAACAGGGTTGTACTGAATATAGGTGTGCCATAGGTGAGCTCTCACAAAGGCAGGCTTTCTTGTGGGAATGGCATATTTCTGAAGGATACTGTGGAAAAGCTTGCTTGTTTTTTGCTGCATGCAGATCATCTGGCTCTTTGATCTCTGGTTCTTTGGATTTGAGTAAATATTGCCATGTTGCCTCCCAATCCCAAGAACCATCACCCCTTTGATTGGCCATCTGACTTGCAGAATTCAAGATTTATTCATCTACCCAGTAAGAAGCCTGACCCGATGACCTAGAATTAATCTACAGCAATCAACCTATGGAAACTTGGACAGAATTTACCCTCTTTTATCACTTCACCAGCCATTTTCTTTATATAAATCCACCCCCGTGTGTGTGTGTGTGTGTGTGTGTGTGTGAGTGACTGCTTTTGCTTCTCTAGAGAATCTAACCTAATATCATTATCAAAGTGATGCTGACTTCATAGGATGTTAGGGAGTATTACTTTCCTATCCTATATTTGAAAGGGTTTGAGTAGGGTTGATGCCAATTTTCACCAAATGTTTGAGACAATTTCCCTGTGAATCCATATGGAATGTTTTGTTGTTGCAAATAATAAAATGATTAAAAAAAAACCCAGACAAACCACTAGCTAGACTGATAAAGGGAAATGAAAAAAGAGAGAGATTATGAGAATAACCAAAACAAGAACATATATTGGCAATATCTAAAAAGATCTGACTGAGATAAAGTAAATCATAACTGAATATTATGAAAAAATTGAAATGAACTTGAAAACTTGACAATATGAGTAAATTCCTAAAGACATATAAGCTTCCTGAACTAACACAGATTGTGTTGTCTAGAGAAACAAACCCAATGACACTCATATAAGAAAGAACTTTATATCAAGAAGTCATCTTTTATCAAGCCCAGCCCACCTTAAATTCACCAATACTAGCCAAAACCCTCTTCAGACTCATGTAATTGCAGGCCAATGATGCAGAAAGGTGAAGGAGGACAATCACAGGCTAGTGGGTGCAGAGACATGTGGCTCCAAGGTCAGAGGAAACAAGGTAGGGTACGGACAGCACTCAAGGTTGGACAACTCACATGAAGCCCTTCCACTGAAGTTTAAATTTTAATTACTGTATTTTTTATTCTAAAATTTCCATTTAGTAATTCTTTATATCTGCTCTTTCATTGGTGAGAATGTATGCATTTTATTTTATTTTCCTTTTTAAAGCTTAACTATAATTTCCCACAGAGCGTTTTTATGGAGATTACTGACGAATGACAGATAATTCTAATATCACTATTGTCTTAGTGCTAGGATGTACTTCTTGCCCCTTTTCATTTAAGCTTACAATAATTTCGTGTCCTTGGAATAATAGGTGACTTTCTGTTGCAGCCTCACCATTTTGAATATTAGGTTATGAAACTTTTGGTCTTATTTAAGTTTTCTGTTTTTAGTTGACTTCTTCCAAAACTGTGCCCTCTGAGAATGGGTGAACCATCTCACTTCTGCCACATCAGCGTAGAATTACAAGTGTTCTGCTCAACCTCTGTTAACTCCCAGTGGAGCTTCTCAGTGCCATTGTTTGATGTTCTTGTTTCTCCAGAATTCTTTTATTGTATCCTCATGGCTGGGAGACATATGGATGCCTTATTAATGCTACTGATTGAGTCCACAGACAACACAATTGTCCAGGAGCAAAGTACCAACTTCCAATGGGAAGTGGGAGGGATGCCTCTTTATTACCAGTGATGGGTGAAAGTCCCACTTCCCAACTGGTCTCCTCTGATCCTACTGTGGAACTGGAAAGGCGTTTTTGCAACCCAGTAGTGATGAAGCCCTGGCTCCCTACCCAGCTTTCTTTAAGATTATTCCAATGGGGGATGTTGGGGTAGCTCCTAAAAGTCATGCAAGGGTGGAAATTTGGATTCTCTTCTCACCTTATACTGGCAGGCCTTTATCTTTTTTTCCTTCCTCTTGTAGTATTTGGCAGGACTAGAATGGGTATTGGCTAATAATTTTCTGTCTTGTTTCACTTCCCCTTTACTGGTCCATTGGACAGAGAGGACTGGCTTTGGCTGAGAATTTTTTGGTTTATGCTTCCTGGAGTTTCAATTTGTTTGAGTCTTTAGCTTCATGTATGAAAGAGATATGATAAGAAACAACCAAAGGGACTGAGCATATTCCATTTCTTGGGTCTCAAGGTCATTAGCTGGTAGCTGTTAAGTGGAGTTCTGCTCTACTTAACAAAGAAACTAGAGGGGAAAGATGCAATATAACCATGCATCGCATACAGTCTTCTTAATATATTTCATAGATAACTTCAGTTGAATTTTCATTTCCAGTATCAGATCATTTTATTTTATTGTGGAAGAACATCAACCACAATATTTGAATTTTAACAGAAATAGACTTAACTCTATCCACATACTACCTACTAATTATGGGAAAACATTTCATGATATTAACACTGGTGTCCAAAAATATATAATGTTCTAGTTGTTCAAATCAGATTTTACTTCCTCAAGGATCTAATATATTTTATATGTTAGTTATGATTTTATTCCTAAGTAGTCTCATTGATACCATGAATTGATTTTTTTCGCATGTAAGTTCAGCGTAGACTGTATTGATTCTGTACCCCTATCTTGTACTTACAAGTGGCGATGGACTCAATTGTCTTATAACCAGTTGGCTTATCAATACTCTTATCATTTTTATTTATTTGCCCCTAAAATATCTTGACATTTTCTACCTCATCAGTCACATCACAGTGAAATTATTTTTATCCTTTCCTTGTAATACTCAGAGCAATATTCTCTGCTTCATGAACCGAGTGCTGTCTTATCAGGTGTTTTTAAAACAGAAGTACCACAAGTGGATGCCTTGAACTAACATAAATTTATTTCTTCGCAGTTCAGAAGGTGGAAGTTCAAATTTAGGGTACGAGTTCTTTTATGACTATTATTTTTTAATTGGGGTGCTAGTTCTATAGGAAGGTGTTCTCTTTGTTGACACTGGAGGAAACGTCTCTCTTCTGAGCATCTGCTTCTGGGCCATCTTCAGATTGCTGGACATCTTTCTTCCTCATATCTGTTTTGCTTACTTGTTAAATCTCTCTCTCCTTTTTGTAAAAAAAAAATGTCAATTAAGCCTACGTTTATGTAACATGTCAAGCTTATATTAAATAATTAATGACGTTTTGTGTCATCTCATTTAGTTGTGATCCCATGATGTGGCATCACCTATTCCACCTTTTATCCCTGTTTCAATTCCTTCTTCTTTCCTGACCATTCTGGACTTTGTCCCTCATTAGATTCTGACATGCTGAGCTCAAGTGGTTGATGGGCCTCAGGTGTGTATACCTCCATAGAGCTATTGTTCCCTTGTCTATTGTTTGGTGGATGGGTCACTAAGGACCATAGTTTCAGGGAGGCTACATCTCTATCAAATCAGTAAGTCTGGTCTTTTTTATAATTTTAGGTTTTGTTCCAAACGTTTTTTCCCACCTGCATCTAGGACTTTCTAATGTGGGTGTTTTCAAAGATGTTGGTAGTGGTCGTCAGGCCCTATCAAGTCTACTGGTCTCCGGGTCATAGAGACTGATATTCACATGGTCCATTCGTTCATTGGACTAATGGCTTCCACTAGTCTTTGATTTCCATCAGTCCTCTGAACAGGTAGAAAGAAATAATTAGATATAAATTTCTCTACTTATGTACATTTTTAAGTGTCCTGGTTTTGCTTCCTTAGAGAACCCAGCCTAATAAAATTGGTATTTTTAGTTCCAACTCTATGTTTACTCTCTTTTATGTCTTAGAGAAAGATTACTCAGATGCATTCTACGCTAATCTTGACTCATTAGCATCACAGAGTTCACACAATTCCAAGTAGGATTTGTGTTAGTCTGGGTACATTAG
>NW_022105908.1:10244470-10251466 GCF_000313985.2 Echinops telfairi | reverse complement strand
AAGGAACAGGCTAAGGCAGCTGCACCCTGGTTCAACTATCAGAAACAAGAGACCCAAGAAACTAGACAGGCAAGGTTCACTGAGCCATATATCTGCCCTTCAATTAACCCCACATGTGTTTATCGTCCAGGTTGGCACAATAAACTTTAACTATCTCAGGATTTTAACCAGAAGTACAGAGATTGAAATTTATAACACATATTCTGGGGGTATAGAATTAAATTCATAACAGGGACAAAAAACATTGCCTATGAATGTAGATATAGTTGAATAAATGTTGATTTGACAACAGAATTAAAATCTAACTGGCTCTTCAAACAAGTATTTACAAAGAGGTTAGAAATGAAGGGTGAGGTTAGAAAAGAAAGATGCAACAATGATATAGTTTTCAAAACAAGATCCTTATATATATTTGTGCATATGTACATATATATGTGTATATATACATTCATAATCATATGAGAAAGCCGTAGAGATATATTAATCAAATCATTCAGATAGCCAGGCTATAATATTGGATATTTACATCTCTCATGACCTCAGGTGAGACTTCAGGAGATTTCAATTTCATTTTCACTTTTTATGAATTACTCAAAATGTCTAAAATAAGAATGAGTTATATAAGCACAAAAACACAGAATAAAGTTTTGCTTTGTTTTTAAGAGAAAACACATTGCAATGGGGGCAGATAATTAATTATACTCAGAAGGAGCCCTCGTGACTACGGGTTAAGCAGTCAGCTGCTAGAGGAAGGGCAGCAGCTCAAAATCACGATTTGCTCTGCAGGAGTAAGATGACTTATCGTCATGGAAACACTGAAGAATCGTTCTATTCTGTCTTTGAGGGTTGATATGAATCAGAATTGACAAAAGGCTAGTGAGTGTGTTTGTTTTCTTATAGGCAGGCATAATGTGGTGACTTCCATAAAATCAGATTTAATAGGACCATGCAGATAAAGCACTGTGAACAACTAAGGGGACTGGGCAGCCTTTAGTAATACAGATTAAAAACATGAACCCCTGTGGTGGTGGCACCATGAAATACAGAGAATAGAACCATACGAGGGATTTGTCAGTTTTACCATTCCACCGAGCTTGAGAGGAAAGCCATCTGAGATAGTGAAGGTTTATTGTGCCAACCTGGCCGATAAACACATGTGGGGTTAATGAAAGGGCCAAGAGATAAATGGCTTGGTGAGCCTCGCCTTTCTAGTTGAATCTCTTGCTGTCTAATGGTCAGACTAGGGTGCAGCTGCCTTAGCCAGTTCCTGCTTCAGCTTCCAAGGCTCACTTCCTGCGAAACATTCCTGAGGAGAAGCCACAAGGACCTACCCAGATGCAGCCATGGGTGCTGGAGCAGCCGTGTGGAGACCCCTGCCTGTGCTGAGATGCTTACACGTTCACTGACTCGGCTTTCCTCCTGCAGTCGGCATCATTGTGTGTGCTTTGTGAAATTGAGGACTTTGTAGATCAGTGTTCGACATATGGGCTATTGTTGGACTTAGGGGCTTGGATAGGATTGGGTTGGGATGCTTTCTTTCTTTTTAAAAAATAATTAAATCACTTTATTTGGGGCTCATACAACTCTTATCACAATCAACACATACATCCATTGTGTCAAGCACATTTGTACATTGTTGCCATCATCATTCTCAAAACATTTGCTTTCTACTTGAGCCCTTGGTATCAGCTCCTCATTTTCCCCCTCCATCCCCCCTTCCCCCCCACATGAACCCTTGATAATTTATAAATTATTATTATTTTGTCATATGTTACACTGTCAGACGTCTTCCTTCACCCACTTCTCTTCTGTCTGTCCCCCAGGGAGGAGGTTATATGTAGATCCTTGTATTCTGTTCCCCCTTTCTCCCTCACCTTTCCTCCATCCTCCTGGTATCACCACTCTCACCACTGGTCCTGAGGGGTTAATATCTGTTCTGGATTCCCTATCTATACCAGTGTACATCCTTCAGGCCAGCTGGATTTTAAGGTAGCATTGGGATCATGATAGTGGGGGGGGGTGCAGAATCATTCAAGAACTAGAGGAATTATATATTTCATCATTGCTACACTGCACCCTGACTGTCTCTTCTCCTCCCCAAGACCTTTCTGCAAGGGGATGTCCAATTTCCCACAGATGGGCCCTGAGTTCCTATTCATTCACAATGCTATGATTTTTTTTTTTGAGTTTGATGTCTGATAGCTGATCCTTTCGACGCCTCGTGATCTCATGGATTGGTATGCTTCTTCCATGTGGGCTTTGTTGATTCTCAGATAGATGGACGCTTGTTTACCTTCAAGCCTATGGGTCCTCAGACGCTGTATCTTTTGATAGCTGGGCACCATCGGCTTTCTTCACCACATTTTCTTATGCACCCACTGTGTCTTTAGTGATCAACCTTCCTGACATGATTGCTGAAGACAACAGGTGCTCAAGCAAAGGTGGTGAAGAAGGATGATCAGCAAAATACAAGTCAGGTCAATATTGTGGCAGAGGAACAGAGGCAGCAGATCAGTAGGCTGACTTGATAACTGTGTGGGCTTCCCAGGCCACCTAGGCTTCTATACTGGATGTGCTGGAGGGACGGCTGGGATTAGAATGAGTCAGAATGGTTGGAGGGTTGACATATATTTTATTTTCATTTCAGAAGAATCATCCTTGAGTTAATTGTGATATTGATTCTCTTGCTTCACTTTATGATGTTAGATGAAGAGGTCAAATTTTGTCACTACGAGAATTTTAGTTTGCATCAGTTTTTATACAGAAGGGGCAATTCAAGCTCAACTAACAACCCAAGCATTTTGAAAATGTATGCTACATTGATTATGATTTATTCATCAAAAACAGCAGAAACTTACTAATATTACAACGTATAGAATTAATTCCATTTTTCCCAAATTGAAGGAAAAGCTTGACAATAAAATTTTTTTTTTCAATTTTTAAAATTCTATATTAGGTAAGGATTTGCATTTCAGACAAATATTTTATTTAACATTTTAAATTCATAGTTAGATCCCCTAATAATTTACCCTTCACCTGCTCCTTAATTTTTCTTTTCCCTCTGTGGACTATCATCTTTCTTTACCAACAAGTTAGCACCGTCCACAGGCTACCCCTTTGCTTTTTCTTCCCTTCTCTCCCCTCCTGCCATGGGCAGTGTCTAGAATCTGTCCCTTGTGGTATGTCTTTGTTTTATTTACATTTTTCCATTATAACAGAGCTATTATATAATATTTGTCCTTTGTGATTGACTAATTTGCTTTCAGCACTATTTAGGAAAATATAGATATCTCTGTTTTTTTTTATGTTGCAGAGTTTGCTAATTTCAGAAGAATTTTCAGAAGAACGCTTTTCATTTCTTTCTAGTTACAGCTTATACTAATTTCCTTTATAACTTGTTATTTTATAATAACTATCATTTTATTCTTATTACTGAATATCCATATTCATCTTTTCTTTGAGATAAACCAATTATGTTATTTGAAAACTATGACAATTTTGGCTCTTCTATTTCAGTATTATGCTTTTTATCTTTGTGGCATTAACTAAAAATTCTAGAACAACTCTGATTAATTACAGTGGTGCTGTGCTTTATTTTCCTTAATGACTTTAATGGAAATGCTTCAAGATATGTATTATGTTTTCTACTGATTTCCCAAGGATATTTTTCATTACAATAGATACTTTGCTTTCTATTATAAATTTTTCTCAAATTAAAAAAAGCAACAGATAGTGGAAATTATCTAATATTTTCCAAATATCTATTGAGATGATCAGACAATTTTTCCTTGTTAGTTTTTAATGTGATGCTTTAAATAAGTACATTTCTAATGCCAAATTAACTTCCTTTGCATTTCTAGTATAAATTCTCTTTGAATCATTCTAATCTGTTATATAACGTACTACAGAATACAATTTTCAAACATTTTCTCCCAATGTGACATTATTGTCACTATTGTTATTGTCCATTAATCATCCTCCGTGGAGGAATCTTTAAAGTGCTTGAATCCCAACCCCACAGTTGTCAGCTGGAACCCACCAGCCTCCCTATGGATAGAAGGTGGGGCCGTCAGCTTCCATAAAGGTTCACCGCCTTGGAAACCTTGTGCCAGTGGACTCCGGCAAACTGGGGGCCTATGAGTTGGATTAGACGCAAATGTAGTAGGTTTGGACTTGAGATTCAACATTAGGAAGGATTATCAGATACATGCTGAATGCAGGGAGTTCTCAACAAACTATATTCTTCCTACTCCCTGGTAAATAATTTGTGACAAGGAAAATACACCTATTCCTCACATACTGACTGTACAATGAACTGAACCATCACATGTATGCTAATGGTGAAAACATCTATTAGGCAATTGTGTGTCAATGGCATATGTCTTGGAGGAAAGAGGTGAGTTTGAGGTGCAAGGTGTGAGCAATGCTTACTGTGATGGTAAAGGTTGTATGAAAATGAAACAAATGTGCTGCTGCAAAATTACAGAAAATTTTACTAAACAAAGATACAAAACTGTAAAAGCCCTGGTGGTGTAGTCAGTTATAGGTTGGGCTGCTAACGACAAGGTCTAAATCACTAGTCTCTCTTGGGAGACAGGTGAGGTTCTCTGCTCTCTTAAAGATTTATGGCCTCAAATGCAAAGGGGAAGTGATGCTTGGCACAATAGGATTCCTATGAGCTAGAAAGGACACAGTGGCCATGGATGAATTCCTCTGGAAAGGGAAGGATTTTAAAAAATCACCAGTGTTCTTTGATTTACATCAAAATGATAGTGCGGGTACTCTTGGGGGGGAGGGTCATCTTGTTTTCCTTGTCTATGTTCATTGAGTTTAAAGGACGAAAGACGTCTGAAGGGACAAGATCAGAGTTGGAGGGTAGATGAGATGAGGGTTCTCAACCAAATACTTAACGACAGTACTTGTTACCATTGAAGAATTAGCGGCTGCATTTTCATGATGGGAAACTATTCCTCCGCACATGGCTGAATTTTTTCTCATCAATGTAATTTTCAATTTTTGTTTACACTTTTCTGATGTTAGAGAAACGTTGGAAAATTTTGACGTTTTGTAAGTTGAGCTAATAATTCTACTTGTAGAAAATTTTAGTTCATCTGGTTATCCCTGAGAATAGAGGTGGAAATTCATTTCAGAAAGTGAGAGCTGTGTCTATGGAGTTTTTCTTTATATATTTAGTGGTAATATTTCTTCCCTTCCTGAATCTGTCTATCTAATTTACCAAAGAAATTACTGTTGAAGTGTATGTATTTTAAGCAATTTGGTCATAGATTTAGCTTAGAAAAAAATTCCAGCTAATGCTTTCACTGTAAAAAATAATTGCCCATTTCTCTCCTTTTTTTCTTCTTGGTTATTATGTCTTACTTCCTCAATATTTTTTTCTTCTTAAAAATTCACTAAATTTTGATCTATCAATATTCTATTTCATGATCTAAGTAAGAGCTGTTCTACTATAATAAAAATATTTAATGTTTTTGCCACATGGACAGTTTTTCTACCAATTTCTTCCATCATATTCTCTTGATTAAGGGTTTGGAGCTTGTTCACATCACTCAGAAGACTTTCTGTATTTTCTACATGTATTTTCCCTTGATCATTCCCCCAGAAGGTGCAATGTTATCTCGACTATTATTAAAATTCATCCACAAATCATGTAATGTTAAGGCATCTCCATCTGTTGCAGCTGTCGTCTGGGTAAGAAACATCTGGATGTAGTCTTTCTTGAAGGTGATAATTGAACTTTTAGTGATAGGTTGAACTGCAGGTATCATACTGGGAGATAGATACACCACTTTCACATCTTTATTTAGATGATCAATACAAAAGGGATATCTAGGGTCTTTTTCTAGTATTCGAACTCAAAAATAATACTTTTTTCAAGACAGTTGATGAATTTGGGGATGAAACGATAGAACACAGTCATCATCCAGAGTTACTTTGGTCGCAAAGTGCAGCACCTTATTTTCCAGTGTCGGGGGATTATCAGAATGGTAAACAGGAAAGAGCTTTAATTTAAACCCAGCAACTTCTCCTCCAAGTACTAGCATGAATCTGTACTAAAATGTCTTGAAACCAAGAATTGAACCTGTCTCTTTGCAAATATAGGTCTGAAATGGCCTTTAAAAAAAAGCCAATTAGCCCATGTTTAAAAATATTGTCTCACAGATAGTCTTCATTTTATATTAATTTGTTCATCCCATCTTTGAATTTTTTTAGCTATTTTAACTTTGATTACCCCTGCCTCTCCAGTTATATGCACATAATATACGTCAAATCTGTGTATGAACCAATGAAACTAGCCTTGTATTCATAGTGCTCTTCTCCCGTTGTTCCTTTAGGTTTTGAAAAGGCTCCATGCTTTCATTTGAATTTCCAATAAACCCATAAAGATCCTGGATTTGGTCTTCTATGCAAATTATCAATACTTCTTCCAGCTCTTGGATTGTCACTTACTTCTTCTTTTTAAAAACTGCCCATTTTACTCCAATTACTCCTCCTAAATTTTATTCTTATCTTTGTTTGCCCAAGTGGTTGAAAGAAATATCCTTAATGATTATCCAAAGAATTGAATGAAACAGCTCTTCACTGTGTACCTCCCACTGACTTTCCACTTGACCTTAAGGATCTTCAGCTTTATAGCTGTATCTTTACCCTTTTTTGGCATTAGAATTTATAGAGTCATGGCTTCTTTGGTCAGACCCATTATTCAGTGATAAGTAGTGCAGGTGTTGTAATGTGAGAAGCTTGTACAATTTGGTTTCAAATTAACAAGTGATCTTTTTGATTATAAAATATGTTGATTACGCTTTTCTGTTGTCTGACAGCAGAAAAGTGGGTGAAGAGAGATGTCGGACAGCATAAGACATGACAAACAATAATAATTTATAAATTTTTAAGGGTTCATGGGGGAGGAGAGAGGGGGAAAAGTGAGGAGCTGATACCAAGGGCTCAAGTAGAAAGAAAATGTTTTGAGAATGATGA
>NW_022105908.1:10238951-10244281 GCF_000313985.2 Echinops telfairi | reverse complement strand
TGAGAATGATGATGGCAACAAATGTACAAATGTGCTTGACACAATGGATGGATGGATGTATTGTGATAAGAGTTGTATGAGCCCCTAATAAAACAATTTTAAAAATGGTACACGTAGGGGGGAAAATGTTGAATACAATCACAGTATAGATCTGATTTACAATAAGTCGAAGTCAGTGTCTTAATTAAGTAGAAGATATCGCAGCTGCCAGCTCCATGTGTAGTTCAATTGCTGAATGCCATTTGAACTGAACTTGGCCCAACTTTCTATTCATTACGAGTCTTGACACCAACACCAACCTCATTGTGAATTGCAATATAGCAATGTTTTGAATAGTAAATCATTACCGTTTATATCTTAGCATGATAACATTAGCAAGTTATGGCTGCAACCTTGTAAGTAGTACATATTGCTAACAATAAGGTGCACACACACGCAAAAGAGTCATAAGTGCACTTTGCTATAACGTGAATACAAGTGGTTAGGAACTAGTTTTCCTTACAATGTTTTACATTTATTTACATGGTTTTCAGTAATTACTTTGCAATTATTTTGGAGCAGATATTATGCCACTTTAGAGAAATAATTTACAATAGTTAAATGCCTGAGTCACATAATACTTTTTTAAAATAGGGCAAGAATTTTAATGTAGACCCATCCAAATTCCAAGACTAATTTTAATCACTTCACATGTCCTCTATATTTAGAGAAAATATTAGTCTGTAGATTACCTTTTAGTGCTCTATTTGTCAAATTGTATTATCTAGGCTATACTAGCTCAGTAAAACAAATTGAGTTACTTCTGTATTTTCCAATTTTATTAACTTTAAAATATTTTAAATGGCAGGGAATTCGATTTTTCTTCACATTAGAGAATATATCTATTTTATTATTCTTTTTTGATTTGTTTATTCCTTTATCACCTTTCCTAGATTTTATCAGTCTTTTCAAAGACTGATAAATTATTAAATTCTTGTATTGATAAATTCTCTACAATGTTCATCAAGATTGTAATTGAAGACCACATCTTTCAATGTCCTGATGAAATGAATTTGTTAATCTATCAAGGAACATCAACAGTCATCACAACACAAAAAGGGTACATCTAATAAACTGAAAATACATATGAAATTGAGAAATAAATGTTTATATTCCAGTAGAAAGATATTTTGGGAGATGGGAAGGAAAATCCATTAGGGAAGTAATAAGTATTTTGCTCATTCCACCACCCTTCTACTCATGTGGGAAATAAACACATTATAACATGATATTAATCTCTAAATGGTATAAATTTAGATATTATTTATGTTTTATAAGTTTGTGTAAAGTAGATTTCTTCCTGTAGTTTCTGAGCACATTTTAATTTCTTTTTAAAAACTTAGCAGGATATATTTTTTACAATATTTATGTTTTTTTAAAAAATCATCAAGTTCAATCTTTAACTTATAAATTCAAATTTAGGTTGCTTGTACAGAATGGTCCTCTAAAGTTATATAGAATATATCAACATTATCAAATTTTAGCTTGATAATATAATCAATTGATAAGAAAGAAAATTCTGGGATCTAGTCCCACATATTCTAATTTAACTGATCTGAGGTGGGCCCTAACAATTTACAGTTGTAATAAAGTCTGGAAATTTTCATTTAAGGTAGACCATTGTTTACACTTAAAATTTTTGCTTTAAGCAAATGTGATAGTTGAGTTTTTTTTAAACATTTTATTAGGGGCTCATACAACTGTTATTGCAATCCATACACACATCAATTGTATAAAGCGCATTTGTACATCATTCTCAAAACATTTTCTCTCCACTTAGACCCCCAACATTAGGTCCTCATTTTTCCCCTCCCTCCCCACTCCCCCATCCCTCATGAGCCCTTGATAATTTATAAATTGGTATTTTGTTATATCTTGCCCTGTCCGACGTCTCCCTTCACCCACTTTTCGGTTGTCTGTCCCCCAGGGAGGAGGTCACATATAGTTCCTTGTAATCGGTTCCCTCTTTCCTACCCATTCTCCCTTTACCCTCCCTGTTTCGCCACTCACACCACTGGTCCTGTAGGGCTCATCCGTCCTGGATTCCCGTGATAATTGTTTTGTGTTAACTTTGCCAGAATTTTCAGGGGTCTAGCAGCTGAAGCCTAACAATCCTCCATGATATTACCGACCACAGTGTCATCACTCTGTAATGGGGATCCCCATGAGTAGCCAAGGAGTTGCAAGAAGGTTTGTTGAGCGATTGTGGTGAGCTGGAATTCCCTTACTCAGGTCAAATCCCTGATGCAATCGAAAGGAAGTTTCCTTAGGGCTTTGGCCTACTTCCTAGATAGTCAATCACCGTTGCTAAGGAAAGCTTGTTTGCTTTGTACTGGTCCTGAATCCTGGATTTGGCTCATTGCCTCCTGGTTCTTTGAAGCTGAGCCAATGGCCAATGATCTGGCATATTGCCTACTGTCTGCTCTCTGACCTGCTATTTGGCATCTGCTCTTTTTAAACTGACCTCTACAGGCCAAAACCTAAATGGCTGACCTAGGATTCATCAGACCCCGAAGCCTATGGTGTTTCTGGAGATCTGATGTTCATCAGTCTGGCCCAAAGCTAAGCCAGTCAGGAGAAACCTCCCGCTTAACATCTGACCCATGGACTTGAAGTCAAAATGGTCTTACTTGATTCCATTTCAGAAACAATTTTCTTAATATAATTTTTCTTTTTATATAAATAAAGGTGTCTCTGGTTTTGCCTCTCTAGAGAATCCACCCTAACACAATAAGTCTAGAAAAACTGGGTTTCAGGTTTATTTATTTTGAATGGGGAAAGAGAATAGAATACATTTTTTCTTCAACGTCTCAGCTAATCAACTCCTCACATTTCAAAAGAAGACACCAAATTTAAAATCAATGCAAATTATCATTTACAAGGATAAGAACTTCTAACTCTTGTTTAGTCATGGCCCTTAGTAATTAGAACAATGCTTGATTCTAAATTAATTCATTCTGAATTACTGTCTATATATATGCCTTCTTAAACTAACTTTTAAAAATTATTTTTCTAAGATAATTTTAAAATTAAGGTTTGAGATAATTCATCTACTTTCTCCTTTTGTCACCCCCTGTTCCTGGTTATTCAGAAAACAAAGGCTCTCCTTTTTCAATTTGAAAATATATGGCAAGATAAGACTTTAGCGCTCTGACCTTCTCCAAGGAAATGTGTGGAAGTTTTAAAATCATTGCTTATAAGTAAGAAAATGGAAAACTCATATAATTAATCATGACCTAAAATTCTGTTCCCTTTTTCTCTTGATTTGTTTAAAAATAAAAGTCAAAGCATTATAGAACTTCTGAGAACATGGGCTCTGAAGGTCAAATAAAAATTTTTGTTATTTGAAAATTTATTACACATCATAATTCCTCAGCTGGTAAGGGAATATAAAACTTGAGTCTTCCCATAAAAACATATTTGCTTCCAATGAGCCAACATATTCCAGAGACGTAAAACTTTAAAAATTAACCTTATATATTTGTTTAAAATAAATAGTCATCATTGGATCATGCCTCTCTGCTCCCAAGTAGCCCCTACAATGATGTATAAATTGACCCTGGGATTCAATTTCCTAAATTAGTATCAGTGTTCCTGTCATCGAGAGCAAGAATATGTATTAAGCACTTTATTTAAAATGTACATACACACCACAAACATATAGCACAGCACAATATATAAACAATATCTAAAATCCATCATATAGGCCATATATAAGTAATCACACACTGGATTCAAATAATAAACTTTACCCTAAGTAAGTAATCACTATTCTTTTTTCAGGAAAGCTTTTTAAATAGTTGAGACCAAACTCAAAGCATTATTTCAAATTTTACAGTTTTCTTGACAGATTAATTTAGGAATAATTCATATTAATATATTTTATAAACATACTTTAAGACATGATAAATATACTAAATGAAATAAATGGGAATGCTTCTAACGCTATATTTATTATCCATATACTAATTACAAATCAGATTGCAGGGTCAATTGCTTTTTAAAATGATTCCTCATTTACTAATAATTAAAAAATAATTAGTGGCTTTGTTAGTCCACTCATGCTATAAAAGATAATGAATCCTTGTACTCTCAGGTTTACATTAGCAAACATTTGTTCTCATGCTCAGTGTATTTGACTGGGTTCGCCATAGAACAAAAGTCTGTGACAATTTTATGTGTATGTCTATAGAAAAAAAATTTGTATCAAGAAATGCCTCACAATTTTAGAAATGAGTAAGTCCAGTCCAATTGAAGCTTGTGAGTTAGATATAAGCTGAAGGCTTCTCCTGATTCCTGTAGCTGGAGGGGTTGAAAAACAGAAAGCAAGAGGAAGTAGGAAAGCACAGGGTGGTAGATGCCAAGGAGAATGGATCCAAGATAAGCCAAATGAGTCCAAGGATGCCAGTCCACTGATGACTTCTGGAACCAGGAAGTGATATAATAGGAGATAGACAATCCAGATGCAGGGTCCAAATCCAACACTCTAAATAGGCTACCTTCCACACACTGTACATTTATATTAGGATTAATGCACACACTGAATGAGTAGCCCTCAATCATCAAGGTTGTAACCAAAGGAAGAAGTTCTATTCTCTCCACAACTGCTTGGCTACTTCACAGAATACCCCATCACAGGGTTGATAACACCGTTAGAATATATCACGGGGCAATCCTGGCCCATCAGAGCTGACATAAAACTGACCATACTCAGCAATCACTCTCTGTCACTTTGTCATACCACCATTTCAGGAGACAGCATATGAAAAAGAAACAATGGTGCCAAAGGAAGAAGTTCAAGCTGCAATGAATGTAATAGCCAAAAACAAATCTCCAGGAATTGATGGAATACCAATAGAAATGTTTCAACAAGGTGATGAAACACTGGAAGTACTCACTCATCTATACCAGGAAATTTGGAAGAAACCTACTTGTCCAACTGACTGGAATAGATCCATATTTGTGCCCATTCCATGGAAAGGTGATCCAACAGGGTAAATGATTGCAGCCTTCAGTATAGATGAGGACTCAATGTAAAGAAGACCAAAATCCTCACAAATGGACCAAAATAGGGTAACATGATGAAAAGTGGACAAAAGTTTGAAGTGAAGGATTTTGTCTTTCTTTGATCTGCAATCAAAGCTTATGGAAGCAGAGGTCAATAGATCAGAAAACACATTGCTTTCGGTAAATCTGCTGCACAAGACCTCTTTAAAGTGCTGAAAAGCAGGGATGTTACTTTTAGGACCAAGGTGAGTCTGACCCAAGCCATAGTATTTTTCATTGCCTCA
>NW_022105908.1:10228938-10237328 GCF_000313985.2 Echinops telfairi | reverse complement strand
AAGGAATCACCTCAAATATAGTAATGAATGTTAGCAAACCTTACTGAAAAACATCTGTATGAGTCTAATATACAAAATCCGCGCACAACATTCTATTCTGAAATTCTGATGTTCTTCACAACCTAACACTCGCTAAGAGCTGTTATGAAATATGACTCAGATGATACGCCCTGACCCCCACCTATTTGATACTTAACTACCTATAAAGTAGAACGCAAATTCTGAAAACAAAACAAAACAAAAAGAATAAGAAAATATTCCATGAGAACAAAATACAACTGTTCCTTTGAATTTCTGAGACTGTAAATCTTCGCAAGAGCAGACGGCCTCGTCTTTCTCCCATGGAACAGCTGGTGGGTTTAAACTGCTACCCTTTCAGCTAGTAGCCCAAAGCTTAAGCTACTCAATCACCAGGGCTCCCTAGACATTGAAGAGAGAAACCTAGATCTAAGGGGAAGAAAAATTGACGAAGTTTGAGGAAATGTCTATTAAAACAAGGCTCTGCTAAGGAAAATTAGGTGAATTCTTATTTGAGTAAATTTAGGATGACTGAATATTCTTGTCCTAATTTTGAACCCGCGAATCTTACTTTAAATGGCAAAGGGACTTGGCAGATGTGATTAAGCTAAAGATCTTAGGATAGGAGATTATCCTGGGTCCTCAAGGAGGGCCCTAAGTGTAATCATAGGGATTCTTAGAAGGAAGAGACAGAGCGGGATTTTCCTATAGAAGAGAGAACAGTGTGATAACAGAAGCAGAAACTTGAATGGTGTAATTTGAAGAGGGAGAGGACACGAGCCAAGAACAATGGATGGCCTTTTTAAGCTGTGAGAGGCAAGACAGTTGGTTCTAAGCTAGATCCTCTGGAGGTAACATAGGCCTGCTGACAACTTGCTTTCTGCCCAGTGATATCTCTTTTGGTTTTATGGTATTAAAACTGTCAGAGAATAAACTTCTGTTGCTTTAAGCCACTAAATTCGTGGAATTATGTTACAGCATGTACAAAAAACTAATAAAGCTAGTACATGAAAAAGTTTGCAACGTTTGCAAATTGAACTATAGATGGAAACACTCCGCTCTGAAAAAAATCATCACACACAAAAGTGTGCTATATGTGCAGTATTTTATTAAATGATTTTCTATAGGAAATAAAGGTAATCTAGCTTACAAGAATTTGAGCATCACAGCTTTTTTTTTTTTTAAACCCAAACCTTCCCGTGGGAAGCTGTATCCTCAGCGCCAACTAACTTATAATCTTAACAGCTGAGACCAATTTCATGGTGGAATTTTTGAAGTCAATTTATGTTCCATCTTTTTAAAAATCATTTTATTAGGGGCTCATACAACTCTTATCACAATCCATACACACGTCAATTGTGTAAAGCGCATTTGTACATTCATTGCCCTCATCATTCTCAAAACATTTCCTCTCCACTTAAACCCCCAGCATTAGGTCCTCATTTTTCCCCTCCCTCCCCACGGCCCCCTCCCTCATGAGCCCTTGATAGTTTATAAATTGTTATTTTGTCATATCTTGCCCTGTGCGACGTCTCCCTTCACCCACTTTTCTGTTGTCCGTCCCCCAGGGAGGAGGTCACATATAGTTCCTTGTAATCGGTTCCCTCTTTCCTACCCACTCTCCCTCTACCCTCCTTGTTTCACCACTCACACCACTGGTCCGCCCTGTATTCCCTGTATTTTCAGTTCCTAGTTCCATTTTATTTCTGAGTTTGCATTTAAAATGTAAATTTAAGATCTCTTAAGTAGCAAATTATTTGTTTAATTTGACAAGCTGCCTTGCTTGCACACCCAGCTGGCTTTCTCTTTCTCTTTGACCCTTTCGTTTCCATGCTTTCTCCCTGAGCGAGTGGTGGCAGGAATACCCAGCCCTCCTAGAACATGGGACAGACAGGATCACTTAACAAAAATCAGTTGGTCGGGGAGAAAGCCAAACACATACTTTTGAAAGCACAAAAGAATTGAAATCTCTTCACTCCATCTCTTCATTCTCCATCCATCTGTATGTCCAAATGCTACAAAGATTCAAATCTTCTTTTAATTAAAAAAAGAAGATTTCAAACTATAACAGCAAAACATACACACATTCAACAGTTTACATGTATACAATTCAGTCACACTGATTATTTCTGAATTGTTCCTCCCTCATATAACTATAAACACACTGTCCCTTAAAGTCCCTATCTAGTTTGTCATTTTGCTGCTCTCAAAGCATATAAATAACCTTTAAAAGAGTACAATGCTCAAGGTATTTTTTTTGAATAGTTAAGCTAAGGTGTTGTTTGGTTTTAAGAAGAATTTGGGTATATGTTGCAGTAACTCTAAAGGCTTATCTCAGGAATATAGTTTCAGAGATTTATATAGCCTCGGTGAGCCCAGAAGAGTCTGGATTTAATAAGACTTTGAAATTCTCTTCTGTATTTCCCTCTTTTGATCAGGATTTCTCTATGGGATCCTTGATCCAAGTGTTCAGTAGTAGTTGCTGGAAGATGGACACCATCTAGTTCTTCCGGTCTCATGGCAAAGGAAACAATTATTCATGGAGGCCATTATCCACATATTCTATTTCCTCCTCCTATTGCTTAATATTCTGCTTCTTCAGTTACTCCAGATGAATAGAGACCAGTCGTTGGATCTTGGATTGACACTTTCAAGTTTTGGGGACTCCTAGTTACTACACAATGAACTATAAGACAGGACAGCACTAAACACAGTATTAGGCCAACTAATTGTGATGTCTCATGAAACCATGACTCTAAGTTTTTAATCAAAGAAACCAAATGCCCTGAGGTGTATAATTATATAGAAAAGGCTCCATCACTATCTTTCCCATTATTATCATTGTCCTAAATATATCAATTACACCTTTTTTGCATTTTAACTTTTTTTTAAAACTGTGTGTAACTTATTGACATCAATTCTAATAGTCATCTGTGAATTCTCTTTTAGTGAGTGAACAGACTCCCTTGGTCTGAATTGAGTCTTCTGGCCTGATTCATGTTACTATAGTTTGGGTAGCCATAGATATTTATCTAAGTGACCACCACAGACTATAAGTGGAATAATTTGCTCCTGTGAACTTTGGAAACAGCTGGTCCTACAGGGATAGAAGAGATAAGCATCCTTTAAGTTTAATGTTGTGTTTCTGTCTTTACTCACGTCTCTGTCAACATTCCCTTTATTATTGCAGGACTTCCCTTCTCACTTAAGCTTCAGAAGCTGGGTCCAAAGAGAACTTCTGGTCTGGGGGGGAGACCCTGAAAGAAAAGAGCTTAAGGGAGCTTCCTCCAGCTATTGTGTTGGACGGAAGTCTAGCTCCACAATGCTACTCCATTACATTTAAAGGCTAAAAGAGCTGGATTAAAGTCTTACTCTTAGATAAATTGTCACTGAAACAAGACCTGCTAAGGAATAGTAGGTATGGTGAATGGGTTAGTGAGTGAATAAGGAGAGATTATTTTGTTTTTCTGGCATGGAGAGGTGTAAATCTGAAATGTGAAAAATTATTGTCAGCAGTTTTAGTTGTATCCACTGCTAAAGAATGATATTTCTGGAAGGTTTATAGAATAATTTGATGGGGTTTAAGGTGAAGAAAGGTTCGTGCCACTTTTCTCACTTTATCAGTTCCCAGAAGTCAGGTAACTATAATAGATAATCATTGTAAGACTTTACCTGTTGTCAGATATTCAATATGTATCCCTAATCGCCAGGCCTTGTGCTAAAGTGTACACACACACATGCTTGGCTCTCACATATTTACGGTCTAGCTAGACTTTTTATTCTCTAGAGTATTGGGACAAAGTCCAGTATTTAAACACCTGGGGAAGAGTGGGAGGGGCAGGGCAAGGCTAAAGAAGAAGTGCAGTTCTTTGGGGATGTCAAACACAAAAACACCCCAAACCTGACTCAATTCCATGGAGTGAACCTAGAGGGCCGAGTAGAATGGCCCCTTTGGGTTTCTGAGGCTGTGAATCGTTCCAGGACTCGGCAGCCTCCTCTTTCTCCAATGGCATAGCTGCTGGCTTTGAACAGCTGGTCTTGTGGTTGACACCTCAATGCATGTCCCATCACACCACCGGGGATTGTGCCAAACACAAGCTTCCAAGCAATAAGGGTAGAAGGAGATGCTGAGCTTAAAGCCTGTCTGAGTTGCTCTTCTCCTCTCTCCCTCTCACCTCTTAAATTAGATGGATAGAATCAAGCAGTCCTAGTGAGTGGAATTCCTTGAAATCTTCATGGGTCCTAAAGTTTGCGGGTTTATTTAAGTATGGAATAGAGCAACCATCCCTTCTTTCATTGCGGTCTTCCTATTAAATTGTAGCCATTTGCTTGCCTGAGCGCAGCTATGTGGTTTTTCTTTGTTGTTGCTTTTCTTCTCTCTCTCTCTCCATCCTCCACTGACATGCAATTAAAAGGTCACCCAAGGATCCCGAGCAAACTGTGCTGGAGTTGAGAGGAGAGGAAGCAGAGGGAACGCTTTGTGCGCGGATTAGCTTGTTTGTGGTAGAGCTAAAAAACATTTCGTTTCAAGCAGAGTTTTAGGCATTTGTCAATAAAACTGGGCTTGGAAAGGGCAAAAATCAGCCTGCTTGTCACAAAGTCCCCACATGCTTAAGAATGTAGCCCCAGCAGAGGAATTGCAAATGTCAGGGCTCATCCTGCTAACCCCACGGATCTGGCCACCCAGTGGAGAGAGGATGTGCTGAGCTCTCTCTCAGATGACCTGAAAGGACTTAAATGTATGCACTTCATTTGGGAGGTTATCTGGAGATACACCAGGAAGAAAATGAAGTAAAGTACAGAAGGAAGTCAATCTGTTATGTTAAATAAGCAGGTCCGTCATCCCTCTGTCAGTTTGTGAAGCCATGGTAGCTTATGTAGTGTTATAATGCTGGAAGCTATGCCTCTCATACCTTAAATGCCAGCAGGGTTACCTAACCTGTGATGGACAGATTTTTTTATAAATCATTTTATTGGGGGGCTCATACAACTCTTATCACAATCCATCCATTGTATCAAGTACATGTGTACATTTTTGTTGTTTTCCTTCTAAAATCATTTTATTGGGGGCTCATATAATTCTTATCACAATCCATATATACATCCATTGTGTTAAGCACATTTGTACATTTGTTGCCATAATCATTCTCAAAAAATTTTCTTTCTACTTGAGCCCTGGGTATCAGCTTCTCATTTTCCCCCTTCCTTCCCCACTCTCCCTCCCTCATTAACCCTTGATCATTTATAAATTATTATTTTTCCATGTCCTACACTGTCTGATGCCTCCCTTCACCCACTTTTCTGTTGTCCATCCCACCGGTGGGGGTGGGGGCAGGTTATATATAGATCATTGTGATCAGTACTTCCTTTCTCCACCACCTTCCCCTTACCCTCCTGGTATCGCTACTCTCATTATTTGTCCTGAAGGCTTTATCTGTCCTGGATTCAATGTGTTTCCAGCTTGGATCTGTACCAGAGTACATCCTCTGGTCTAGTCATATTTGTAAGGTAAAATTGGGATCATGGTGGAGAGGAAGCATCAAAGAACTAGAGGAACGTTGTTTCCTTGGTGTTATACTGCACCCTGACTGGCTCGTCTCCTCCCTGCAACCTTTCTGTAAGGGGATGTCCAGTTGTCTAAGATGGGCATTGGGTTCCACTCCGCACTCCCCCTCATTCACAATGATGAGATTTTTTTTTTTTTAATGCCTCATACCAGATCCTATTGATACCTCATGATCACACAGGCTGGTGTGCTTCTTCCATGTGGGCTTTGTTGCTTCTCAGCTAGATGGCCACTTGTTTATCTTCAAGCTTTTAAGAACCCAGATGCTATATCTTTTGATAGCTGGACACCATCAGCTTTCTTCACCACATTTGCTTATGCACCTTCTTTGTCTTCAGCAATCATGTCAGGAAGGTAATCATCATGGAATGCCAGTTTAATAGAACAAAGGGTTCTTGCATTGAGGGACTACTTGAGTAGAGGCCAAATATCCATTGCTACCTTAATACTAAACCTATAAATATATGCACATAGATCTATTTCCCCATTATCATACATAAATATATTTACATATGTACATGCTTGTATTTAGATCTCTATAAATGCCCTTTGTCTCCTACTTCTTTCCTCAATTTCCTTTTACTTCCCTCTTGTCCCACTATCATGTTCAGCCTTCATTTGCATTTCAGTTGTTCCTCTTGGTTACATTGCCCTTGATCAAGCCCTATCAGGCCTCCCACACCCTCCTCACCATTGATTTTAGATCACTTTTTATTCCCTGTCCCTGAGGTTATTAGCACCCACTTCTTTCCCCTGCCTCGCCCTCTCCCACTTTCCCCCCAGAACCTCTGGTCCTGTTGTTTTCTCCTCCAGATTGTTTATCCCACCTATTTTATCTAAATAGACCAGCAGAGATAATAATGTGCACAAAAAACAAGAAAGAGCAAAACAAACCAACAAAAGAAAACAAAACAACAACAACCAAAAACAAACAAAATGACAGAAAAGAAAGAAAAGCCTGTAAATAGTTCAAGGTCTGTTTGTTGATTTTTAGGAGTGTTTTCCAGTCTAGTCGGATGGGGTGCCACACCCTGGCCCCAAAGTCTATTTTTGGTATTCCCTGGGGACTTTATTGCTCTTTCATCCTTGCTGTTCTGTTGCACACTCTTAGTGTTTCACCTCAGTACGGTGGGGTCAGATCGGGCACAATTCCTGCACTGTGTCTCCAGTGTTGTCCCCCATAGCGCTATGGGCCAGTGAGGTACACCGAGTCTCATAGTGAGGCCAGCCCTATGGTCCTCTGTGCTTTGGCTGCTCTGAGTGGGAATATCGTCCTCTGGGATTGGTGGGCCAGGTTGTGTTCCACTCTCTCTTCCTGTTCCTTCATTTGCTCCTGTGTGCGCTGGTCAGACATTTCCCTTTAGTGGACAGGTCTTAAGCAAAGCTTCCAGACAAAGATACTAGACAGAAAGCCCCATTGATCTACTTTCAAAAATCAGCTGATTAAAACCTTATGAATATACTGGTTTGTTTGCTTAGGTGATATCAGGAAAAACCAATTGCTGCATGATGGTATCATGTTTGGTGACAGACATGGCTACTAAGCGTGAGGGAGACAGTGAAATTGATTGACCTCATGGACACAGAGATGGATTTGAATATGCAGGTGAATATCAGGCTGAAAGGAGAGCAACAGGGCAGAGTTCATTGTGATGTATAAGGGGGGGTTCAAAAGTTCATGGAAGAAATGGAATTAAAATTCATTGGATTTTTCCATGAACTTTTTGAAGCCCTTTGTGCATCAGAATTATCGATGAAGATGAGTGAATGGGACTCTACTTGGTGGCAGCTAGTAAATTATTTCTGTAGGTAATGGGGGCTCATTCTGGCCGAGGGCCTCTGAAGAACACCGTAGAATGTGACTTGGAGTTGCCCTGATCAAGAAGCAAGATAGCTGTGCTCTATATGCACCAAGAGATCTCAGATTACCCAACATTCTCGAAATCATTTATACCCAGAGAAACCTTTGCTGAGGAAAACGGAAGTGTTTGCAGTAGGAAATGGTGTGTGCAGCAGGCATATGAATTAGCCGTTGACCTTGCTGCAACAAGCTCTAACTCTGATGGAGGGGCAGAGCAAAGATCTTGGATCCCAAACCCTTATAATCACGAGGGTGTCAGGATCGCAGCTCGGGATGTGGCTAAAATTTCTTTCCCTAAGGTGACTGTGTTAGTCTGGGTAGACGAGAGAAACAAATTCATAAATACACATATGTATATAAGACAGAGTTTTATCTAAAGTGTAATTGTATATTACGAAAACATCCCAACCCAGCCCAGTCCAAGGCCATAAGTCTGATATTAGCCCATTTGTCTGATAACAATCTATGACGTCCTCTTCAAACTCACAAAACACATGCAATGAAGCCAAATGCAGGGCGATCACAAGCCAGTGGGTCCAAAAGTCTTTGGGTCCAGTGGCATTGTAAGCATCTCAGCGCTGGCAGGGGTCTCTCTGTGGCTTCTCTGACTTCAGATGTCTGATTGGGTCCATGTGGCTTGTCTTCTGCAATGTCTCCCAGAAAGTAGTAGAGAGAGAGAGAAGTATCTTCCGCTTCCAAGGAGGAGGTACCAGATTTCCCAGAATTCTCAGAAGTCCATGCCCACAGAAGTGTCATTGGCTATCTCCAGATTGACAGGCTAGACTCCACTCCTACACGCTGAATCCTTACATTGACACCAGATTAGGTGACTACCACAGTGACTGACAGAAAAAGGAGGACAAAGGAAAGCCGAGTGTCCCAAGTGGACTGGAGCCTCCAGCTTTAAGAATGGAAGTCTATGTCCACATTGTTCAAAGAGCAGGA
>NW_022105908.1:10212002-10227518 GCF_000313985.2 Echinops telfairi | reverse complement strand
TAGCTAGCAATACTCAGCCACTATTTGTCTCTCCAAAGAGATGTTATATGCTTACTTCACTACTTTGCCTCCACTTTATAGGATGAATGTTGACTCTGCATAGTTGATAATCATATCAGCACCATCCCTTGTATCATTCTCCTGAATCTTGCAGAAAAGCCTGCTTAGTCCCGAACTAAATCTACTTCTGTTTTTTCAGAACTTAGATACTTCCAAAATCTTCCCCAAAGCCTTTCTGTTTATCCCTGTTCATTCTATTACATTTTTTAACTTAAAAAAGAAAGAAAGAAAGAAAGAAAGAAAGAAAGAAAGAAAAGAAATGGTTATGTATTGGCTCAGAACGTTGAAAAAAGGAGAGTACAGCAAGCAAGATAAACAAGGATTTGGACGCACTGAGGAAATTCACTGCCATCGAATCCACGTCGACTCATAGTGACCCTACAGGACAGTAGAACTGGTCCAGTGAGTTTGCTAGACCTTACCCCTTGACAGGAGTCGAAAGGCCTGCCTTTCCTCTCTTTGGAGCAGCTTGGGATTTCAAACTGCTAACCTGGTAGTTAGCAACCTAATGCGTAACCACTGCACCACGGAGGCACCCTCTTGAAGGCACAAAGAGACCAGGTCAAATGAAGCGCTGTCTGTGCTCGAAAGCTATTTCCCTTGAACTTTTAAGAACCACTCTTCCAGGCTGGAACTAACACACCCACAAATTCACTGAATAATGGAGGTAGGCAAAGCAGCAGCAGAAAGAGCAGATAGAGACCTGTATTTTAGTGCATTAGGGAAGGGTAGGCGACTGAAGGTCAAGTCTATCATTTCTGCCACATTCTGTTCACCACAGTAAGTTATAGGATCTGTCCAAATTCAAGGAAAGAGAAGTCGGATTCTAGCTCTCAGTGGGAGGCACTGAAATGACAAAAGCACTGGATGTGGGCACAATTACAGTGGGCTTTGCAATCAAACCATTTTAATCAATTAGCACTCATCTTGATTAGTCAGAATCTCTCTATCTGAGAGAGTTTGCATCTTAATATTTTAAAACCACATAGTAAAACCACAACGGCAAGCCTAATTATAAGATCGATATTCTGTGTTTCACAGATATACTTCTTGAAATTTAACAATACAGAACAATAGAATTATTTTATTTATTTATTTTTGAAAGATGATATCCTGATTTCTTAGAAAGAACAGGTAGTTCAAACGCACCATGAGCTGCTTGGAAAAAACTACAGGTTATGTTTTCCCATAAAAATGCCCTACCTCTGAACCCATTTATAGGGTCATGATGAGTGGAAATCCCCTCAATGGCAGTGGGTTGGGGCTTAAGGAGTTTGAGCCGCAACACCACTCTGCAGATGGGAGCATGGTTTTCCGGCAGAAGGAAGCTGTGAGAAGGAAAGTTGCCCATTACCTTTGGCTGTGGCGTCCAGACAGACACCCGATCCCTTAAATGTTCCATTTGGAGAACAAAAGAGTTATGTGGAACACTGTGCAATGACGGAAACGCTGGAATGATTGTGGAGAGAGTGAGAATTCTTTCCACAGAGGCAGCGCGACCATCTTCAATAGGGTCACTGTAAGGAAGATTCAACTCAATGGCAATGAGTTTGATTTGTTCGGAGTTTGGTTTTTGTCAATGACCCCCCCCACCACCACCACTACCAAACATATTTTTTCCCAAAGCTATGTATTTAATTTTTAAAAACAAAACAACCTTATCACCTTCAAAGTAATCTCCAATTCACAGAATACATTTGTCAAATCTGAGATAGCGTTCTTGGAAACATTTTTCAAACTCACCTGTGTGGGAGCTGCCAACACCTCCCTCGTTTTGTCTTACTTCACCACGTCGACGTCATCAAATCACTGTCCTTCCGCATTCCATTCACTGAAACAAAGAAGTCACAGGAAGCAAGGTCAGGTGAGTCAAGGGCATGGGCTGGGTTTGTTTGCTGCCCCAAACGGGAGCACCTAGACGGCTGCTGGAGCAGGTGCATTGTCGTGGTGATAAAACCCTGTCTGCCACAAATCAGGTTTTTTTGTTCGTGTTGTTTTTGTCCCACACTGCTACATTATCTTTTCAGAACCTCAAAATAGAAAGCTTGGTTAACAGTCTGACCTGGTGGAACAAACTCCTAATGTACTAGGAGTCGATGGTTTCGTCTGTTTGAGAAGTTGGTGGCCCTCCCCAGGAAGGGTTGTCGCCAATCGACATTTCACCTGTTTGGGAATGAGAAAACCACTCACGCACTTGAGTTTTTCCCACAGCACTGTTCTTGTAATCTGTGTTCAACATCACAACAGTTTTGACAGCATGTTTCCACACGCTGTTCTCTTAAATCGGCCATCACCAAAAATGAGTTTCAGCGGAACTGCTTTTATGAAACAATTCACTGTGACCTTCCCAGGCAATGCCACTGGGTGCACTAACAGAGCGAGTTGCTTGATGCTCACCCAAGGGGAAAATGCATACTAAGAAAGTTCAACTCTGCCTAGTGCAATTCCAGTTTTGGGGGGTATCCCCTCATATGCACCCCCATACGCATATACACATATGTCTGTGTACATAAATGCATATTTGTATGTATATGTGTATATCTACATGATGTAGGGTTTAATATATCGCCACCACTATCTCTATATGTTAATCACGAATAGAAAAATAGATATGACCTCATGATATATGGAGAAAAAAAATTGAAGTTGTTCAAAATTACATTATCTGGGATTCACCACCAACTCAACTCACATAGAAGCAGCATTAAGAAAATGAAAAGGCATTGCTTTGGGTAAATCTCTTGAAAAAGATCTTAAAATTAAAAAAAAAATCATATACCTTATTTTGAAGACTCATATCTGCCTGCCTCCAGCTGTGACATTTTCAATTGTTTCATATACATATGGAAGCAAGATTGTGATTAAGGAAGACTGAAAATGAATTGATGACTTTGAATTAATGTGTTGTTGAAGAATACTAACCATGCCATAGGGTCATTGTGAGTCAGAATCAACTGGATGCCAGTGGATTTGGTTTAACAAGAAGGGTCACTCTAATAAAATGGCTTAAGAATCCTTGGTGGCACTGTTGAGTAAGCGCTGGACTGGCCACAAACCAATACTATCTGCTCAGGAGACAGAGGAGATTATCTGTTCCCATAAAGATTTGCAAAGCCTCAGAAACACTATAGAGGGTCGATATGAGTCTGAATCAACCCAATGGGACTGGGTTTGGCCAGAATAACAAACACCTGTGTCTTGGAAGAAGTATAGCCAGAATGTTCCTTAGACGGGAGGATGTTGAGATTCCAACTCATATACCTTAACCGTGTCAGGAGGGACCAGGCCGTGGAGACGTATGCTTGGCAGAGAGTTATAAAGAAAGAAGAAGACTTCCAATGACATGAAACGACACAGTGGCGGCAACAATGAGCTCAGATGGAAGAATTATTGTGAGGTTAACACAGGATGAGGCAATGTTTAATTCTGTTGTGCTTCTGTTGTTCGCTGTAGGTTGGAATCAAATCAATGGCCCCTACCACCGATAACAACCTTGGTGAGGAAAGAACTAGGTTTGAGCCTCATTGATTTTAGAGGCCTTTGAATGTGTTAATGACATGACTGCTGATGGTATTGATATAACAAAGCCACAGATTGCCAAATAGTGGCAGGTCCTAAATGGTTGAGTGATAATCAAATATGATAAATCTGGGAAAGCATTCTCCCCCCCCCACTTCTTTTAACCATTTCAATAATTTTCCAAAATACTTGATGCCAGCCTTGTTATAATTTAACTTTCTTTAAACATTGCATGTTTCATTCTGTTTTCTTTAGTCACTGTTTTGGAATCAGCCTGGTGAAGACCATCCCTTTCACGAAATGGTTAGTCAAAGTATTTTAGGCAGGAAGCTCAAACATTCATTGTTTGTCTTATTAAACATTAATACAGGCAGATGGAGAAGAATACAATGAGTGCTGTCATATTAGTCACAATTGTTTGTCTCTGCCTTCCCTTAATATACCAGGTCTGGGTCCTGTGGGGGCAGTGGTTGCACATTTGGCTGTGAACTTCAAGGTCAGCCATTTGAAGCGATCAATCACTCCTTTGGAGAAAGATGGGACTTTCTACTCCAGAGGGGTTACACTCTCAGACCCCCTTTGGGTCGGTTCTGCTCGGTCTGACAGGGTCTGTATGAGTTGGCGTGGAGTCCGTGGCAGTGGATTTGAACTTGGTTGGGAGCAGACAGAAGGGCATTCTCAGCAGTGGCTCACATGAATGAGGCTGAGCTTTAGATAGCCTGCTGAGATTACACAGACTGTAGATGAGGGCAAGCATAGGCCTCAGTGTTTTGTTTTGTTTTGCTTTTTAATCCAGGAAAACAAACAAACAATAAAACTTGTCTGCTTTAAAGTCCAACTAGCTCTCCAGAAACATTGAGGGATGATATCAGAAACTGTATCTTGCATTCCTTGTTTCTCTGCCCTCCATTTGCCTTATGAAATGGAGTCCCTTAAACTCTTTACTACACACTTCAGTTATTCACTTCTACCTGACTCACTAAGCTCCCGTTAGGCTTTTTTCTTGATGACAGACAACAGAGGAATGACAGTCTCTCTGCCCTAGGAAAGGCCAGTCGTGCAAGGATGCATATGGTAAGAGTTCACTAAAATAACATCACATCCTATGATCAGGGAAGTACAGAGTGGCGTGGAAGTACACAAGGAGTGCACCTCTCATCGCTTTACATTTGAAGCCAACTCTGTGTGGGAGCACCTCTTCAGAGAGGAGCAGCATGGAGAAAGTGCGAGAAAAGGACCATCACCATGAAGACTCAAGGTCGGGTGCACGTATCATTGGTCATGGGTCACTTCCTACCTTGAGAAATATGACTTTCAAGTGAATCATGGCCCTGATCCTTGAAGTGAGAGGTTTGTGGATCCATACTATTTTTCCACTCTCATTCACACGTTCTTATACCTGCCTGCCGTTCTATCTTCACTAAAGACCTCATGATCTGAAGAGAGATTTTTTTTTTGAAGGGGCAGTGTTTTGTCAACAGTTTCAGAAACTTACTATTATTGAGTTCTCCCAAACATTCTTTGGCATAGTTATAATAGATCCCATCTTACAGGTAAAGAAACCGAGAAAGAGTAATATATTAACCTACTCAAGGTAAGACTACCTACAAATGAATGTAAGTTGGAGGGAGTGGTAGTATGCAAGTCCCAATGGGGCCAACAATAGGATGAGGCTTTAAGACTAAGATAGTAAAATAATACAGTCATAAAGTAGAACTCAATGAAAAAGACTATAGCCCAAAATATATGGTATAAAAAATCTTAGCCAACCCTGGATGGTGTTTTTAACTGCACAGGCAATCTAACCTTGCAGGAGAACACAAAACAAAATTCTTGCATTATGAGATAATAGACATGCTAGTTAATGAGTCATGGCCCCATGAATGAAGCCAGACTCGCCCTTTATATGGGTTGGAGGGAAATGAGGACAACACATATAAATAGAATAAGGAGATCTGACCAAATATTCAAGGCATGAATTCAGACTGAGCCAAAGCTTGGACATAAACCAGGTCAGGAGCCAAGTGGGAGTGTCGGCTATTAAGCTTTTATATATTAAGTCCACTGGAGACTCATGGTTTACCCACCTGCTGGTGTTGAGGAGCCTCTGAACAGACAACCAGGTCTTCTTAGAAACGCATGAGAGCCAGTTGGGTCTGGAACGCAATTTTAACCCTTCATCCTGACATTGGCACTGACTATACAATCGGAAGGAGCCCTGGTATTACAATGGTTCGATTTCTAGGCTGCTATTAGATAGGTCAGTGGTTCTCATCTGTCAACCACTCCATGGGAGATATATATGGCAGCCTGCTTCCATAAAGATATATAAACTTAGACATTCTATGGGGCAGTTTGCCACTGGATTTGGCTTTGGCTTTGGCTTTGGTTTGGGTACATGGTGAGTGTCAGCAGCTGCACATCAGGTAGACACACACAGTCCAGTGCTTTACTGCAGGTTACACTCCTTTAGAGCAAGGACTCCAAGTCTTAGATGACCTTTCTCCTAAATGAACCCCATGATCTGAGGATCCCTGTTGGCACTGGAGGGTAGGGGTTAGACGACTGACTCACCAGCTTCTCTATGGAGCAAGCAAGGCTGCTATCTGCTTCCTTAAAGATTCACATTCTTTGAGCCCCATATAAAGTCTCCGGGAGTCAAAATCAGTCAGATGCCAGTGGGTTGGGTTTGATTTGGTTTGAGGAAGGAGAGAATCTAGGGTCTCTACTCCCTCCCTTTCTGCCTCCTCATGGTTCCTCACTGATAACCAGACATTTCTTTCTACCACTGGAAGCTTTCAACTTGGACACATTCTCCAACAATCCTGCCCGAAATCTTTCATCGGAATGCTTACTAAAAGCACCACTCCACTTCTGTAGAAAGCAGACACCAGAGTTTTACATTCACGACTCAAATAGTGACAGACAGACAAAAAGATCAGAGAAGAAAAGAGAAACAGACCCATTTTTTTTGATCCTCAAATAAGTGAACTCACCGTTGCCGACACTTTACAACTCTGTTTTCCATTCTTTCTGCATATCCCCTAGATGCACTTCAAAGAACGTTTCCAAAGTTCCCTTGTAAGGAGCTTCTGGAGATCCCTATTTTTCAAGAAATAAAGCTTCAAACGAAGGATCCTTTCCAAGCCCATTGAACAATGATCGACTCTCTATTTTCCGCAAATATTGGTTTCAAATTCAAATGTGTTTTCTTAGCCTCAGATTCTTTCCAGTCTCCTACCCTCCACGTTTTTTTGGTAATGATCCTCTAAGTACTTGTTCATTCAGAATATGTCCTTCAGGATTCTACTCTCACGTCACTACTTATATTGTTCTTGCTGCTTGAAAGGTCTAAGCTAATGTCATTTCTTGAAACTGTCTCTACTTCTGAGACCAGCTTTCTCTATCAAACTTTCTGTTATGTTGCCCAGGTGAATATAAACTTACTATATTTTATGCTTAGCAATATCTGTAATAAACCTTTATTATACCCCATTTTATCATTTACTTTTTACTCTATTGAGTTTTCCCTATTAGATCTGGAGCTCCTGGAGGGCAGGGGCAATTCTGCATATCTTGCATTATGCCCAATGCAAATCACAATGCCAGTCCACATAATGCAAAAAAAAATAATAATGAGTTCAAATTATAACTTACCACAAGAGTTCTTTTCAGAAATTGTCCTGGGCTGAAGTCAAGGGTAAGATAAAGATAATGAGCTTTGATTTGGATAGATGGGTTCAAATAATAAAAATCTTGATGCATTCATTTACTGGTTTCATATAACTTCGTTCTCAGCAACCTCAATTTCCTTATTTGTGAATCCGGATTATAAATAGAGTTAGAGATGATGCCAAAATCTAGCTAGCTAAATATTTGATTCCTGTCCTGCCACTCTTCCCCATCGCCCCAACATAGGACGTTGGGCCATGTATAGGTGAATGTCCAAGAATACTCTTGATTTCTAGCAAGGACTCTAGCCTCAAATGTGTATACTTGCTCTTCCTCTGGTGGGTAGTCTGTTTGTAGACTTAAGGGATAGTCCAATTTCTACACATTTAAACAGATTCCAGATGCCTACTTCACAAATCTGCGTGCTCCAACATCCCATCTTGCTTCCCCCTCGGCTTTACTAAGGCAAACATTGAGGGCTCTTCCAGATCTTATCTTATTCACTGAATGGTACAAATAAAATCCACCCATAAATAGTTTTCTGTAGCCCAGTTTTCTTCATGATCTTTTTATTTTCTCCACAAGTATTCCTATTCCCTATGCTAAGCCTGGTTGAAAGGTCGATATTCCTGAGCGTACCATTTTGTTTTCTACTCATTTCAAAGCTTGGTATTAATTGTCTCTGGATGGAGTTGCTGCTTTGTGGAACAAAGATTGAGTAGTGGTATAGTGACCTGAATTAGACAAGAGTATGGTAAACAAGAAAAAGAAAGAAAAAGGGTATAATGGTCTTTGTGTCAGATTTCGTCTCTTACCACCTATGAAACTTCGGAAGATTTTCTCAATTCCTGTGAAATTCCATTGTCAAGTAAAGATCATCATGCCTTCCTTTTATGGCTGTTATGAAGATCAAGTAAAATAATACATGTAGAGATCCCATCATGGAAACTGACATAAACTGAGTATTAGATACATGTTGGCATCTCTACCTTGGTTCTGAAAGTTATTTACAGCAAGGTCCTTCCTCTGTTTAACTGTAACGATCAGTGTCTTATGAGGGAATCCTAGGAATTTAGGATTTGAAATCTAGGCTACCTTTATTACCATATAACTTTCTGTGTCCAAGGGAAGACCACTGTCAATAGTTAATATCTGAGTGTCTGCAAAAGTGAACTTTGTCTAACATTTAGGTGCCATTTCTAGTCCATTCAGTACTGCCCGTTGGATAAGTTCAAGGTCTGAGACTAGACCTGGAAAGAGAAAGAACCACTAGACCTTTGCTGTTGATTTTTTTGCCAATGGAAATCAAAGGCTAATTCAAAGGTGATCCAGAAGAATGAGGTTCTCCATTTAGTTTATTGTTATTATTCAGATTGGTGCATTACTATTTATTTCTCTTAATTGTCATGATTTGCTCAGCTGTCAGAGGTTCAGCTTGTACTAAGAGTGCAGTTACCTGCTTCCAGATGCTCTGTCTCCGAGCCCCTTCAGGATTGTGGAGCAATGATCCTCCTTCCTGTGTGATAACTGGGGTTGAAACAACGTTGCTCCAATAACTCATTTCAGAGTGGCCTCTCGCTCCTTCCAGGAAGGTGTCTTAAGTGCCCCCAGTATTATGTTAGAGCTGTGAGAAACATAACTGAGGAAGTGTAACCAGAAGGTTTTTTTAACCAGCCTTAGGAAACCAAAGTGATATCCTTTCAACCCCCAAGTTCTGGTTCTCTGAGGACCGGGGTGACAGGAAGGGGGCTGAGGCCTGTTCTTTTTGAGAGAACTAAAGTACTGCAGTGATTGAGAGGATGGGGTTTGCAAGCAATTTGCTACAGGTTCAAGTTTGTCCAGATGTGAGACTATTCCCAGATACTGGAATTCCCCAGGTCCCTGTTGCCTCTTTTGTGCAATGGGTATAAAAATACTCCTTAATCTACACTGGCATGGAGTTACATAAGCCAGTGCATATAAAAAATGAACACGGTGCTTGACAGTATTCATAAATACTTCAAACTACTTAACGTTAAACATTCCCACTTTAATATATAAATTCTAGAGTCCTGGAAAAACTGAAGGAAGGGAATCCAAATGAATAAGGATTCAATTGACTTATCAAGAAAACAAGGAATTTTTTAAGGGGTGGTGGTGGGATGAATGTTGATTAAATAGGGTAAAAATGGAGGCACTTTCTTAACAAGCCGTATCACACCTGTAGTGATTATAGTACTCAACATTCTCTCTTGAGTGAGACTTTTGGCTAGAATTCCAGCAGTTGATTGGATTTTCTGATCCGATTTCTAGGCTTGTGTTTTTGTCTTCGTTTATTTCTGTTTGCTGCCTCCCTGATCTTCCTTTCTGTGATGCAGGATGAATGCACTAAGGCAGGGACCCAGTTGCCTCACTTCTGACCCAGAACAAAGTGTCTCCTTTGTAGAGCTACTTAAGAGTTGACTGACCTCATGAGACCAGTAAATCCTAATGGACCTGACCCCTACCATGGCTATTATTCCACATGCCACCTGTTTGTTGTGCTTCAGGTACACGGGTCATTATCAGTCCCATATCTCCCCAGTCATATGTATGTATACATGTGTGTTTGCCCTCACAGACACACACAAAAATACACAACTACCGAGAGAAAATGAATCTACAGACATCCACAAAAATAAACATCAGATAAGCCAGGTGCACACAAATACAAACATACTCTCACTCTCTGCCATCAAGTCCACTTTGAGTCCTAGGGAATATACAGGACGGGGTAGCACTGCCTCCGTGGGTGTTAGAGATTGTAACTTTTTACTTGAGTTAAGGGTCCCGTCTTTCCCCCATGGAGCAGCGAGTGGTCTAAAACTGCTGACGTTGCAGGTCACAGCTGAACATGTAACCACGATGCCAGTGACATGAAAGAAAATACTTGCAAGTCCACACTTAGCCATCTATACTCTCACACAGGTGCACAGTTGAAGGATCATAGGACTAGGCTATGAGCATATGGAATATATATATATTGCAGAAAGACAATTCTTGTTCTAATAATATTTTATGAGGAACTTTCTCTAGATCAGCAGAATAAGCCCATATACTATTACAATCTGTCAAGAGGAAATAGATAAATCAATTAGTTTTCTCTCTCCTTATTTCATCATCGGAACAGCCTCTCAGGGGACCCCTTCTCACTTGACAGCCAAGTCTCCACCACCAAGCTGCAGGTTAACAGTTCTGTAATTTCGATTTAATTGCTCATTAATAATTCCAATACTCCTTCCCCTTGTTAATTAATTAAAAGCAAGGTTTCAGTAGATTTGAATAATGGGATTTAGTGGACACCAACTATAGTACATGGAGTGTGTGTGTGTCATTGGAATAATCAAGAAGAAACAGTGATCAAAATACTCCTTGCTCCACGTGCCAGATTTTTAGAATGCTAGATACAGTAGGACCTTTGGATTTCAGCACTTCCCAAAATGTAATCCAAATGCTTAAACACTTTTCCAAGGGAAACAAGATTCCGCAATGAAATCAGGCAGACAGAGCAAATAAAACTTTTATTTAAAGATTCACTCGCTCACTGTCATCCCAGTTGATTACAACTCACAGTGACCCTATATAGTAGCATATTAAAATCTCTGATTGCATGGTTTAAAAGACTTGTTCCACTTTGTTCAGCCTATATAGTAGTCTGGGTACATTAGAGAAACAAATCCATAGAAACTCATACATAAGAGAGATTTGATATAAAGGGTAAGTGCGCATCAAGAAAACATCCCAACCCAAACCCACAAGTCCAACATTAACCCATATGTGCAATCCACAAAAGTCCTCCTCCATCTCACAAAACAGATGCAATGATGCCGACTGCAGGAGGAAAGTCAAATCAGTGAATGTTTAAGCATCTCAGTGCTGGCAGGGGTGTCCACACCGGGTGCTCCAGCACCCAGGGCTGCATCGGGGTAGGTCCATGTGGCTTCTCCTCAGGGATGTCTTGCAGGAAGCGAGCCATGTGAGCTGAAGCAGGGAACTGGCTACTCAGCTGCACCCTGGTCCCACCATCAGAAAGCAAGAGACCAGAGAACTAGACAGGTGAGGGTCATGGAGCCATTTTGCTCTGCCCTTCAATTAACCCCACATGTGTTTATTGGCCAGGTTGGCACAATAAACTAACTACCTCAGCCTACTTCCATAAAAATTTGTTTTCAAAAAATGCTTAATTGAGCATAAGTTTAGTCATCTCTTGTATAATTAGCCACCTCCCACTATGTTGTTACTGTTGCCACCTGCCACTCGGGCAACCCTCAAGCAATGCTTGGTCTTTCACCACGGCTGCAATTATTGTGGGTCTGGTCCTCATTATCCATAGGGTTTTTATTGGATGGCTTTGGAAGCAGGTCAGCAAATCTTTATGTCTAATTCATCTTATTTTGGAAAGTCTGCAGAAACCTGATCAGCATCATAGCAACATGTAAGACCTCATCGGATTCGCAATGGTTAGGAATTGAAACCGGGTCTCCTGCATGAAGGCATGAATTACACTACTGAATACCACTGTCCCACTGACCTCCACATCTAGTGGTTGGAAATAAAAGTAACGAATCAATTTCACAGTTCTATGGGTTGGTTGTGCTGAGGGTCAAGATGGTTGGCAGTTGGGCATCCTCTTTTCCTGGGATGCCTCTTTCTCCTACAGCTGATTTTCTATCCTCCTACGAGTCGGAATCAACTCAAGGACCTTGAGACTGGTTGACCGAAAACACTTCCTTACAAAGTGGACTCAGCACAGCTGTAATAGGTTAGAAACCAGCAAGTACCAGGGTTATAAGCACCTAGTTTTGTGAGCCACATAGCATCATTGATATCACATATAATCAGACAAAGCAAGTAAAAAGAACTGCTCAGATTTAAGGTGTATATAAGTCAGCTCCTCAGTTGGCAGACAGTGTTATCTTGCAAAAGAACATATGGAATAGAAAATTGTTGCAGCCCCATTTGGAAAGAAGCAAACACAAACCTCTGAGCAGTGTTTGCAACACAATTTATGAGATAGTAATAGAGAACAATGTGCAAACTTTATAGGTTAGTATACTGAGGTTTGTGGATACAGTGTAGCATAATTTACCTATGGACATCCACGTGAGTACTTCAAAAAACTTGTGAAAGAATTCTATTAATTTCTAATTCCATTTTTTCCAGAAACTTTTTGAAGGCTTCTTGTAAATGGTCATCAATAGAGCTGATATTAGAGTTTAGTCCCCTACTTCCAATTAGTTGTCTTCCCCATACCCCTAAAAACCCATCGCAATCCAGTCAATTGTGGCTCATAGCGACCCTACCTAGAATTTCAGAGGGTGCACATTTTTATGGGCCCAACTTTTATCTGAGAGTGACAGCAGTACTGCTTAATCTTCCCTGCAGTATCTCCAAGAGATGTGGATCGTGAGTGACCCCTAAAACTTTTTTTTCTCTTTATTTTTCAAATCTTAGCCCCTTCGCCTGTTCTTCCAAGCTATACTTGTTACAACAGGAATAACTTATTAAATCAGACAGATTTCTGTGTCCTCATGGCATGGATGATAGGCTCTGAAACTGTCCAAACTTGGAAGTTCTGGACAGTATGGACTGGGTGGGTGTGTTAGACAGGGTTCTCTTGAGAAACAAAACCAGAATGCTAATAATTTTATATGTATTTATACGGATAGCTCTATAGCAAGAAAGAAACAGTTCATTACATTATAAAGCAGTACAAATGGCTCAGTGCAACTCACTCCCAGGAGACAGCTGTGAGACACTGGCAGTCCTTCAAGTCTTGAAGGCCACCAGGTAGTCCTCTGTAGAGCAATTCAGGCTTTCCGGGCACAGGCAGCAGACAGCAAGGCAGGTCACCAACAGTCAGCCAGGTGACAGGGTCCAACAGTCCCCAGCTCAAGAGATGTAAATTCCAATGGTGTGGCGAAGCAGGTCTTGAAGGAACCTCAATTACAGCAACACAGTCCATGGGCTAGGTGTCCGACAGGTAGTATAGCTTGGCGAATTGAGGCACAGGACAAGCAAGGCAGCCGCACACTGGTCCGATGATCAAAGAGCAAGAGACAAGAAAGGCAAGACTCACCAAGCCACTTATCTCTCCGCCCTTCAATTAATCTCACATGTGTTTATCGGCCAGGTTGGCACAATAAACTAACTACCTCAGTGGGTTATCTCTCAAAAGCTTCTTTTAAAGATAAAGTAACCTGGGCTTTTTCCTGCCCACTGTTGTAGCCATGTTACCTAGCGCGTCACTGGTCTCTGCACATTTAAGATTCATAGCCAGGTCTTTGCCTAATCCCCCTTGTCTCATAAAATGTAATCCAACTCAACCCTTTGACATCTCATAACTGAATTTACATAGTGCTTCTCTGCCCCATCAACTTACTCAAATATGCCTTTCATTCTTCTCTAATGCTTAATAGCAAATCCCCAAGTAATTACCCTTCCATGAATTTTTCTTGAACGGATCAAAACAAGCATTACAATTTGCCCAAGCTTTTACTGTCTGCACACTCAGTTCAGGTCCCTGTACTTATTATCATCATGGTTTGGCATGTTCTACAAGATTGTTTTCAATCTACTGACAACATGTTGTTTTACTTTATTCATCATAAATTCAATCTCTGTCTGCCTATCTCTCTGATTTATAGAACTGCTTATTTAAGAATCAGAATTGGCTAGATGGCAGTGGGATTTTATCTATTTAATTTATTCACACTACTTGAGTTTGAACTCAGCTTCTGAAGGTTGGTGGTTTGAGTCCCCCAGTGGTGCTGTGGAAATAGAAGCCTAAGGATCTATTTTTGTAAGATTACAGCAACAAAAAAGGCCCCAAAAAGTCATAATAAAGAGCACACATCTACTCTGAAACCTATGAGTTCTCTTAAGCTTGAATCAACGCAAACATTTTTTATTCCTTAAAGTATGTTTTGCCATAATTCCAGTACTCTGGTCCTTAGACTTTAAGTCATCAGATGAAAGGGCACCATTGGAAGTACTTATGCATATGGCCAAAGCTAAATGTGTTCCTTACATATCTAGGGCATGCTTGATCGCTGTGACTTAATAATATCTCTAGGACAATAGCTCCAGGCAACATTGTTTAAATATTTTGCAATATTTGCCTTTAAATGCTCCATACTTTATTGCTTAGCCAAGCTAAGGGGGAAGAATACCTTCAATGAAGGCTAATGATTCTAAGAAAAATATGCAGCATAAAATACATGAGATTGTAGCTTCATATTCCTTCTCTAGAATATTTATCATAAACAGATTTTTTTTTTCTGGATGGCATTTTCAGTTAATGTGTCACAGCACGAAGGAGTATATCTATTTCCTATTTGTGACTCCTTTCCAAGCAGAGGGGACAGGAGAAAGAGCGATAACTTTGTTGTGATTTATAGAAAGAGCAGCAGGGTGTATTAAGTGCCTAACCCGACCCTTAAATCTAAGATTACCAGAAAACTAAACAGGAGCAGGAGAAAGGCCGGCTTGGGTAAACACAGCCAGTACCGAGTAAATTGTGACAAATATCCCCAGAAATGCTTTTAAAATTCAGATCAAACCTTTATTTGTTTGTTTGATTTCCATTGAGGCTGAGCCGGCAAAAAGCAGAAAAGCAAATATGCTGTTTGGTGGATGTATTTGAGCACTACAAAAAGGCAGGTTGACTTAAGAAGTTCACATGTCAAGGGAAAAATCCCCCTTGAGCCACTTCATTTCCTGGGAGGTGCCAATCTTCCTGGGCCCTGATATTAAAGTCCTCTGAGTGTGACGCTCGGTCCAGTTGGCAGGATAGAGCGGCACATGACATTTTTGGAGACTGGCCTAATCTGATGAACAATTCCATCACATTCCCCTGAAATTTGCCTTTCCAAATATTATCTGTACTCAAGTCAACATGAAATGTCAAATTATAAAAATGCGCTGGCTTAGAAGTGAAGTGCCCTCTAACATGAGTGGAAGTAAGTCCTTGTCCCCTTTCCCCACATGACCCCTGCAGGGCCCCCTGGCCTTTGCAAGCGGCTGCCCTCACATCCACCCACTCCACTTCCTCCCTGCCTTTCTATTTTCAGGTTCACTAGCATTACTCACTGATTTTGATCCTATTGCTGCTCCTGGGTTACCCAAGTTCATATTGATGGAACGGCGGCTTGCTTGTACTCTTTTGGAATGAAATACATTAGAGGCAAATACTGAAGCAAAGATGTGAGGGCACTCCTAAGGAGAGAACAAGGTGACTCTAATCTT
>NW_022105908.1:10209909-10211684 GCF_000313985.2 Echinops telfairi | reverse complement strand
GAAGCGTTTGTAGAAGATCGAGTGGTTACTACAATGAGGGTTCAACAAGCATTGACTCAAATACAATATTCAGCTTTAGTCTGTAAGAAACAGTTGACATGTCTTTGTTAGGGGCCATCAAGTGGGTCCCGGCCCATAGTGTCCTTATGGGCATAGAGGAATGAAACCCTGGACGGTCCTCTACCATCCTTTTATATGGGTCGATGCCTGAGCCCCTGGTTGGAGCCACAATGTAAAGTCCATTTCATTGGGGGCCTTCTCCAGCATCACAATTCAATTGCATTCATTCTTCTTTGGTCTACTTTTTTCATGCCTAAGAGGCCATGGAAAATATCATGGCTTGGGTCAACCACACCCTTAGTCCTAAAAATAACATCCTGGCTCTTAATCACTCTAAAGAGGTCTTGGGTGACAGATTACATGTATTTTGATCTCTTGATTTCTCTTCATGGTGGAGCCAAGCAAGACAAAATCCTTGGTTTCAAGTTTTGCTCCATTGATCATGATGTGACTTACTGGTTCAGTTGTGCGGCTTTGGGTTTTCTTCATATTGAGTCAAAACTCATACGGAAGGTTGAAAGCATTCATCTTCAGCAGCAACTACTTCCAGGTTTCCTCAATTTCAGCAGCAAAGCGGTGTCATCTGTGTATCACAGGTTGTTCGTAAGCCACCCTCCAATCCTGCTGCCACATTCTTCTTCATAGAAGCCGGCTTCTCGAATGATATGATCAGTGTACAGCTTGAACAAGGGTGCTGAGGAGATACAACCTTGACACATCTTTACTGATTTGTCTGTTTTCACAACTTCCTCTTGATCCATCTACAAGTTCATCATAGCACAATGAAGTGTTCTAGAATTCCCATTCTTCTCAAGGTTATCCATCGTTTATTATGGCCCACACAGTTGAGTGCCTTTGTAGAGTCCATAAAACACAAGTAAACATCTTTCTTGTATTCTCTGCTTTGACCTAAGGTCCACCTGACATCAACAGTGATATTCCTCGTTCTACACCCTCTTCTGAATCTGGCTGAAAGTTCTGGCAGTTCCCTGTCAGTGTACTGCTGCTACCATTGTTGGATGATCTTCAGAAAATATTTACTTTCATGTGTTATCAATGATATTGTCCTATAGTTTGAGAATTCTGTTGGGTCTCAAATGTTTCCTTTGGATTGGGCACAAATATGAATCTCTTCCAGTCAGTTGGCCAAGTAGTTGCTGCCAAATTTCCTGAATAGACAAATAAGTGATTCCAGTGCTTCATCAGCTTGCTGAAACATTTCAATTGGTATTTCATCCATTTCTGGAGCCTTGTTTTGGGCTAATACATTCAATGCCACTTGGACCTACCTAACTTTTGCAAAGTAGGTGCTTTCTTGAAGGTGACTTTTCTTTTCTTTTTTCTTTTTTATGTATAGCTTTTTATTTTGAATTAGGTTGAAGTTCACAGAGCAGACCATCAGCCACTATGTCAATGAATCAACAATGGACACAAATACAACCATGATTGGGAGGATGGAATAGGGTGGGCATTGTTTTTCTCTGTTGTACATAGGATTTCTTTTCTTTTTTAAAAAAAATCATTTTGTGCCAGGCTTCAAACACCAAAGGCGGGGAGAAAAATCATATCCTGGTCAATGAGGGTGGCATGTGATGGGGACCCAACGCCCATCTCTAGACAACTGGACATACCTTGCAGAGGGGTAGAGGGGAGATGAGTCACTTAGGGTTCAGTATAGCAATAATGAAACCCACAACCTTCCTCTAGTTCTTAAA
>NW_022105908.1:10201676-10208505 GCF_000313985.2 Echinops telfairi | reverse complement strand
TTTTTTGTTTATATTCCTTAAATCCAAGAGCTTTTTGAAGTATTTCAACAATGAATAAGATGGGGTATTAAATGCAAAAATTTCATTTTAAATAATATTATTTCTGTATTTGCTTACTAGGGTTTAAAACTATAAGCAATACATTTATTAAATGAGACTGGTAGCATATAAAGGGATTGACCAATATTTTGGTTAGTCTCAGGGGGCTGTCATTGAGTTCAATTGCCAATTGAGATCTAAATCAATACAAAAAGGAATATAGATTGATTTCAGAAGTATGTTCACCTAATGCAAGGCAGACATGAGCATATATAGTTCTCTATTCTCTACCATTTTTAATGAGTCTTCAAGGCCATATAACTTTAGAAGGCCTGAACTTAAGAGAATCTTTTTAGTTGAAGAAGAAATCACTTTCTAACTATAGTCCATATATCACAAAATGCGGACAGAGAACCTGCTTCAAAACCTCTTACGATTCCCAGATGCTGGGTTGTTCCAAAATTTCAGATTCCCAGGTCGATGATTCTCCATTGGAAACAAACACCGGATAATTCTTATGCAAGCCAAATCTTGTCAGAAACACTGTCATTCTGTGTTATCCACTGGTAGAATATTGGATATTAATAATCTAAACATTTTATTTGTCTGATCATGGAATTCATTCATGACTATGTAATAATAGTCTGACTTAATTATTATCCACATCTTGAAGATGACTGTAGTATGGAGGTTAAATTGGTCATTTATTTCATGAGTCCCCTTTCCTTGTCAATATTATGGCATGATGAAGCCAAAGAGACAAGAAAGATTGATAGCCTCACTCATTAGCGATTCCAGGAATGATTGGTACCTCCTGGATTTTTCTGTTGATGTCCCTTTAAACCTGAAATAGTCAGCAGTGGGAGGAAGCTGGCAGATCTGCAGGTGGAGCTGGTGATAGAAGATGGAGAGGGTGAGGGGTGAAGGTGCAAAACTTCAGCAAGGGAAAAAGCTAATCATCATTAGTCACTAATCATGATCAATCAGGAACTCTCCAAATTGGGGTATTTATCAGTACATTGTTGGGAGAGTGTGTGGAAATCTTAAGAAAGTATGTGTGAGTGTGTGTGTATGGGTATTAAAAAGACAGAGAATGGCAGCAGGGTTACTGGGTAGAGCAAGAGAATGTGAAAACAATTGTACCTTGGCTTCTATTGTCTTCTCCAGCTGAGACAGACAAAGCCCGCCAAACAGCTGTGATGGCTCTGCAGTTAGCAGTTCGGTTAAAGACACAGTACACAGACCACTATGCACACAGAGAATGTTCCATAGCGATCTGAATTGATTCTATTTTAATGTTTAAGGTCTCCCATGAGAAGACACAATTATCAGTTCTCTGGTTTGCAAGAATATGAGAACCTCGTGCTGGTTTAGGAGGCAGGGAACATTGGGCAAAATTGGGAGTACTGTAGGAGCAGCAAACTCTAAGGAGAAGCTCAATGTCTCTCTTCAAACCTTCCCTCTCAAGGAGGGAGTTCTGACATGACTCAGAAACAGACAGTCATTGGACACCCAGAAACCACATGTTCTGGTTGAAGTTGAATAGGGTAGCTAGACTGGAAACACTCCCCTTTCCTCCTTTAGTCTTTGTATTTACTCATTCTTCAGATGTTTCTGTACGTATTCTTTATCACGGATGCTCTTGTTACATGGAGAAAACCCCATAACACATAGTCGAGAAGTAACTAAAGTGAGGCTCAGGGGATAAGATTGTAGAGAAAGCTGATTGGGCAGCTTCTTGGGCCTGAACTGGAACATTCAATATAGTTTTTAAGGGCACATCCTTCATGGTCTTGGAGGTAGGGTGGTACAGTGTGACAACTAGAAAAAGAACCCTTGCTTGGTGACTAAAGAGGGTATTGTCCATAGTGTATTATGGACTGTGAAGGTACATAATTTCTTGTATATAATATGGTGTCCACTTGAGGACATTGATCTGTCAGGGTTACCAGGCATCCAACCTATCTTCACCAAGAGATCCAACTGATGAATTCTAAAGGGGGAGGTGGGAAAACCTGTGTGCAGCACATTCAGTAAGACCTATGGTTACTTTGCCTGTTGTTCTCCACTTACTTCCGGTTGCTTTCCTTAAAACTGAGTCTGATGCCCCAAAGAATTAGTAATCATAGATTAGAGGCTCATATAAGGAGGGTACAGTTATTTCAGCAAAAAATCCACCAAGTAGAGCTAAGAGATAGAAACATGCCTAAATTTTCAGCAGGTCTATAAATAGAAAATAACGGGGCAGCCTCAGAAGGTTCTCTTGCTTGACTGTGGCTTCTGCGAAGTCTTTACTTCAAGCACGATTCCTATTTTTTCAATATCAACTGAACATGATGCTGAAAATTATGTCTAGAAAGATGGGTACTCATTGTACTTTCCCTAGAGCTCAATTAACCTTTGTGTATTTCTCACCAAAGTTAAGACCCATGGGCCGGTGGCAATGCAGAAAGAGCATTTGTTTGTCAACTGGATGCTCTGAGAAACTGCCATTCTGCTGCAGTAGATGATTGGGTGTTTGAACGGGAAAATGCACTCCTATTTAGCTTCATCACTAACTTTGTCTACTTATCTATATTATTTATCTACTGCCTATCTAGTTGAAGTTTTCTCTTTTTCTAAATTCTTTCTATTTCAATGTCATTCTCCATGAATCTATACGAATAAATTGAGATCATGAAGATTATTTCTAATATATAAATCAAAAATAACTTTTGTTAGATGGTAAAGCTTAGTAAAATTGAAGCCTGGGGCAGATCACAAGCTTTTAGGCTGGAAAGGAATGTGGCCAATACACATGACATTCCATTTGCACAGTGTTTGGCCCCTTATGAGTATTCAAAAATTATTGTTCAGTCAAGCACCTTATAAGGACTCAAAAATTATTGTTCAATCAATAAATGAATGTCTAGCAGCCTTTGGATCACATCCTGATTCTTCATTTTCTCAGTTTTGTTTCGATCTGCCGTTAGCTTAGGCAGGTACCCAGTTTTTCTCATGGAAAAGTCCCATATGGCATCCTCTGTAATTTCTACATCAAGCTCTTTACTAGCCCTGCAATGAACAAGTGTTTCTAGTGGAACAGCAGCAATAGTGACGTTGCCCCTGATTCTGGAGGAAAATTAGTGGTAGTGATAACTAAGCATACTTGACAAGTAAGTATCCCTTTTTCTGAAAGCAGTATGTTGAGGGACTATGGGTAGTCATAGTAGTCTAAGGACAGCTCCTGGTGAGGGGGCTATAGACCTGAGGGCCATAAGTCAAGCTGAATATAGAGATGTTTAATAAAATTCCCAGGAGATGCTTCAAGCTCATCCCAGCACTGTCCAAGAGTATGGATCTTCCTGTACCACCATCTTGTTGTTGTTATGTAAGTGAAAAGTATTAAAAATATGTAGAAATTTTAAGAAGGCTAAAATTCTTGTAGACAGGAAAACAAGTATAGGAATATGATTCCCATTTCAGGTTTCAGATATTCCATTTCATGATTTTTTATGGTTTGTGGTTTATATACTCTTTACCCCCCAAAATTATAACAAATAAACCCCAATTCCTATGATTGAGTTCCTTTTGATGCACAGGGCCCCTAAACAGAGTTTCTGAGATGACTGCAGAAGAAAACATAAATTTACTCCTGTGAAGAGACTGGTGGATTTGAACTGTTGATCTTGTGGTGAGTTGCTCTACCCACAAAACCATCAGAGGTCCTTATTTTAGACCTGGAAAATTCAGGGATACCACCAGTTTTAGGATTGATTTAATTTGTATTTATTTCCAATGAGCAAGTACAATGGGGAGCTTGAAGATAATAAGAAACTAGAGTTTAGCCAAAATTTATAGCAGGGTGGGGAACATCAAGCTCACGTGCATATGAGCCCCAAGAAATCATCAATTCCAACTAACATCACCCACTTCAACAACGAGAACCAATTCCAGCCATCACATTAGGAGTGAATTAATGAAATGCTATACCAAATATAACAGGCTAATTTTAAAATTATATATATATAATGATATATATATATATCATTCCATAGTTCACTCACATCAAGGAGAATTGTACAATTGCTCCCACCATCAGTTTCCAAACATTCCTTTTCTACAGGGGCTCCTTGACATTGTGTCCCTTCATGTCCCACTGCACCAATGTACCCACCCCACCCCAACCCAACACCCTTGTTCCACTTGCTGCCTCTATAGGTTCCTCAATCCTGGGTTCCATATATCAAAAACCACAAAAACGTATACCACAACTTTAAGAGGTTGACCTACAATGACATGGCACCTTTGAGACACACCCTCATATGAACAAACTAAAACCAAACAAAACAATACAAATCAACAATACAGACAATTTTTGAAACCAGATCAGATCCAGCATGCATTGTAGGGCGAAGTTTTAACTCTTCAAGTCATATTTACACCTCTGATCTTCTATATTCAACTCTCCAAAACTCTCTATTTAGTAACCACTTTCCTCCCTTTCCTCAATTGTAGATAGAGGGAGTTCTCCTGAGACTTATTTAATATGTAGTTCCACAAATGAAACTTGAGCACCCACTGTCAACCGTAGCCTCTGTACTCCATAATTTCATGGTTTAGCCTCTGATACTAATCCCTCCTTTGACTCTGGATTATATGGTTTACCATCCTTAGGTGACTGATGATGGCATGCTTCTGACATGTGGATTTAGCTGACATCTCACTTAGATGGCTGCTTGTTTGGTAACATGTCTTTAAGATCCCAAACACTACTTTATCTGCTAGCTGGGCACCATCTATAGTCTTCACCACATTTTGCTATAGAGTCCAATTCTTCTTTGTTTTCTCATAGAGTAGTTTTTAACTTGATAATTTCCAACTTGAAAGGCCAGGAAATTGTGTTATAAAAATACAAATGATTTTGGCAGAAAAAATTTCCCCACCTGATACACAATTAGCTCTACCAGGACCCATATGTCAGCTTTTCCACTTATGGTGCATTCCATGTTGCTGTGCTTCTGGGAACCATGCCACTAGTACTTCACATGTCAGCAGAATGACCATGATGGGCAGGTTTCAGTAGAGCTCCTGGATTAAGGCAGACTTGGAAAAAAAGACCTGGCAATCTACATCCAACAACTAGCCAATGAAAACCCTTTGGTTCATATTAAAATATTGTCTGAGACAGTGCTTGAAGATGAGCCTTTGATGTTGAAAGGTATTGCACATTAGCCACAGCAATTGATTCAAGGATATCAGTGATCTTGAAGGTGGTGTAGGATCAGGCAACATTGTATATAAGCTCACCAAGAATCAGAGGTGATTTAATGGCAACTAAACAATAGTAGCAAAGTTCAGATGAAAGTTGCTACGATTGTCTTTGCATTTTCCAGTCCAAGTAATATTACTAACAGTTGTGAAATTAATGGGTTCGTTCCATTTATTTTCTTTCAAGCAGTCACCTCTTAGGAAAGATCAGCACAGAAGGTTTGACTGTAACTATGCATGCGCTTTGAGACTCCTTAATAGTTCCTCTGGAGAAGAAATGATTGGCAACCATGGGACACAGGAAATTACATCAGTCATTTGAGATCGATTTAGCAGGCAGCCCTTCTGCTTGGTCTTTCATAGAAAGATTAAACAACAGAAATTTCTGAAGGAAACTGCAAGCATTATATATTTGTTGACATAATGTAGAATTCTTTGTTTGGAAAAGCTTTCAAATATATACTCAGGTGATTTATTTTAGACAAACTGTTAACCATTACAAGTTTGTCTATCAACCATACTGCCACAGGGTTAATGGCAACTCATAGCAACTTTGGAGGAAAGGGTAGAGGTGCCACTGTCAGTTTACAGGACTGTAACTCTTTGCAGGATTAGAAAACCCTATCATTTTCCCATGGAGCAGCTGGTGATTTTGAACTGCTGACCTTGTAGTTAACAGCCAGATAAGTAACCACTATGCAATAAGGGTGTCTTATTGTTGTTGTTCTTCTTCTTCTTTCTCTTCTCCTTCTCCTCCTTTTCCTCCTTCTTCTTTGTAGTCTTCTTCTTCCTCTTCCCTATCTCTTCCTTCTCCTTCTCCTTCTTCTTCTTCCTCTTCCTCTTCCTCTTCCCCATCTCTTCCTTCTCCTCCTCCTCCATCTCCTCCTCCTCCTTCCCCACCTCTTCCCCCTCCTCCCCCCACCCCCTCTTTGTCTTTATCTTCTTCAGTTTTAGCTTCCAAAATATGTTTGTTTCTTATTTTTTTGAAAATATATGGTGATTGTAATGGGGATCCAGGTTTATTAATAAGACAATTTCCCAAGGGACTCCTGCAAGATGCACACATTTTACATTGCAACCTGTGATGCATGACAGAAAGTAATCCTGCGATAGGTATGAAAGATGCTGTACCATTTTCTTGTCGTTTTCAAAGTTGCGTTTGGAGTGTGGTTCCTTGAGTTCCTAATGGAAAGTTCCAACTAGATCGACAGTTCCTAATATTAGAATAGACAATTGTGGAGAAAGTACTATTCTATGACCTTTTCAGTTGCTAAAATATTCTACTGGGTTTCAGACTGACGCCTATCAGACACCATTGCTATGTCCTGACAACTACAGGTCCTAAGGAGTCTTCTTTTTTTTTTCTTTATGCATTATTTTATTTTTTTGTAGTTTCCAATTTTCCTAGGTTTATAACTTACAGGTGCTGCATTGTGATTATTGATGGATGTTTACAGTTGTTTCTTCTTATTTTGAGTCATGTCACATTAGCAAAAGATGCTCCCAAAGGCTTTAGTCCATTCAGGTGGTTAAGGTCCAT
>NW_022105908.1:10198522-10200791 GCF_000313985.2 Echinops telfairi | reverse complement strand
TCACATCCGTTTTCTATGGAGTTTCTTTAAGGGGACTGTGGAAACAAGTTGAAGCTATGAAAGTTCAGACTAGGGTGAAAATTTTCCAGACCCAGAAAAAGAAGAACCCTGGATTACTTCAGAAAAAAATTCAGAACAGTCAGAAAGAAAAGTAAGGCACCATTTTCGGCAAAATCCCATGGTCACAGCAATAAGAACTCTCTCTTAAACTCTTGGCAAAAGTTGCTCCCTATATGCCCTGATTTCTTCAGGGAAGCTCAGAACCATTCTGTGCTGTCAACTGCTTTCAGTATGACTCTCTTTCATGACCGATCCCTTAATCTCAACCTTTTCACAGAAACCGTATCAGGTCTGAGTTAGCATGTGTCTTTCTTTAAAATAAACGAAGGCAGACCTTCATAATTCAGATTTTTTGTACTTCGGAGGTTCTGAGTTTGGTGAACATTGCATGAGGAAGGGAGGGTGTCTCTGATTACACTGGTCTGAACATAAATTGAAAATCCAGGTGTAGGCAGAGGAATTTAGATGTAACAGTTGATGGTTGCTAAGAAAGCAGCAGATGATGAACCAGTCCTGAGAACTCACCAGTCTCACTCTGCAGAAATTGAAAAGTCAAATGGACAGGATCTGTGAAATGGGAGAAGGCATGAGGAAAGCCGTTCAGGTGGATGACGACCAGTTCTGTAAGGTTCAGGAGAAGCTAGCCCAGTTAGAGCTTGAAAATAAGGAACTTCGAGAATTATTGTCTATCAGCAGTGAGTCACTTCAAGTCCGGAGAGAAGGCTCAATGGACACTGCTTTCCAAGCCTTCAAATAGCTCACCTCCTGAAAGAGAGTGGAGATCGTCTATCAAGAACAGACATTCTCTTTCCTTTGGTGTTGTTTGTTTTGTTGCCCCAGGCGTGATTTAGTGTTGATTAAAGGTACCAGGTGGCAGTTTAGAATTGCCAGCCAATGTGGACTGCCCACAAAACAAGTTTCTAGTGTGTTAATGAGAGCACACACTGAATTTCACCATTCCTTTCTCCAAGAGATGACTCTTATTTCTGGGACCTCAGTGTACATAAACTCTTTCAGTTCATTTTACTTTTTACCCATCTATATATGACACTGAAGGACATTTTATTATAAACAAGCAATTTTGTTGCGCATAGCATTGCCAAATGAAATTCTAAAGACTTTTAAATGAGAGGTAACTTTAAAATCTGTTGTACATAAACCTGGGTTTTTCTCATTTTGCAAAATGATATGATTCTATAGAACTAGACTGGCAGATTCTGTGACTTGTAATGTCATTCAGGTTTTAAGTGTCTGGTGCTAACAGACTTGTCATTCTGTGGTCTGATGTTTTCACTCTGAGTTTGACAGGACTACGCCTAGTCCCCCAAGGAACATGTTTCAAAGTAAATCTACAAGTGTGTTTTCAGTTTTTTTTGGGTTGTTCTTGGCCTTGTTAGTGTAGTGGTTAAGAGTTGATCTGCTAGCCACAGGTGGGTAGTTTGAAACCACCAGCTGCTCCTTGGGAGAAAGACAAGATATTTTCTACTTCCATAAAGAGTTACAGGCTCAAAAACCCACAAGGGGGAAAAACAACAACAACCCCACAAGGGCAGTTCTATGAGTTAGAATCAACTTGATGACAATGAGTCGATGATTGTCACATTCAGAGTGTTGAGGAACCTATCCGTCTGCATATGCACGCACACATGTACACTTACTCCACATCCTCAGAGTGGATTTTATTTATTCTGCTTAAGTATCACTATCTGCTTTAGTACTTGACTTTCTTTTTAGACACATTTTTTCACAATGAAAACTTTTTGTCACCTAATAAGAATTACCATTGTTGACGTACTATTGTAGAAAACAATGAAGCAGTGTTGAGATTCAAATACGGGGTAGTCAGCTAAATTTACTCATTAACTCATTCTCCCTTCCTTGTTTATACTTTATAATTGCAAGTGTTATACTAGTAAGGTTTTTCTACAAATAAGTGAAATACTGAATGCTAAACTTGTCAATGTTTCCCAATAACACCGAGCATCATACAGATAAACAGTATTAAAAGAAGTTTTTTGCTAAACAAAAACAAACAAACAAAAAACCAGCATGCCTTATGGCTTCTCCTTCAATCAGTGTCTTTTTGGAAAATAATAGATATTTGATCTGCACACTTCTTATATCAGTATTAAGAAACTATTTTGATTCATCCAATGGTACAGAAAAGAAGGACATTGTTGCCACGTGCTGTCGTGTTGGTTCCGATGCA
>NW_022105908.1:10194014-10195045 GCF_000313985.2 Echinops telfairi | reverse complement strand
AAAAAAAGAAATAAAGACACTGTCATGTGTTAAAACACATAGCTCCCTTCTGGAGTAGCTGGAATTGGTGATAACAAACCACAATAACTCTGCATTTATAAGTGGATTTGAAATTTGTTGCTAAGCATTCTGCAATTTTGGCAATTTTGAAGGTGAGAACATGTTACAGAATAAAATGTCTTAAAGAATATCAGTGTTAAATCAATTTTAATTTAAGAGGCTTATTTCTATTTAACAAATTACTTAAGCGTGGGGGAAGGGATCTATTGTAACTCTTTTCTTTCATTTCCTTTGCCATCTGTCAGCTAAGGTAAAACCTCCTAATCAGCATTTTTTAAAATTATGTGATTTTTAAGCTCATGTTGTTTGCTTAAATGTGTACTATGTCTCAGTTCAGATTTACCAGCAATAAAACTGAAGGAAAGTTGAGGGATTATATTTAGTGGTTAATAAATTAAGTGCCAACCACTGAAGCTGCTCAAAGTATGACAAGAAATGTGTTATTATTTTACGTCGTCTAAAGAGACACAAACATCATTCACTTTGAGGACATACATTCACCTTGATTGGCCTGACGACAGGTGAGATGTCTTGCACTTAAGTTTTCCCTTGCTTATTCCCATTTTCGAATAAACATTGAGAAGTCAACATAAATTTCAGACAGTTGTAAAGATTCTACAAATTTCAGAAACTTGATACATGAAATAGCAGTGAGCAATGTTAGATTTGGTTGAGATCCTGACAGATACTGATGTGAGCTATTGGTCAGAGGTCACTCAACTTCTAAGAAGGGTGTTGGAGTAAGCTCTTGGCCATATGATTCACATTCTGACTACTTTGGCTAGAGAGTAGAAGGTTTCATTGGGAAAAAAGGTGATTTCATATTGAAAATTTTTAGGATTTAGTATGTATGGAAAAACAAGTAAAAGTATTAGCTTGGGTACTTTAGAGAAACAAATCCACAGAAACTCATGTATAAGAGAGAGTTTTATATAAAGGCTAAGTGAGCATCAAGAAAACATCCCAACCCA
>NW_022105908.1:10191041-10192056 GCF_000313985.2 Echinops telfairi | reverse complement strand
GGTATCGCCACTGTCACCCCTGGTCCTGAGAGGTTCCTCTGTCCTAGATTCCCTGCGTTCCCAATTCCCGTCTGTACCGCTGTGCATCTATCCAAGACATCTACCACCCCGTCCACTGGAACATTAGAAAAGTATAAATTAAAAGGGATGCTTATTGAGAAGACCCAGATACTGTTGCAGGTTCACTATTGAAAAGCTATCTTTACTCTAAATGTCCTTGGAAGGATGACCCTAGATCTAGTCAGTTCGCATTGACCATTTCAGCAAAAGAGATGGATTGATGCGATGTACACATGCAAGAATGTGCAGGTTTGGTTGAAAGACATGCTAGCTTTTTGCTTTCTTTACCAATAAAGAGGCCAAATTCAAACGTGACACTTTCTTTTTCATCATGGTTATTCCAAAAAACAAGTCAAGAACAACCAGGAAATGTATAAGAGAAAATATCTAAAACCAAAACTCTAGCAACAACAAAAAATAATTGATTGTTTTTCTGTTAAGTCTCAATGTTCCAATTCAGGTTATTGTTCAATGCTCTCACCAGAGAAAATAAGGAAATGTGCATGAGAAAAATAGAATTATAAAAATCAATGGAGTCGTGGAATATTATAAAATTCAAAATATAAGACCACCAAAATAAAATAATATCAATAACAAAAATTAACCTAAATTCATAGTCAATAATAGTAAACAATACGTGCTTAAAAATAGAGACAAAGAAATTGAGAACAAACCATTCAATGAAACAGCTGGTCATCATTCAAATTTTAATAGCGTAGTGATTTAAAAAGCAAAACAAAGGATGTGTAGTTTTTGTTTCCTTTTATTTATGTGGAGGCTACTGGAGTCATGGGTATGGACTCAGCGAATGAGGGCATTGAAACAAAGCCCAATTATTTCAAATTAGAAAGGGGAAAGGACGGAGAGGTCAGAACATGAGGTCATGAATGGTCATGAGAGTTAGAATTTCAAAGTATCTCCAATAGTGGGATATCCGGGAAAGGAGTTGAGGAAG
>NW_022105908.1:10184264-10190612 GCF_000313985.2 Echinops telfairi | reverse complement strand
AGGGTCATGGTGTCCTCATTTCACAGATAAATAAACTGAGTCACAGGAAGATTAAGTACTCTAACCAGGATTACCATACTAGAAGTAGCAGAAGTTTGCTGCAAGCCCATGGATTGGGGCCAAATTTCGTTTTACTGTGTACTAGTGGTCCACACTTCATCCAGAAGCTTTCCAGGGGAATATAGCCATATCTAGATTATGATTAACAATCTGAAGACTACCTCATTATCTTCTTTAAGACTCCAAACTAACAGGAGTACTTTTCCTGATGTGAACATAAAATAAGACTAAAAGGTATTTGTGTTGAGTAATTTTATGTGTCAACTTTCCTGGGGTATGGACCAGCTGTGTAGTCAAACATTCGTCTAGAGTCTGTTCTGAAGTATTCAGAGGTAATTAATTCGGTTGACCTTCAGTGAATCTATCGCAGCCAACACAAACAACAGCATTCTGCTTCTTGGCTATAAACAACTTGTCAGAATGCTTCCACATCTTTCTAGTTGTCTGATGTATAGATGTTTGGACACTAAACTAGAAAATATTCCCTTGTTACAAGATCTATGGGTTTTGAGACACATTACTGGTGGCTTTGCAAACCGTGTCTCCTCACAAAATCAACTGGGTCAAATTCTTAAAATGAATCTCTATATCTCTGTCCCCCTTTATCTTTCTATTTCTCTAGGGAACCCTAGCTAATTAGCATTCAATGCTTCCTCAAGAATAGTTATAGTAATACTTTGTCCAAAATACCTAGAATATTCCATTTTTTCTACCACCCATTCCCACCTGCCACGTGCCTTCTTCAGGTGCCCTGGTGGCACAGTGGGTTATGCGTCTGGCTGCTAATCTCAAGGTTTGAAGTTGGAAACCACCAGCCAGTCCATGGGAGAGAGATTGGGATTTCTACTCTTAGGAACTCATGGGAGCAGTTCTATACCGTCCGACAGGGTCGCTGTGAGTCAGCATTGACTTGATCGCATTGAGCTGAGAAGGAAATGCATTACCTTTGCATTGTGGGATGGCTTGGTACAGCAGGAATGACTTCTCAACACTGGGATGCACTTGCTTCTTTGAAAGCACGAGGAAACAGACTATCAGCCTGCTTCTTATATTGGCAGTTTCCATAAACTTTAGAGGAAATCTAGCAAGTTAGCCAGGTTTGTAAAACCTCTGGTGGCTTGGTGGATCATTTCCTTGCAGATCGACATCCCTTGATAGTTGGAATTCACTTATCCAAAGCTTATCCAACTCATTAGCTAACAAGATGGATGCCCTTGTCTGTAGGAAGGCATGCTTGCGTTGGACCTACAGTGGTGGATCCTTGTCATGATGGCTGGGGGTTGAATGACTTCTGCTTTTGTGGGCTTGTGCCCTGCTCACTTGCTCCATCTTCATGTTTAAAGAGGTGTGTAAAAGCAAAGTAAGGCAAAGCAATGTATATAGAAGAAATGCTTCAAAATATGCCAGGTAATCTTCCTAAGTTCTGATTCATCATAATGCTCTGTGGCTATTCCATACTTACCACTTCTCATTAGACAAGACATGGATTCATTTTCTTGGTCTTCTGTGAGCATCCACTTGTATCTCTTGCTGAGCACCGTTTTCTCTACATATGGCTCACCAGGCGAATGAGTCCCTTCACGCTATAGATTTCCCTACCATCCCCTAACTCTCCATTTTCACTCTGCCTACATTCACCTTTTGCTTGAGTTGTAGATTCAGTGGCTCTGTGAGGTAGTTTATTGTGCCAACCTGGCCGATAAATGCATGTGGGGCTAATTGAAGGAGGGACAAATGGTGAGCCTTGCCTTTCTAGTTCTCAGGTCTCTTGCTTTCTGATGGTCAGATCAGGGTGCAGCTGCCTTACCAGTTCCCTGCTTCAGCTTGCAAGGCTCACTTCCTGCAAGACATCCCTGAGGAGAAGCCACATGGACCTACCCTGATGCAGCCCTGGTGCTGGAGCAGCCGTGTGGAGACCCCTGCCAGCACTGAGATGTTTACATGTTCACTGACTTGACTTTCCTCCTGCAGTCGGCATCATTGCGTCTGTTTTGTGAGATGGAGGAGGACTTTGTGGATTGGTGTCAGACATATAGGTTAATGTTGGACTTGTGGGCTTGGCCAGCACTGGGTTGGGATGTTTTCTTGATGAACACTTAACCTTTATATAAAACTCTCTCTTATACATGAGTTTCTGTGGATTTGTTTCTCTAAAGTAGCCAGATTAGCACACTCTGCCAAGACAAAAATTCTAACTGAAGAACATCTTATGTAAGGCAAGGGAGTCTTGTCCTGGGTTCACATTATCTGTGTTTCCTAACCACTGAAACCCCAGAGAAGCAATAAGCAATTATCTTCATCAATGACCAACTGCAAAAGCCAAACCCACCGCCACAAGTCCATTCTGTCTGATATTGACTCTATAAAATAAAGTAAAACTACTCCTTATGGTTTCTGCGATTGTAAATCTTTATGGGAAGAGGCAACCCCATCTTACATGAGAGGAGAAGTGGATAGATTTGAACCCCCAAAGTCGTAGTTAGCTCCACTAGGGCTCCTTTCACCTGGGGCGCTGGCAGGGAAATGATGTTTCTGTTATCCATTTGAAGCATGGGCCCCTCTCGTGGTGAGCAGTGAGCCAGAAAGGCCATGGTGTGCTTTCCAGGCAGGGCCTCTGTCACGCCCTACGTGAATCCCCGAGCAAAGGCGCCAGGACGTAAAATGCATTTCTACACTAAAAGTGGCTCCCTACGATTGGGAAGACAGCGTGTGAGTTTTCACAGATAGCATTTAAGTTACACTGTGAACTCACTATGTGCTTTCCTCTATAATCTGAATCCTCTTCCTTAAGAAATATTTGTAATATTCTATGAACAATTGGCTCATATTTTTAAGCAGTTTTCTTGTACTTCTCCTCTGACTCGCACCACGATGACTCCAATTTCCCTTCCTGACAGTGGCAGGACCTCTGGCGATCACACAAAACCCACCTGTGAGTGGGAACATGGGCTGCTGGGTTTCTGACATTAATATGGTGAGTGAGGGGAGGACGGCTGCAGTCAATCTGGTGAGGTCCAACACGCTGGTAGGGCACTGCGATTTTAATAATAATACATCATAGAAGACTTTAGATATACAAAGTTACAAAGAATAAGATAATAAATGCCAAGGAACAACAAGCTTAAATAGGAAACAACTTAAGGGTCCCATGAATACCTCAGTAGCATTACCATTCTTTCTACCAAACAGGCCCTGGGTACAGACTTACTGCTATCATAACCATACATTGATTTATAGTGTTACTACCCCTGTCATATCCTTAAGGGACATAAGGTATCAATTAGTATGAAATTTGTAATATAATATTCTCACATTTCTTAGAGTTATGTAACTATCCTAAAGTTTTTATACCACAGAAAATAAATAAACAAAAAATTCAAACCCACTGTTATCACATCGATTCTTCTAAGGCTTTGTAAATATTATGGTAGCAGACATCCTCTTCTTAAAAGTTCTGTCTTCTTGTCCTTCAACTCCAGAGATTAAATGGAAGATATCGATGTTACTGTTCATTTATTAATGTTCAATTTGTGAACTCTCAAATTGGAGGCAGAGCCTGGTAGCACAGAACAAGTGCAGAAATTTGATTTTATAAACAACAACAAAAAATATCCCCACAAAAGAACAATGAAACTCTAAAATCTGATCTTTTCAGCATCTGCATCAAACATAGGATGGCTTTAACCTGTCTGCCTAATGGGATTGTTGTGAGGATCAACTGAGACTCTTTCTGTTCATTTGAAAACTATATATCCATATCACCATACTGGACTAATGACTTCTTATCTAACATCCTCAGTTGATAGATTGATTATGACTTCTGACTTGTATGTAGTGATGTGCCAATGAGGATATATATATATATATATATATATATATATATATATATATACTGATAGCACACACATATTCTCTCCTGCAACAGATACTGCCCCCCAAAATTAGATTATGGGGTGGAGGGGATACTCAGCCTACGTTTTGGCCTGGGTTTTAAAACTTATGACAAGAACATATTCTGAATACTTTTGTGAAGAGATTTGGTAAAGGCTTTACTCTCCCATTTAGACACGCACTGTACTTGGAAAACAGCAAATTATCAAGAAGGAGCAGGTCCGGGGTAAAACATGAACTCTAGCAGCCGCCCCCTGCTGTAGGCATCTGCTCCCTCGTGACAGATGCCTTTCGGAGAATGAGACACACACGCAAGCTTGGGAAGCCACACTGTTCTGCCAGGAAGAAATATGACAAGTGTGAGATTGCTTTATTAAAAAAAAACCATACACACAAAACCAAGCCCTGTGTTCCAGTTGATATCTCATATTGTGGAACACTGTTTGAGATAAGCATGCATTAATGGTTCAGTTATGTTAAAACTTTGGAGATTAAACACGCACACATTTGTTCGGAGTGATCATTTGGGTGGTAAGTGTGTTAGCACACAGATCAATCGACTATCTTGTGCAGATAAACAGACTGCATAGAAGTAGAGAACAGGAAATTTGAGAGGAACGAAAGAAAGACAAAGTATGATCTGTGATCATGATCCACTGAAAACAAAGAAAACCAGCCGACCTTATCAACAAATATAAAAACATCCTTCTGAGAAGAGAATTACGCATAAAATATAAAGTAGTTAGAGCATTACCCCTGAATTATGAAGTAGAATTAGTTCTAGATTCCTGGTTGCTAACTGGTTTGTGTTTTTAAGCCCTTTGAGAAATTTGTAAGGGCTATGAATATATCCCTGAGGGGGGGGTGGCACTGCCAATATTCATACTGTCAAATCGTGTTGTGAACGATGAAAAGGGATTCAGGATTCCGGGTATCCAGGTATGTGTCTGCCAATTGGACTGCATGCTGACTTTATTCCTTATTTCTGCAGGAGGTGATGGGTGTATGCTTTGATACACTACGATGATAGAGAGCATCTAGAAACATCGACCCAGTTAAGCATTGACTACGGGTAGCACCGCTTAGTTAACTAAAGGGTATATGTACAAAGAGGTGGAGTATTTAGGGGGGAAACCTTGCTGCAGGGCAATTATCTTTATTGCACTTGATTTCTGATTCTTGTTCCCAACTAGAGGAAAATATACTACGGAGTTTCAAAGAGTTCATGAAAAAAAATGAATGAAAAGATAAACTGGTTTTTTATTGCACTCTGATACCCAAATGTGAGGAATTGGTGTGGTACAAATGTATTAATTAAAGCCTCCATTACATTGCTACAGTGACACTGAGCTGCTGTTATAAGGGGTGTGGGCAAAAGTTAAATGAATAATGGTAATGGTTGAACCACATGATAATCATAATTAATGTCACTGAATGACACATCTTAATGATGTTTAAATGGCAGAGGTTTTATCACTTACATCATTCCTAAAATAAAACAACAGCTTTTAAAACAACAAACAAACAAACAAACATAAAAATACACTAGACCACTCTGGATTCTCGAATACAGTTCACCATACAGATCGTGAGTGTCACAACTCCAGGGATGCCAACCAGATAGATTTTAAAAAAATAGATTTTAATGTGAACGATGCCTCCTAAAGTAGGTCAGGATGGTGGCCTATGCAAATGAGTCTTCTAGGATTATCTACTCATCATGCAGAGAACAGGGCAACAAAGAACTAGAGATGTTGCACATAGTGCTCTGAACTTCCGTGAGTGCACACAGATATATTCAAGCCAAGAAGTGACTTTTCCCATGATGAGCCAAAAGAAGAGTGGCAAGTGGCTCTTTAAAGCATATTTAAAACTCCTTTGTTTTTGAAACAATAGAATCTTAAAGGGAAAGCTCATGAGGCTTTGGAAATTCCATTGCTATAGCTGGGAATAGATAAAAAGATCATGGGACACTCAAAATGTATGAAGTTGCTTTCCCTGATACTACCTACAGTCACGGGCACAATGGTGGTTCGCTGGGATCATGCATGCATTCCAAGCAGAAGGCCCAGGCCCGATTCCGAGACTATGTACCTGCATAGTCATCACTCATCTGTCAGTGAGGGTTTACATGTTGCTATGATGCTGAGCAGATTTTAGCAGAACTTCCGGAATAAGACTAGGAGGAAAGGCTTGCAGATTTGCTTTAAAAAACGAGCGTATGAAACTTTAGAGACCACAAAGATCCAATCTGTGACTGATAATAGGGGACACCACACGAGCAAGCCGTGTTTTGCTCTGTTGTACGTAGGGTTGCCATGAGTACGGGTGATTTCAATGGAAGCTAACAACCATCAAATGGTCCCTATTAGAGTAAGTCAGGACACACATGGGGCC
>NW_022105908.1:10174921-10183015 GCF_000313985.2 Echinops telfairi | reverse complement strand
TTTTATGCCCACTTCCATTGCTACTCAGTTAATAATAACATAGAAGTACAAGTTACCTAGCAACCGACAGGCCACAAGCTCCAAAATTTCATATGAGATTTCCCCAAAACATTGGACTCTGTGTGGTTATTTCACTATAACTGTGCTTTATTCACAGTTACTAGAAGTTCTTCCCACTTAGCCTCACCATTGGTCTCTGTGGTAATATTTACTGAATACGTAAGCCCCAGATCTGGAGAGAAATATGACAATTGCCCTGCCCTGTAACACTTCGTAGTTCATGGGCAGGGACATACAAAATTATCATAGACAAAAGCAAAAGTGCTGTGAATAAGCAAAGTCAGAGTACTATGGGGATAATGCCAGGCTGCTCTAGGAGAGTAAGGGAATCTTCCAGAGAGGGGGTGTCTGTGCTTCCTTGATGGCTGAGAGACTGCTGTCCTTGTGGAAAATTGGGATATGGGATCTCAGTTGTTTGAAGCAAAACAAGAATAGTCCAAAGAATGAGGACTGAGGGCTGCCGGGAGCTTGTTGCAGAGGAGTTGAGGCTATATGTCATGGAGAAATAGGACATAAGGGCTGACTCGTTTGAGCCTATTTATACCCATATGTTTCATTCTTCACCTTTGATCACCGTGTCCTTGCTCCCTGGACAAAACTGAGCATCAGATCATGAAAGAAAGATAAATGAGCATGGGATAGAAAGAATGGGATACCTCGTCAGGGAACCTGGCATAGGCAGAGAAATTCCTACAGGGAGAAGCATTGCCTGATTTGAGTGGGGGTAGCTGGGAGATTTCTTTTTCTGCACAATAACATTAAAGGAAGGAATATGCATGTTGTGATGGATAATGAAATCCGTGCTAAGTAGAAGGAACAGAGCATCGGAAGTATTATAAGTCAAGTAAAGGCTCCCACCCCCCTCTTCCCCGAAGACTACAAAGAGGAAGTGGAATGTTAGGGTGATGGTTCAGGATGTGTGCCAACTTGACTAGGTCGCAATTCGTGATTTGACAGTTATGATGCAGTCATCACCTATGATAAGATCTAATCATGTAATCACCTCCATGATGAGGTCTGTTATGGTTACATAATCAGTTGAAAGAGAGTGTCCTTGGGAACACGACCTGCTTCCGATGTATGTGATGTAAAGCGTCTGGCTCGTCACTTGATGTTTAGTGGCAAAGCAGGGTCGGGGGAGAGAGAGAAAGAAAAAAACCCCATAAACATCTGCAAAAACGGAAATAGTAAAGAAAAAAATTAAAATAAGGGAAGATTAAAAGATAAATAGAAGAACATAATAAATAAAACTAGGGAGGAGCGAAACACAAAAAGGAAAGGAATAGCAAATACAAGAAAAATTAAGAGGAGGAAAAGAAAGAAAAAGAGGGGGAAATAAATGAGAATGAAAAGAAAATAAGGAACACAAGAAAAGCAAGAGAAAGATTGGGAAAAGAACAATAAAAACAGAAGGACAAGAAAACTAGAGAAAGGATAAAATTGGGTGGGGCAGGGCTCCAGAAAGGAGAAAGTGGTGTGCAGAATGCCCATGACAGGTCCTACGTTGGGCCAGACAGGGATGTTAGGATAAGAAATTCGAGAAACCTGGTTCCTTGGTCTTATGTGTACTGGGCAGAGTGGTAACGAAACAAGATGATTTAAGAGTGTCAGAGTCACAGCTCAAGTGTCACAAAAAAAAAGATTTCAAAGTTTACATTGTGCCCTGAAAGAAAGTCTTATTTCTTGTTGGAACACAGCTAACCTTGCTAAGAAGCAAACCCAGTCTTATGGTAAGAATGACTGGGTTACAATATTATGAGGCTCTATGTGCTCTAAGCCAGCATATGGTATATGAAACTGAGGGGTGGAAATAGGAATGGAACCCCCCACTATTACCCCTAGTGACCAACTCAAAAATGATTACTTGGGCTGCAGGTCTAGATGTCTTAGTTCCAAAGGAACTCCCACAGAGACAGAAGTGGAAATTAAGAATGCCGCTCAGCCACTTTATACTCCTCATGCCACTCACAAGAGAATGACTGTGTTGGCTGGTGTGATCGATCCTAACTACTGAGGGGAAATCATATTTCTATTGTTTAATGAAGGCAAAGAAGAATATATCTGAAAACAAGAGATTTCTTAGGATGTCTCTTAGCTCTACCATGCTCTGTGATTAAATGCAATGGCAACTGAATTATGACTTAACTACGAGTGACCCAAATCCTTCAGAAAGAAAGCTTTGGGTCACCCCATCAAGCAAAAAATATATAGAAAAACGTGAACAGCTGAGGGGTTTGCAGAGGGTAAAAGGAATACAAAAAGGATGAGAGAAGAAGGTAGTTCAAAATACCAGTGATGGCCATGCGACCAGTTGCATAAATGAAGATGATAATTATGGGTATTTCCTATGTTTATGTGTCCATCAAATAATTTTGTTTTGTTCACTTGTAAAATTTAAACAAGGCTGATTTGTCCCTCATATGAATGTGAGTTGTATCACCTGGTGGAATGAACGCCAGCCAAAAGCATGAAGAATCAATATTTTCGTTCATTTGGGAAGCCAACGATGTCCAGAATAAGGTTTGCCATCAATCGACATTTCACCTTTTTGAAATGAGAAAGCCACTCATACACTTGAGTTATTCCCATAACACTGTCCTTGCAAGCTGTGTTCACTATCACAACAGTTTCGACGGCATTTTTCCTGAGCAGGAAACAAACTTTCAGAGTCACATGCTGTTGTCTTAAATTAGCCATCACAAAACAGCAAGGCTCAAGGGAAACTGCTTTTACAAAAAAATTCATACCTTCCCAGGTAACGACACTGGGTGTACCAACTCAGAGTGAGTTAATCCATGTACTCCTAGTGGAAAAAATGTGCACCAAGAAAGCTCTCCTTGGCCCAGCTCAATTCCTTTTTGGGGGGTGTGTTATCCCTCCTATGTAATCACTTCTATGATGATGTCTGGTATGAGTAGAGAGAGAGAAAGAGAGTGGTGAAACCTGTTACAATGATATGTTGACACTCTGGGAAAGTTCATTTGCTTTTGGCTGAAACTGGTATCCCTCTGTCTCCTCATCTGACCTCAGATCCTTTGGACTTGAGCCAGTTGTTTGCTATCATATCTTTCAATCTGGGTAGTCATCACCAGCCGACTATCTTACTTGTAAACCTTGGCTTCATGTGATCTGGATAAAGGTGTCAGGAAAAACCTCTAGCATGACATGTGACCCACAGACTTGGAACTTGCTTTCCCCAACCAAGGTACGGCCATTTCTTTAAGATAAAACTTTCAGTATACGTATATAAGCTCCATGGATTTTGCTTCTCTAGAGAACACAGCCCAAGACATTTATTTCTGGATTACTTTTAGACCTGTAACTAAAGCATGATTCCAAGAAAACTGACCCAGATTCTAAAATTGATAAATCATGAATATTGGCTTAATGAAGCAATTGCAGACAATAGGTATAGTACATGCAGAAATGTGCCTATCAAAGGATCTGCTTTATACTGCAATATACCCTTCTTTATTCTCCTTCTGACCTTACATTCTTTTTGTTGTTGTTGTTAAAGGAGATGTTATTATGTTTGAGTTATTCACAAGCAAGCTGTTGAATTTATGTCTACCAAAAACTATGCATTGAAATAACAGTGACAAGCTTTTTCCATTTTTTTTCAGCTCATTTTCACCTTTGTGATAGTTGATGGTAAAGTGTTGGGTCTGAAATATGTTTCCTGACCACATTTTACCTCCTTGTCACACATGGAGGTCCTTGTTTGTTGTGAAAAGTTATTCCTCAGTCTGTAACTGAGAGGACTAATAGCAATGCTGTGGAAAAACAAGCATGGGTTCTTTCCTTTGGGAAAATAAGAGAGAGAGATGATAATAAGGCTCCAGAAACCTAGGAACGCAGTTTGTAGTCAGAGTCTTGAGTTGAATTCTGAATTGTACCTTAATGTTATTTTTCTTTAGGCCTCTGTGTATAGTATAGGACTTTATAATTTCCCCACCCTAAAGATAGGCTATAGATAGACCTAGACATTTAGGTCCTGCTTCACAGAGAAGTGAGACAAAGTGTTAGCATCATCAAGAGGGCTGCTAATTAAACATCAGCATGGAAAAGCCTTAAATATTGACTGTTTCAGGTATAGAAGAAAAGCTACTTATCTTACATGATACAGGTTGAGGTACAGGCAACCAGGTGAGGGTTGGTGGGGTGGGAGGTGGCCTCTGGACAGCCCAAACCCAAGGATGTACATGTCATTCCAACACAAAGAAGGGGAGAGGGGTGGGGGAGGGAATGCAATGACAGTGGGGGAGCAAGGCACTAATCCACCCAATGGGAGGGTATTGTTAATGTCTCCACAGAAATGGAAGTGTGAGTGTAGACCCCACCACAGTGTGCCAAGCCTTGAGGGCAACGTAACCACATGGAGCAGCTCATGAACAGAGAGGTCTACAGGGCTGGCCCCAATCAGAGCCAAACTGACCGCCTCCTTAGAAGTATATGCTACAGAGGACAACACTAAATCTGCAGGTTGGGGAGAGGGGATGCGCTGCCACACCCACATGGAAGCAAACCAAGAAGGAAAAAGAGAGAGTGAGGGACTAGACCCCATACTGGCACATCAAGCCTTGGGGATGACATCCCTGCATGAAGCTGCTAAGGCACAGAGAGACTGTAGGCTGGCAACATCTCGAGACAGGATCTTCCATTGATGGAGCATACTGCGACAGAGGACAATACTAGGGACACAGGGTGCTGAGTGAGTCCGGTCTGCACGCTCCCCCTTCCCGCCCCCCCAGTGGGGCATACCAAGAAGGGAAAAAACAGATCAACAATGGGAACAAAGCAAAGGCACAAAGCCTCTAAGGAGTCCCCAAAATAGACAGTCTAGGAAGGACAGTTCCCTGAACCCCACCCCACCCTCCAGGACTGGTAGGGAGATAGTCATAAAGGTTAGCTGACAGACTTGGAATTATGTATTTTTTTTGCTAGTTTTCTTTTTATTTTTATTCAATCTTTTGTTTTCTTTTTGCTTTGTCTCTGTTATTGTGGTTTTGTCTGCCTATGTAAGATAGACATGGGAAGCAAGCCTGAGGAAAAAGCAACTGCACTAATGGTTCCAGTAGGATTGGGGGGAGAAGGAAGTGGGGTAAAGGAGCGGTGAGCAACCAACCCAATAGACAAGGGGATCAACTAGGGAATTAAAATCAATAACAAGGAGGACTTAGAGATTTTGGGGTGTTGGAGCAACAGCAATCTAGCTGAGAGGAATTGCTAAGAGGTGGAAGAGGTTGGGGCAGGAAGAAGATAAAAGGAAACAGAGGAAAGATCTAGGAAGCAAAGCTATGTATAGAGATAGAAACATAGGTATGTACATAGGTAAATATATTAATTCATAAGAATAGAGGTATTGGCCTATGTACATATATCTATATAGCAATACACTGAGGTAGTGGGCCTCTACTCAAGTTCTCCTTCAACACAAGAACACTTTCTTCTAACAACCTGGCACTCTGTGATGCTCACCCTCCCAACACTATCACTGAAGACAAAATGGGTGCATAAGCAAATGTGGTGAACACAGCTGATGGTGCCTGGCATCTAGAGCAGAGCAACAAGGCCACATAGAAGAAGCATACCAGGCTGTGCGATCATGAGGTGTTGACGGGATCAGGTAACAGTAATCAAAAGACCCAAAACAAATAAACAAAAAATATATTGTTGAGAATGTGGGGAATTTGAGTACAGACCCCCAAACAATGTGTAGACAATAAGACATTGCCTTACAGAAGGATGCAAGGAAGGAATGAGTCAACCAGGGTGCAGTATAGCATCGATGGAACACACAATATCTCTGCGGTTCTTTGAGTCTTCCTCACTCCCCAATATCATGACCCCAGCCCTGCCTTTTAGTTATGGCTAGACCAGAGCATGTACACTAGTACAGACAAGAGCTCGTGACACAGGGAATCCAGATCAGACAACCCCCTCAGGAACAGAAATGGTAGAAGGGGTACCAAGTGGGTAGGGGAAGGTGGAGGGAGGAGAGGAGGAAAGGAAAACTGATTGTAATGATCGAAGCATAACCCTCCTACCCCCACACTGAGGTGGATGAAGAACAGAAAAATGGGTGAAGGAAGATAGCGGTCAGTGTAAGATATGAAAATAATAATAATTGATAATTTATCCAGGGGTCACGAAGGTGGGAGGGAGGCATGGAAGGGCAAAAAGAGGAGCTGATACTAAGGGCTCAAATAGAAGGTAAATGTTAAAAAAAAAAGATGATGGCAACATATGTACAACCATGCTTGATACTATTGATATATGGACTTGTATAAGAGCCCCCAATAATATGATCTTTAAAAAAGGGGAAAAAAGAAAAAAAATTGTTTCAAGCGAGTGAATCCTAACCAATTTTCATTCTTTGAAGAAAACCACTGCCAGAGTGGATCTCAAATCATAGATGTGTCACGTGCACACGGACAGGACTTCTATACCTGATATCAATCCCAATGTAAAGTTTTAAATGCATTCATAACAATAAAGGACATCCATGCAATTGTGGTTTTTTTCTCAGCAACTCAAACCTAGTTAAGTGCCAGTTTGGTCTTCATTTTAACCTTTCTGGGTCTCTCAAATGTCTATGTAAAGTTGAAATAGGACTGAAACTACATCTAATTCTATGCAAATGATTATTGAAGCTTCACACTACATATCACTTATCGGAGATGTTGCCCTTGTAGTTGGCTCTGAGGTTGACTAGTGAGGAGATTCAGATGTTCTGCAGTAGCTGTTCTAGGAACCTTCTAGGCTGTTCCAGGAAATGGAACTCAGACTCAGGCATCCTCTCACTCTGGGCACAAGGTTGAACAGGAAGCTGAAGTAAGCTAAACTGTGTCCTACATTTTGTTTCCCAAGTATGTTTCTACCGACCCCAAAGGCACGTTTTTATCTTCTATTTCTCAAATCATCCTCAACTTATGGGTAATAAATTGTGGGTAGAACAAAAAGCCAGTCCTTTGGTTTGATTTTAAGAAGATCCTGCCTCAAAGAAAACTCCAATTTTCTAGACAGAGTGCTGGAATGTGAGGTTTTTTAAAACATATTTTTAGTCCAGATCATATTTGCACATCAAATTCTATAATGTAAGTTGAGTTCCTGAATTATTGTGATTGCAAATGTGGGTTGGAGCTGGACTGTGATCACTTCAATCCATGTGTAGAGCCTAGTGGACATGATGAAGAAGAGGAGGGAATGGAGTTACATATTCCAAAAATTGAAGGAACGCAATGCAAACCCAAGAATACTTTACCCAACCAAAGTATCTATTAAAATAGATGGAAAAGTATGAGTCTTACTAGACAAGGAAAAACTCAAAGAATACATAAAAAGAAACCCAGCCCTACAAAAGATCCTTGCTGATCCAGTATGTATAGAAGATCAACACTCACTGAGGGAAAATATGAGACCATCGCATAGAACAACTCCACCCATAGGTCGACAAAGAGAAAACAGTCCCCAGGATAGCATTGGCTCAATAGTGGAAAGAAGGCAAAAATAAACCACACACACAACACAAGCGGATAAGATAGGTAGGTAGGAAAATACACAACAAAAAGGTACAAGATGACATCACAGAGTCCACAGATAGATATAATAACACTGAATATCAATGGCCTGAACTCAGACATTAAAAGGCAGAGGCTAACAGACTGGATCAGAAAACATAACCCATCGATCTGCTGCCTACAGGAGACACAGCTCAAGCTTGCAGACAAAAGCAGATTGAGAATTAAAGGCTAGAGAAAAAAATACCAAAAAAAAAAAAAAAGGCAATGCAAAAAAAATAGGGATAGCATATCTTAATATGTGACAAAACTAATCTCAAAATAAAGGCCATACCTCCACTCAAGTACTCCCTCAATGTAAGAACACTTTGTTCTATTAAACTGGCATTCCATGATGCACACCTTCCTGACACAATCGCTGAAGACAAAGCGGGTGAATAAGCAAATGTGAAGAAAACTGACGGTGCCCGGCTATCAAAAGATATAGTGTCTGGGGTCTTAAGGTTTGAAGGTA
>NW_022105908.1:10164864-10174321 GCF_000313985.2 Echinops telfairi | reverse complement strand
CACTATCATGATCCCAATTCTACCTTACAAGTCTGGCTAGACGAGAGGATGTACACTGGTACAGATAGGAACTGGAATCACAGGGACTCCAGGGTGGATGATCCCTTCAGGACCAGTGGTGAGAATGGTGATACTGGGAGGGTGGAGGGAAGGTGGTGTGAAAAGGGGAACGGATTACAAGGATCTGCATATAACCTCCTCCCTGGGGGATGGACAACAGAAAAGTGGGTGAAGTGTGATGTTGGACAGTGCAAGATATGACAAAATAATAATTTATAAATTATTTATGGTTCATGAGGGAGGGGGAGCAGGGAGGGAGGGGGAAAATGAGGAGCTGATGCCAGGGGATTAAGTGGAGAGCAAATGCTTTGAGAATGATGAGGGCAATACATGTACAAATGTGCTTTACACAATTGATGTATGTATGGATTGTGATAAGAGTTGTAAGAGCCCCCCAATAAAATGATTTTTAAAAAAAGAAGAAAGAAAAATAAATAAAATTTGTTTAATTAAAAAAATTACCCAGAACATTATTTGAAATATATTTTTGAACAGCATGACCTGGAATCAGTTTTTCCCTACATCTTTAAAAAACAAATTTTTAAATATAATAGCTAATTATAGGACTAAGACACCATGCTATGCAAACTATTTAAAAATAGGACTTATTTCTTCTTAACTTATCTTTTAAATGTTAACACTTTGTGTATATGTTTGGCAGTTTTAATAATACTCAGTAAACCTGGTGGTGTAGTGTCTACATGCTGGGCTGTGATCTGCCAGGTCTGCGGTTCGAATCACCAGCAGCTCAGAGAGAGAAAGCTGGGCTTTCTACTCTCATTAACTTTTCAGTCTCTGAAACCCTCTGAGTCTGCATGGACACTACGGCAGTGAGTTTGATTTGGTTTCTGTTTAATAATATAAAATGGATTAGATACATCTATATTAAATCAGAATATTTAGAGGTTTGGGACAACTGATAAAATAATTTCAACGAAGAGAAGCTCTAGCTACATGTTTGCAGGCCAGGTTTGCTGTGAGTCAAAATGACTGGAAGGCAGTTGGATTTGGCGTGGTGTGGCCCTGTGCAATTACGGCCACCAGAAGTAAGTGATTTTCAGTGTTAATGAACTTTAATTCTCGTTAGCCCACCACTTCATGTTTGTCGCCGGAGCCATCATACAAAGGTAAGGGAGATTATTTTGTTTCTTTCATAAAATTTCACAGAAACACAGGTTTACATTTGAACAAATGTATCTTTCATCAATGTACAGTAAGATTTTTTGTTACAATGGATTATGTCCAGCATGCGGCTTGATTCCCTGCTCCATCATGACAGGCATTGTTCTCGTTCTATGAAGAGAGGAGCGGGCATATCTCACAGTGTGCATACATTTTGGTGGAGATGGGTCAATTGCACTCTTGTACAAATGCTCTGAAGACGAGCACTTGATGAAGTCATTCTGTCCTCGGGACATGCTGACTTCTCTGTTGAATGTTCTAAATAGGAGAAGAGGGAGTGTAAATGAGTAGACGGTAATGTGTTTAATAATGACCCAGAAGAAATTGCATTAAATAGCTCAGAGCTATTCATTTTATCCAGGAAATAGGCAGCATAGCGCTCAGAATTATAGTGTTTTGTGGCAACATTAGTCCAACTTATTGATTATAAAGACCAGAAAAATGGTGGGGGGTGGATAAGGGGTAATAGGAACTACAACAACTACCATTAAATCTAGATTCATAAAAATATTAATTAAATACTAAATAGGTTCCAGGATGTTGGGATAAGCACATGAGTGCTTACTGCAATTTAAAGTAGATTCAAAGAGTTGGAAAACTCCGGAAAAAGGCAAATAGTGTGAACACTAGAAATCACCGAAGGCGATAGAATATAAATAATTATAATTGCTCAGAAACGTGAAGGTGAAAGTGGAGTAGGGGCTAGCTTATAATGTTGCAAACCACAATCGTTACGGAGACTGTAAAATCAGCTTGCTCAATAAGGCTTCCATGAAGGCAACAAAGGACTTGGTAGACATAAAGTCTAGCATCACACGAAGCAAGATTAAATGCCCAAGTGCAATCTCTCCTCCTCCCAAGAGCTGCTGCTTCTTGAAGTTATTCCCCTCCACCTACACCCAATTAGCTTCCTATTTCCGGATGAAATTTGGACAGGAAAATAGAAACCATTTTAAGATTTAAATTGGAGAGAGAGAGAGAGAGAGAGAGAGAGAGATTGAGAGAGAGAAAGCTTCTAATCATTTCTAAGAAATCACTGTGTCAGAATATCCAGTGTGAAATAAAATTATAATCTTTGCTTTATGAAAACAGATTTCTCTTACCACTGTGGTAAAGCTCATTTTATTAAATCTTATACCCCTATAGGCTGTATAATTCTATACAGGAAGTCCCTGGTTTATGAAGGACTTTCTCTCCTATATCTGTCTTTAAGTTGAATATGTTTGCTACTTGAAATAGTTTGCATCAAATGTCAATTCACCAAATGTTTATGTTAGTATATAGTATATAGTTTATTTTCTTAGATATAAAAAGTATTGAATGAGTACTTCTAGATATTCTAAAACACTTTTACATAATTATAAAGTAATAATGATTGAACGCACATTGCCAAGTAGTATCTGTGTGAATCACAAGGCATTTTATGTACTTCAAATTTTAATATAATAGGCTTCATGGGGATTTGTTTGTAACTTTTGGTTGGACTTAAGTTTTTAATGCAGAGATTGCCTGTGTATATTACTTTCAAAGCTTATATGCATGCCTTGAATTATAGCTAACTTTTAGAAATAACTTTTCTAGTTTCATATAATTGTGCATAGGTGATCAGGTTCACTGAAGCACTTGAAAAATATTCCTTCAGAAAACCATTGAAGATTCATGAGTAAACATCCTTTCTACGCCTCCAGAGTTTTTGTAATCTTAACTGACTTATTTTGTGATTGTCTTAGTAAGGTTCCTATGTGAGTTTTCATCTGAGCACAATACTTCTCCCTTAGAAGATTTATATATTCTGACATAATTGTCTATCAATCAAATTTTTTGTTAAAAGTTCCTAATGAAATTATGTCTAAGTACACTGAAAAATTTAATTCATCAGATTTACTTGGTAATGATATGCTGCCCAACTTTAAAATTCTCTATTAAACCTGCATAGAAACTGGCTAAGTTCTAAGTTGTTTATTTTTGACATCAGAAATCATCAACAATTACCTCAACTGTGCATAGCACTGCAGTGGAGTATGCCCCAAACCCCAGGTAAATGTCGCCACTTTCTGAAACCAAAGTCCACGTTTGATCTAAGTACAATGATAGGCCTTCTATGTGTTTCTCCCTTTGAAATCTCATGCAAGTGTCCCTCGCTGACAGAATCTAAACCAGAGACTTGCTGATTGTGGATTGTAGCTCCTGGCTTTGTTACCTGTGTAATGTAACACTAAGGATAGAAAAATGAACATGATGCTGAAGTTATCATCAGACACTCTACCACAATAATCCTTTCATATTGGTAGCAACTAATAATCTTCATCTTTATTGCTATTCCTGAAATCATTTCAGTACAAGCTCCCTTAATGTTCAGAATTAACTTACACATTTGATACCAATAATGAACCAATGTTAACTGGTGTAACATCATTACCTGAGTCACATATCGAAAGGGCTTCCACTCGATCAAAATGGGGCTTCAATCAACTCTGTGTTGATACTCTATCGCTACCACAGAGTTATTTCTATTATCTTTTTCCTGCAACCTTGTTATTCAAAACCTTACTTCTACTGTTCGGCATCATTTACTCTATACCCCCAAGAGTTGTTGCAGTGTTTCCATGCAATGGTGAGTGCTCTCTCCCAGTAGGACTCAGTCTGTGTCACTAATCAAAAGTATGTAATATAGTGAGAACTTTGGAACTATGTTCTTGAATTTACTTTAGACTTCCAGTTTTCTCTGAGAACCTGAGCCACACTCTGAGGATTGTGGATACTGTGGGAGAAAATGCCAAATTACTGAGCCTGGACAAAGCTTGTTCTCCCAAAGCGACTCCACAGCAGGTCATTTTCTTCTTGCTTACTTTGTGCCTGAAGTTAAAATGAAAGCCTTTGTTCCCCTCTCCTTTGTAGCAGAGTCCCAGTTCCAATTCCTCTTTACTGTAGGGATATATACTGACAAACTGTAATACAAACTAGCCCAAATAGCACATAATACGTATAATATGTATATTATATATGTATATATATGTGTGCAATGGGCAGGAATAATTTTCCTCTTTGAGGTGACTTACCTGTTCTGGCAAAGAAAGCTGCTGTAGTGCTTTGAAGAAGGTCCTTTTTGATGGAGAGGAATATGTATTTAAGTAGCAACATTAGATAAATTGTATATTAAAACTTATCAGATAGTCTGAAATTGTAGCACATGGCCCAAAAGAAAGGTCATTAATAGGACCTGCTCCCACCCCCGCCCCTCATTTACCCTGCAACTCCTCAATTCTGGAAAACCCTTGTAGCCTAGGAGAGTACTGTCACTCTGACAACATGATGTTTTTCTTCTTTCATTTGCCTTTAAATCCATGGAAAGGAATAAAAAGATGCCATAGATGGTCGTATTTTGTCTGCGTTATACTCTTTTCACAGATTTCTGAAGTGCAATATTGGTTCAAGAGGCAGCGGCCACAACTGACATTTCCTTTCCCCAAATTAAGAGGAACAGAGAGCATGTTGATGAATTGAACAAAGCCTAGACGATTTATCTTGTGTTGACATTTTGAATTTTTAAGGAAATACATTTTCTAACTGTAGCCTGCAGATAGAGCACTCCATGATTGCAGTCATTTGTGGGTATTGCAGAGGAGATAATAAAATTTCCCGGCCTGCACTCCAGTCTTAGATATTGTAACGTGTCATCATTCGCACAGACTCCTTTACGAAAGCTTGCTGGAATAAGACTCAGGGTGACAGGGAGAACAGAGGGATCGAGATATGGTCAACATTAAAGTCTAGGCACTAACCTGTTATTTTAGATGAAATCCTAGGAATCCAGTAAACCCCACTGAAATGCCCAGGATGGTGATCAGGCAACCTTAATGTCCTAAGACATTGGCACAGAGGATACATGATAACATCCAAGGAAAATGGCCATGAAGCCATTATTATGTCCAAGGCAGCAATCATAAGGACAATTTCCAGTTTATAATGTGCAGTGGAGTAAAGATCATAAGACTACATTACAGAGTCCAAAATTATGACAATAATAATACTACACTCCCCAGAGTGTCTTCATGGAAAAACAAAGATATGTTCAGATGGAAGTAACTAAAAAATCATATTGTGGCAAACAGGAAGATACTCAGAGCTCGCACATGCTAAAGTCTTGCGTTATGACCCATAAGGGCTGTTTATATTTCATGCTCCATCAGTGGTCAGTTGGTTACAGTATAAGGCTCAAGAATTTTGAGGTACTGCTGGCTTGGTCTACTGGCTTGATAAGCAAAGCTACAGGAGCAAGGATTGTGAAGGTCACTTGGATGTTTGGTCAATCATGAGGTCACTTAGTAGTCCAGGGAAGGACTCGTTTGGAAAATATCACTGTACTCACGCATTTAAAGACACTTGTAGGGCTGAGTTTAATTGGGACAGGACGGTGAAAATATTGGGAGCTATGGATCTCCAGCCTTCCTGCAATCCGTGTCTTTTGTGTGCCATTCTGGATAGCATTACTAACCAACAGGAGAATCAATTCTCTCTAGAGAAGACACTTTAAGAAGTGTTTAGATGATGAGGCAAATATTATTCTATTCCAATGCAATTTTGTTTATGCCTCCTATAATATTTGTAAGGTGTCCTGATGGGGTAAATATTAGACTGCTAACCACATATTTGGTAGCTCACATCCACGAGCTGCACTGCAGGAGAAAGGTGATGTCTGCTTTCCTAAATATTCACAGTCTCAGGAGAAACCTATGCAGGGTCACTATGATTTGGAATCGACTTGATGGCAATAGGATATTAGGTTTGGGTATAACATTTCTAAAATATGTTACATTGTGTTGTTGTATGCTGTCAAGTCAGTGGCTCATGTGCTAAAAGTGCTTTGAAACAGTACATGGCAACTCTTAGTCATCCTAGGCACAACAGAAAGAAATCCTGCCTCCTACGGCACCATCTTCATCACTGTTGTTACGTTTGAGTCCATTGGTAAAGCCATTGTATTGCTTTATCTTGTGGGCAGCCTTCTTCTTTTTCACTTCCCTTCTGCTTCAACAAGCACAGTCTCCTTTCCCAGGAGCTGGTCTCTCCTGAGGTACATGAGACAACGTCTTGCTGTTTTTGCTTCTGAGCATTTTGGTTGTGCTGCTTCTAAGAAAGATTTGTTTGTTTTGCTGAAATCCATTGCATTTTCAATATTCTTCACCAGCACAAGAATTGAACTGAACAAAAACACAGTCTTTCTTATTCATTGTCCAACTTTTGCATGACTATGTGACTATGAAAACTGGCCTGGCATGAATCAGGCTCAACCTTAATCCTCAATGTGAAATCCTTGCTCTGCAACACTTCAAAGAGGCCTTGTGCAGTGGATGCTGCTCAGTAAAATGCATATTTTCATCTTTTGTCTGCTGCTCCCAAGAGTATTGATTATGGGTCCAAGCAAGAAGAAATCCTTGACAACTCCAATCATGTCCTTGTAATAATCAAACTTACAAGTTCTTGTAATAATCAAACCAAGGTAGGCATTTTAAAGCTCTGCTCAAAGGGGGAGCACAAAGAACCCTTTTGGAAAGTCTGGCACTGAGGAGGGCGTCTCCACATCTCCATATGCTTCAAGTCCTCTTGCTTTCAGCAAGCAAGGTTGTGTCATTCAAATATCACAGGCTGTTATTAAGCCTTTCTTCAACTGGGGTGCAGCGTTCTTTTTCAACCAGTCAATCTTTTGTTTGCTCAACATACAGATGGAATAAGTATGATGAAAAGTTAAAAACTCTGTTGCACACCATTCCTGATTTTAAACTGTGCAATATTAATTACTCTGTTTGCATTGAACTTCACATATAGCTCTCATATGAGCACAATGAAGTGCTCTGGAATTCCCATGTTTCTAAATGTTATCCATATTTGTCATGATCCCCTCAGTTAAATGGCTTTGCATGGTCATTAAAATGCAAGTAAACATCTTTCTGGTATTCTCTAATCTTAGCCAATATCCAACTGATGTCAGTGATGAGAGCCCTCTTCCCACATCCTCTTCTGAATTCAAGTTGAATTTCTGACACTTACTGTTAATATACTATTGCAACCATTGCTGAATCATCTTCAGAAAATTTCATTTTCCCATGATATTAATGATATGATTCTATTGGATCACCTAGCTAAGGAATGTATACAAATATGGCTTCTTTCCAATTGGTTGGCCAGGTAGCTCTCTTCCAAATTTCTTGGCGTAGGTGAGTGAGTGCTTCATCTGTTTGTTGAAACATTTCAGTTAGTGTCTCATCAATACCTGGAGCCTTGTTTTTCACTGATGCTTTCAGTGCAGCGTGGACTTCTTCCTTCAGTATCATTTGTTCTTGATCATATGCTATTTCTTGAAATGGTTGAATGCAAATTCTTTTTGCTACAGTGATTGTGTATTCCTGCAATCTAATTTTGATGGCTCTTGCATCATTCAATGTTTTGCCCACATAATATTTAAATATTAGATCTGGAGGCTTGTATTTTCTCTTCAGTTCTTTAAATTTAATATATGATCAGCAGTTTCATTCTTTTGGGTTCCTAGCTCCAGGTATTTGCACACTTTATTATAATACTTGGAATACTTGTACATTTTGTTATAATGCTTTCTGCTTTTTTTTATATTGAGGTTTTATATTTTATTGCTGTTAGTTTTTATTAAAATGATTTTCTTTATATGAAATTCAGGACAGGTAAGTCTATATTGACAGTAACTGGATCTATGGTTCCTTGGGGTGATGGTAGGGGCGGTTGGGAGGAAATGGATAGCTAATAATGGTGAGTCAAGAATGAAGGGAATGTTCTAGAACCGATTGTAGTGATGATTGTACAACTCTTCTTAATGTGATTGAACTATTGAGTTGTATGATATGTGAATTATATTTCCAATAAAACTGTTAGGGTAAAAGTAAAGAAGTGAAGCCTTCAGTGTGGATTACAACTCCATGTAAAGAAAACACGTGCTCACAACTGGACCAGTAACATCAATGGTCAATGGCGGAAAATTGAAATTTTCAAGGATATCTTCTTGCTTGGACCCACAATCAGTGCGCATGGAAGAAGCAGTCAAGAAACCAAAGGCTGCATTGTATTGATGAACCTACTACCCAAGACCTCTTTAAAGTGTCGCAATGCAGGGATGTTGCTTTGAGGACTGAGGTTTGCCTCCATTAAGCCACGGTATTTTCAATAACCTCATATGAATCGTGCAAGTTGGTCACTGAATAAGGAAGACTGAAGAGGAATCATTGCATTTGAATTATAGCGTTGCCAAAGATGATTGAGAGTACCAGGAAGTGCCCAGAGAACAGACAAATCTGTCTTGGAAGAAATGCAGCCAGCATGCCCCATTGAAGCACGGATGGTGAGACTCGTCACATGTACATTGAACATGCTTTCAGGAGAGATCAACCCCTGGGAAAGGACGTGATGCTGGCTAAAGTAGAGGGACGTGAAAAGAGAAAGGCGCTTGACGAGATGGGCTGACCCGGTGGCTGCAACGATGGACTCAAACATCATGGTGAGCATGGCACGGAGCCAGGCAGTGTGTGATCTGTCGTGCATGGGTTGCTAAGAGTTGGAAGTGATGCAGCAGCATCTAACAACATCTTCTAGTCCCAACGTTCTCTTTCCTACTCTTTCATTGCTGCCTACACTAGTATGAACTGTTTTGCAGTCTCATGTTCTTTTGCTTGGAACTTAGGCATTAGAAAACTAGCATCAGTAGTTGAGCCGAGGGATGAAATAGGAAGGAAGGAGGTCTACGTGGAGCCAGTAAAGTAGGAGTGATAGACGTGGGATGAGGAGACATCCATGAGATCAAATCTGAGATTTGCATCTGTGGTTTTAATCTTTGGTTTCAATAAAAATGGTAATTTCTTTTTCTATAGGATATTCTGCACAGTGGTCCTTGTTTCTTTACATAAAAGTCAGAGGCATAGTGGAGATTTCTGACACTAAGCCTCCTGGAATCTGAGACTGAAAAGAGAATAATAAGTCAGAAAGTTTCATGTGAAGAAAAAGAAGTAACTCCAGGGTGACTCTCACTTGGGAATCCTTCTCAATTTGCTGACCCTGCACTGGATCATTGTGGTTCAGAAAACATTTTTTATGTTAGAGTCTTAAAAAACAGTTTTTAAAGAATCTGTCTTCTAGGGCTTGAAGAACCACGACAATAAAACACCACAGAAAGAACAGAAAGGCATTTCCCTAA
>NW_022105908.1:10163648-10164764 GCF_000313985.2 Echinops telfairi | reverse complement strand
CTGTCTTCTAGGGCTTGAAGAACCACGACAATAAAACACCACAGAAAGAACAGAAAGGCATTTCCCTAAATTTTAATGAGCTACTTCTTCTAGATTTATTGTTTTCCTCTGAATGCTAGCTGTTGTATTGTCTCATAAAGGCTGTATGCCTCAGAAGTTCTGACTGCAGACACAAGTATAGGTACTGGACATGGTTACCTGCATCGTATATGAGATATCAAAACTTCAACTCTTGTGGTCAAAAGATCTTTTTCCCCTTTGAGGAAGAAATCTATCTGAAAGACAGTATTTGGTGAAGGGACTGAGCAGGCACAGCTATTTATCAATAATTCCCCAACCCAATTCAATAGGATGACTGTCCAGTCCTCACCTATTCATTACCTAGCTGATTGATCACAGTCTTGTCTCCATAAGGAGCATCAGGGTCTTGTCCAATGGCAGAAAGGAGACTGAATGTGAACAAGTGTTTCCCTTCCAGGCAGAAGACATTGTGGTCATGTTTTAGTTTTAGTGAGTCTTACCTCTTAGCAGACTGTCCACATTTTTCTATAGAAGTATGCATAGCATTTATTCTCAGGAAGCAAGAGTGTTGGACCCTCTGGACCTGTGTCCAGCTTCTTCCCAGAAACCTGTGTTAAGAAAATAATATGGAATCTTCTAAGATAGCAGAAAGGGTGCCAAAGCTTTGCAGGGCTTGACAAAGTCTCTTTCAGGAAGCTAAACAATTAGCTTTCTACTGCTTGTTAAAGGAAAACGTACATTAATTATCCTGCCTATGCAGTATGAAAGGTAAAGGATTTTAAAAATATATATTATTTCACTTTCTTTTTGAAAAAATGCAGCATCTAAGAAATACGTAGTAATCCTTCAAAGTAAGACTAGCCACGATTCTACTCTGCTTTGAGTGATATCACTCCCAGTACTTCTTTTCAGTAGAGACTTTCCGACTTCATGAACTGAGTGGAGGAACACAGGAAGGGAGAAAAGACTGTGGGAGAAGTAGGGTGGTGATGACTCTAAAAATATCCCATAATTTCTCTCTTCTGATATCCAAGAAGAAAAATGTGTAATCGCTTGATAGATAATTCATGATCTACACTTCATGAAATCAACTTC
>NW_022105908.1:10153494-10163548 GCF_000313985.2 Echinops telfairi | reverse complement strand
AATATCCCATAATTTCTCTCTTCTGATATCCAAGAAGAAAAATGTGTAATCGCTTGATAGATAATTCATGATCTACACTTCATGAAATCAACTTCTTGAATTATGAAACAAGTCACTGTTGTATAGCTCCATTTAGTGTCAAAGGTAATAGAAAGAAAGAGAAAGTAAAATGATGAAACTGAAATACCGGGTGTCCTCCCATGGAGAGGCCTATTACTATCACATCACATTCGGTTTTCTTCTTCACCATTTCAGCCTGGCTCTCTCTCTGCTCAGGGGGTCTTTACAAATGCAAATAGTATTATATTGGGGGTCTGGGACACATGTTGATTTGAAGTGTCAAGAAACCTTCAGAGACACCTGGGCCATTCACAGACTGATTGGTGGTGCACAAGATTGAGACATCAGAGGAACTGATTGCTTATTATGAGACATAAATTGTTAGAATGATGGGAGGGGAGTGAAAATTGGGAGAATAGTGATGTTATTGCAATTTGACAAAATGCCTAATTCATCACAGAGCTTGTTTCCCTAGGCTAGTGTATTTAAATTCTTGTTAGTTGCCAGGGATCCAATTCCAACTTATGGCCCTCCCATGTGTGCAGAATAGAATTGCTCCATAGAGTTTTCAAGGCTGTGTGTTATCAGAAGCAAATAAACGGGTCTGTTTTCTCAGATGACTTCAATGGGCTTGGACTGCTAAACTCGTGGCTAGTCGTTGAACTCTTAATCATTGGCGCTACTTAGAGACTCTAGGTTTAACTACTTGCTGAGATATTCTAACGTCCAAGAGCCCAAATGACTTCCTTCTTTATTTCATTATCCAGTTGCCTGACATAACTATGGCAGTTAGTATAGGCACGATCATACCTCAAAGATACCGCAGGTTCAGTGTCAAACCAAAACAATAAAGTGAATATTGCAATAAAGTGAGACACAAATTTTTAGGGTTCCCAATCCTTGTAAAGTTATATTTACAGTATACTACAGTCTATTATTAAAAAGTCTGAAACATTGTGGGAATTAACAAAATGTGAAATAGAAACACAGAATATGTACTTACTTTTGGAAACATGGTGCTGATAGATTAAATTAATGGAGAGTTGGCACAAACATTCAATTTATAAAGAACACAATATCTATGAAGTATGATCAAATGAGGCATGCTTGTACTGATACAGAAGAAAATTTCTCAACATAAAATCATTTCAGAAATCCTGCCACGAATGAGTATGGTTGTTCTACCAAATTTTTAGTCAAAATATTGCTCTGGCTGATAGACGAACATATTTCTCAGCCTTGGGAACTTTCCCTCTCATTAACTTCATTTATACGCTTCTTAGCACAAGTCTAATAGGAAAAAAAATCAAATTCTAAAATGAAAATGTTCTTGAGCACACCAATGAAAGTGAGAGGGGAGTAAGAAAAGTATTCCTGATCTAAGGACTCTTGGATTGTACAAATGACCTGCTTTGTGGATAACTGAAAGGAGGTCCAAGTTCACTCAGATGTGGGTACCGTGGAAGAAAGACCTGGCAATCCACTTCTGAAAAAATAACTACTGACAATGCTATGGAGCAGAGTGGACAAGGTGGCACTCAGGAAAGACACCCCACTGAAACCAAGAAACCAACTGAAAAAATCTACCGATGATAATCCTGACATTTTGAGCATCAAATCAAAGAAGGAAGAATTAAGTTACAACCCAATAGAAAAATAAACAGAATGAAGAGAGTAACTGAGGCGAGAGATGACGTGGAGATGGGCACGGCTGGATCATTTTAGACATAGCAGGCCACATTGCGTGACTGAGAACAAGCCAATTTCACAGAATCCCTCAGAAGACAGAGGGAAAGTGACCAAAACCCAGAGTGAAGCAAGTGGGACGACTCTTGGTGTGGAAAGTGAGAGCGAACTCCGTAAACAAAGCCAACCACAGAGCAGGGCCGGAACGTGTGCAGAAGAATAAAACCACAGATTGGTTGTCAACACAAGTAATTTGGGCCAGGGGTTCTTGCCAGTTTCTTGGAAATGCATACCAAGAAAATGGCTCACATAGACGTAGAAGCAAACAAGTCCAAGTCCAAGAAGGTTCTAAGTCTCTGGATTAGATGTTAACCTGGAGACTTTTCCTAACTCACATCTGTTTGGGGATCGATGAACCAAAGATCCGCAGAAATATCCTAGGCTGGTGACTGGGAGTCAGATGAATACAAGGTCATCATGGCAGGCTGGTGATTGAAGAAGTGGATTAACCCAAGGCCAGCAGCTCAGATGCCAGATCACTGACAGCCCCACGTGCAGCAGGGGATATGGCAGGCTCTGGGCTCTAGCCTAAACACTGGAGGTCGGTGAGCCAGATGCAGGACCCAGCCCTAGATTTCCCACAGTGTCTAATTATATGGGAAGTAGGGCATAACCCATGGAAATTTGTGTTCAGTAGCATTAAGTGTTCCATTCTAATATTCTTATAATTGATGTTTCTTAGCTGAACACATTATGGAGATGGCTACATTGAGTTAGGTCACATAATGGAAAATCATTAAATTAACTGCGATCCCTGGAAATCCTGGACCCACCACGTTGACAGAAGACCTGACTATCACACGCATCCACCAACATGGTGGACAGAACACTGCCTCCGAAGTCCCTCTCCTGCTCGGGTCACTCAGAACACTTACAACTCTGTTCATCCGCATAGCATTTCCAAGGTTCTGTGCTCTCAGTGGACTGTGCCATGCGCTTGGTAGACTATGTGTTGCATGCCTGCCATTCACATGGTCAACGGAGCTGCTCCCATGGATCTCACTCTGCAGGCCTGTATCTCCCTGCATCTTGAGCATGCACCTACATGGGTCGTGTGCAATATGCCCACTGACTATGGTGGGGTGCACATTCATTTGGAATGTATGCTGTGTTCCTGTGGCCATTCCCTTTCCTCCATGACCATAAAGGCGTGTTCATGCAGATCCCACTCCAGATCCACATGCAGATACACTCCCTTCATGATGTGCAGTGCACATTCCCAAGGACAGGCCACTATATACCCGCTCCCTTGGAAGGGTGTATGTCAGGCACCATGCCACCTTCTCTCTACCTCTTCCTTTCCATATTCTATTTCCCCCCCTCATTTCTTCTTCTGTTTTTCTTTTTCTTTCCTGCTCAAGCTGGAAAAAAATGGACATTATGTCCCCATTAGTCAGCCAAACCTGCCACATTGTCCACCTTCTGCTCCCCTGGCCTTCAGTGGGGGAAGGCCACCACTTGCTCTTGTACTCTATCACCCTACCCTGAGTCCCTCCATACGACCACCAAACCAAAGTGCAGTCTGGTCTGCTACCCTGCCAACCAGACACAGCTGGTGAGTGCCCCAGTCTGCCTAGCTAAAGGTTATAATACTACATTGACCCTTCTTGCCTGGATATAGCCAAACAAAACTCAAAATCAGATACAGACATTATATAATCGCAAATTAAATTCAATAACCCCAAGGTGTCTCAGAGACAACAAATAATTTCAAGTTAAACTTAAAAAAAAAAGAAGCAGGACAAGCTAGCTGAAGAAACTGTCTAAGATAATGAACTAGGAAGTATCCCTGAAAGAAGTGGTCATAAAATTACCTGATAAAAAATTCAAAAGGTTAATGTGTAGAGTTCTCCAGGAGGTGAAAGAAAACACAAACAAATAAAAGAAAATACAGATAATACTCTATCGAATTTTAGGAAAGCAATACAAGAGCAGAATGACAAAATCAATAAGTCAATTGGGAAATAGGCAAAACCAATAACTAGAAATCCAGAAGATTACCACTAAAAGTTTGAAGATCTATATGGGTATCAATGAGGAGATTAAGAATTGACCTGAATCAATAAATAGAAGATTGTTGAATTAAAGGACACATTCCTTGACATCAATTTATTTGTGCAAATAAAAGTTCTGAAAATAAAAACAGAGAAGTAATCCTGAGAGTAGTTAAAGTAAAATAATAAATAAATATGAAATGTTACCTAAAAAAGGCACCACTTATATAGGAATGTTACTGGAAATTTTCCCCTGGCGAAACAATACCATTGGCAGTGTAAACAGAGTGCAATCATTTAAGGATTCAGTCTATACAAAGCAACCAATCATGGATGGTGGTTCACAGCTGGGCTATACTTGCATAAGCTCCTTTTCTCAGGAGTAGCCCAAATTTTATACCTCTGGATAAATGACTGATGCTGTCAATGGAATCGCCTTATGCCCCAGGGAGATGTTTGACAATGTTGTTTGTTATAAAATGATGAGGCCGCTAAAGTAAAACCAGATTGCACCTAATCTGTTGACAAGTGAATGGATTATGGATTTCCATGTAATTCTGGCTCCAATCCAAGAACAATTAGTTCTTATGACATGGCCCTGTTTAACTCTTGCCTTCATGAAGAGATCACTGAAGATAAGGGTGCTACAACCAAGTGTGGTGAAGAAAGCAGATGGTTCTTGGTTATCAATAAGAATAGGGATCCTAAAGGCTTGTATTCAAACAAGCAGCCATCTAAGTGAGGTGTCAGATAAGTTCACATGGAAGGAAAACACCAGTCTGTCTGATCCAAAGACAACATAGAACAAAATTCAAATACCATAGAGGCGAAGTGATCAGAGCTCAAATTGTGAACACCCAATTTTTATAAAGCTCTGGAGTCCAGTGGATCCCCAAACTACCCATCTTCAGAATGCCTATGTCAATTAAGCCTCTGGCAGATCCCCTCTGACCACAGTCAAGGAATGTGAACAGCCTTGCTGTCAGACAGAGATAGTTGTAAACTTGGTCATGGTGGTTGGAACTATGGTATAATAGGGCACCTGCTCAGCTGATCTCCCTCTTGACCAATTATGGATTTGTTCTAGGTTTAAATATTTCTCGCTTGTTTCCTGAGGGAAGTTTTGTTTCTGGCTTATTTTAATATTACCACTGTTTTTCTTTTTTTTTCTTGGTATTTAGTATGTTTCCCAGCATATAAAGCACAGAAAGGGGTGATGTATTTTGACAATAATTGATGCAATGGCTTGCGGGGATATGAGGGAGAGGTTGAGGGGAATTGGGGAGCAAATGGTGAATACTGGAGGAAGGAAGATGTACTGTAACTAATTGTGGTGATGTATATACGACTCTTTTTAACTACAACTGAACTACGGCAGTGTATGATATGTGAATGTAGTAGTACTAAGCTATTGGGGGGTGGGAAAAAGGGCACCCAGAGGACTGAGCTCTTATATTAGCAGAAACTATGCAGGTAAGAAGACAATGCACTGATCTATACAATGTTATGATAGAAAAATAAAATATCCATAAAAGTTATATATCCCACAGAGATGTCTCTTAAATATTATGGTGAAATTATGACAAGTCCAGATACAGATCCATTAAAGGAACTTGTGAAATCAGGGTAATCTTACTAGAAATACTGAGGAAGACCTTTGGACAAATCAAAGCAAGATAAACCCTGAGATTAAGACACATTACCTGGAAATCACCAGGATAGAGAATTTTCAATATAAAATAAATGTACAAGATTGAAAATAGAGAGCGAGATATGTTAATATGTAAACGTTACCAGTTACAAAGCAAACAGTGCAACTAAATAGTTTGGTTACTGGACTTCCAGGTGGGGAGGGTGTCAAGACAATATCAAGATAGAATAGATTGCTTAAATTTAGGAAGTTAAAAATAAATCATGGGGTAATTACAAAGAAAAGGAAAAACAGATTTTAACCAAAATTTAAAAATAGGAAACTCATAATGATTCAGTAAACACAAAGTGCGCAGCAAGGAACAAAATGAAGAGAAAACTGAAAAATGAAAGGAGCTCAGTGCATAATAATAGATGGAACCAAGAAATTGTCAACGCCACACCCAATGACAGCAATCGTTTCATACCTGGTGATAATGAAGCTGAATGTAAATGGATTAATTTAATTATTCAATCAAGAGGCATAGAGTTCAGATTGGATAAGAAATGAGACCTATCTATTGGCTGCCGAAAGAGACTGACCTCAGACACACACACACAATAAGCTAAATATTAAAGGATAGAAAAAGTACATATTAAGTAAAGAGCAATCAATAAAGAGCAGTAATGTTAATATCGATTGCCGATAAGATAAGCTTCAAGACAAAAATCAGCATAAGGGGCATGAATGGATTTGTATAATAATTAAAGCATTTATCCAAAAATAGGACATACCCATAATCAATAGCTATGTTGCCCGTTAAAAATCCCTAAAATACATACATTCTACATTAACATAATTGAAATAAGAAGCTGACAACTCTGGGACAGGTTGGACATACTGCTTTCAATGCAAAACCAAACAATTATAAAGAAACTCAACAACGATCCAAGAAATTGACGCCTCCAGAGGAACATGACCGCTAGGTAACAAGCACAGGAAGACATCCACAATGACCTCCTAAAAAGTCCTAGTATGTGGGAAATGCTGCACTTTCTGGAAACCAGAGATATATTTTGGAAGCTAAGTCGACCAGGGTTTCTCAAAACCAGAATTTGTGGGAACAAACAGAGCACTGGGTGGGGGCGACGCAGCACTGACGTGGAGCTGGGCAACGCCTGCGGGTTGTCACAGGTAGCACACGTGCGTGTCCACATCAGGAGTGGACATGACTCCCATGATCCCCCTTCACCCCTGACTGCTTCTGTGCTCTCCCCGCACCTCAACACGCCCATCAGCATCATCTGGTGGCCCTGCAGTTGTTGGACACAAAAACCCTCCCAATCTGACCTAAGCATCCTATTCAAGCAGAAGTTTTACTTTTTTCTTTTTCTCTCTTGCTTCCGTTATTCTTCCATACATCCTGCCCCTGCAGATACACATGCCACTGCTAAGTAAACATGCATGCATGCTAATGAAGTCATAGAGCAAAGTCTTTCTCAGCAAGCCATGTTTTCCTACCATCTGCATACCACTGATGACACACACTCTTGAATGCACATCACCATAGCAACAGGATTGCACCCAAACAACACCTCCCCCCCCCATTTTCCCTCTCTCTTTCTCTCTCCATTTTCCCTTCTTCACTCCTTTCTTTATCCTGATTCTTCTTCTGTACGTGTGTATACTTGTTTTCTTATTTGCTTACCATTTATTTCTCTTTCCCTCCCCAATATCTCTTACTGTTCTCTCTCTACTTTCCTCAGGAAACATATGCTCAATATATTGATTAAATTCTACTGCCCATCTTAAAAAAAACATTTTCCATTATTTTATAAACTTCCTGTTGTATTCATACAGACATCGCCCCCCACCCCTTTATCTCCCCCCGCCCCCCTGCCCTCCACATTTCCTCTTAGTTTAGGCAACAACTGTTAGCAGCTACTGGCAGCCTTTATGACTTTCTTATGTTGGGAGACAACACTGCTGCGCTTGCTTCCACCATTGACCAGCAGTGAGCTGCCTTGAAGCAATTAACCACCCACCCACCCACTGTGGGCCATTTCAGAGTGTTCTCCCCTGCTCTGACTACCTCTTCCCATCACACCTGCAGCTCCTACTTCTATAGTCTCTGGTGGCGTTATGTGGATAGCAGAACTCGCAGATTAGTCAGCGTGGGTCCCCTCCTAAGCAAAAGACAAACACCTGTACCCCCAACAGAGCTACCACTGCCTCTACAGCCGCCCTTAGCCCCAGAAGCCACAAAGGTAATAATTGTGGTTGTTTTCCCACTTACTCTTCTTTCCGTAGCCCGCCCTCTGTGCTTGCCTGGTTCATGTTGCCCCCATCCAGGCAATACATCCTGTCTTCTCTTCACTTTTCTTGACTTTTCTCCCCTCGACTTTCTTCTGCACCTGAGACACCTCTGGAGACCCAGGTGTCCCAAATCAAAGAACACCCCCCCACCTTTTCTCTTTCTCTTGCCTTCTTCTCTTTTTGCTTCTCTTTCTCTGTCTACACAAAATAGTATAATCAACCATGAGAGAGAAGTTCTCCAACATGAGAAAGGCCGAGAAAATAACTTCTCAAGAAGCTGAAAGAACTCCAAACAGGATAGACTCCCAAAGGAAGACATTACAAAATATCCTCGTTAAACTTTCTGGTTTCAAGGGAAAGAAGAGACTTCTGAGAGCAGCTCAGGATAAAAAAAGAACATCATCCACAAAGGACAACAAACAAGAACAAGTTCAGACCTTTCAGCAGAAACCAGACATGTGAGAAGACAGAGTGCCAAATATAAAATTCTGAAAGGAAAACAAAAATACACCCTGCAAAGCAAAACTCAAAAACCCAAATTATCTCAAATAAGGAGAAATAAAAGTATTTCCAAGCAATAAAAATTAAAGAAATTTGTAAAACAAGCACAGCATTATACAAATATTAATGGAAACCATATGAACAATCAACAATAGCAGACGAACCAGAAAGCATCAAGCAAAACAAAACTATCCACAAACCAATGCAATTCAAAAAGTACTCAAAATCAACTCAGAAATAGAGCAAAAATAAAAAAAAATAAAACCATAGAGAGAAAAAAAACAAAAATGCACAACAGAATGACAGCCATAACCCACTCATAACAATGCTGACATTGAATGCCAATGTATTAAATGCACCAAACAAGAAGTAGAGAGCAGGAGTCTAGCTTGGAACACATAATCTATAAACATGCAGTCTAAAATGGACACACCTTAAACTCAAAGCGGAAAAAAATTGACCGATGATCCAAGGATGGAGAAAATGTACCAAGCCAATAGCAGCTGTAAAACAGTTGAGCAGATGCCTATAAATGGTAGAAGATGAAGGAGAAGGAGAAAACAGTAGCAGCAAAATTAATCGAGGATAAAATGCGCTTAAAGACAAACAATATCATGAGAGATGAGAAAGAACACTGCATAATGAGTAAAAGATAAACAGAATAAGATGTGGTATTTAGATGACTTTATCTCACCTTGAAGATATTTGGAAGTGTAGGGGTATGTGCTAGGTGGGTTGACTAGAGAAACAAATCTAGAGATACATCAACACAAATGTGATAAAGAGCTCAAATTTAGAAGTTAGATTTCGCAATCTTAAAGCCCTTAAAGTTCCTTTGGTTTTTTTTAACTAATGGGAATGAAAATAAAATAATTCTATTATTAAAAAGCTAATACCCTAAAAATCTTACAACCAAAGATATAAGGAATATTTCCGAAATAAATATTTGACAATGGATTCCTAGCTATGACACTAAAATCATGAACAACAGAAGACAAAAAATACAAATTATGTTTCATCAATGGTATAAAAAGACACCACTTTCATGAATCAGTATCAACACAGTGAAGTGAAAACCTACTGATGGAAAAAAAGGAAACCAATCCATCTGACAATCTCATGGTTTAATATACAACCTTTATAAAGAACTCTTACAACTTCATAATCTGGCAACAACTCAAGGAAAAATGGACAGATGCCCCAAATAAAGATTTCATTCAAGAAGATATATGCTCCAAAAGCACATTAGAGGATGTTCAGCATGATTAGTTGTCAGCGTTGTTTTTCAGGGCCACCGAGTTGTCTCCAACGCGAGGTAACCATACTTGCAATAGAGCATAGCCCTAGCCAACCCTGTTCTATTCAGTCACGATGCCAGTCCTCTTCATTGAGGCTCTTCCTCCCTGACCCTCTGCTTTTCCAAGGATGGTGTCCTTTATAGAAACCCTCCTGACAATCTGTTCAAAGGACATAAGACACAGTCTTAATATCCTCATTTCTAAGGAGCATTCTGGCTGTACTTCTTCCAGGAGAGATGTGTGTATTCTTTCAACAGCTCATTGTATGTGTGTTTGATATTCTCCAGCTCCGTAACGTATTTGTTCTTCATTGTCCAGCTTTCACAAGCATAGGGGGGAAATGAAAGGGGCATGACAGACACACATTAGCCCCCAGCGTGACAGTCTTCACCACTTTAATGAAGTTTGGTATGGCAGCCTCACTCAATGCATTTGATTTCTTGACCTCTTTTTTAATGCCCATCTCTAGACAACTGGACATACCTTGCAGAGGGGTAGTGGGGAGATGA
>NW_022105908.1:10143983-10152948 GCF_000313985.2 Echinops telfairi | reverse complement strand
TTGTATGAGCCCCAATAAATTGATTTAAAAAAAAGATATTGATTGAAGACACCAGTAAATGAAATCCTTGACAACTTCAAGCTTTGCTCCATTTACCATGATGTTGTCTATTGGCCAAGTTGTGAGGATTTTTGTTATCTTGACATTGAGTTTAAGCCATATTGATGACCGGTAGTTTTTGATTTTGATCAGTAAGTGCTTCGTGTCCTTTTGGCTTTCAGCAAGCAGAGTTGCATCATCTGCATATCTCAGGTTGTTAATCAGCCTTTCTCTAATCCCAGTGTTGTTTTCCTCTTCACATGCTCTAGCTTGTCAGATCTTATCAGCATAAAGATTGAATAAGTACAGGGAAAAAATACACCCTTGATGCACACCTTTTCTAATTTTAAACCACTGTCTCCTTGTTCCAACATCTGCCTCTTGGTTTATAAAGCCTTTCTATTTCCGAATCTTAATTGGCATCTCCATTGAAACATGTCTACCATGTGGGACGTTATTGGTTTTTGACATACTAGTAGCAGAGCTTCTAGCATTACAGCAATATGCAAGGCATCACAGCATGACAAACAGAGACACCAATGGTGAAATTAGTCAAAATCAAAACCACAAGCAATAAGCATGTGCATATTTCTGATGCATTCCTATATGGGGAATTTTTTGGCCAATTCTTATCAGGATTTGATCTAGAGTCTTCTAAAATATTGTATCTATTTATATCCTCACCAGTACTACATAAATAGTCCTATAATTTCATATCTCATTAACACTAGCATTATGTGGTTGCACTGCATCTGAGAAAAATTCCTACATTTCACATAATATTCATGTAAGCAATATATTTTCCTCTAAGGACAACTTTAGGTGCACTAAACTAATTTTAATGTTACAGTACATTGTCATTTGAATAAAAATAATTTGTAATTTCCTTGTGAATTATTCTGTTTTATGATTTATTTAGATGCATTTAGCTTATTCTTAAAATATTTCTGACTTCATTTTGTGGTTAATTTCACTGTGGTCAAGAATTGTACTCTGTAAGATCTGTAATATTTAGATGCGGATCTAATACCCATAATTTGGCATTATTTTATTTAAGAGTATGAATTTGGAAAAAATATATACACCGGATGGTTGTTGTGTAATGATGTGCATTAATTAAACAAAATTTGTTTATTATGTTATGCTATTATCCTACAGTTGCAATGATATGTTATTTTCTATTCCTATCAACTAAATTAACAATGGGGTTTTAAAAGGGAAGGTAGGTAAAACAAAAGAAAACAAAAACACAAAACATAGACCCAGGAATTGGTTTTGACCTCACAGTAGATCCTAGCTCCAATTTAAGAACAATTAGTGCTTACATCATGACCTTGCTTGATACTCTCTCTCAGGAAGAGAAGACAGAAGTTACGGGTGCCATAGCAAAGTCTGTTGAAGAAATTAGATTGTGTCCAGTCATCAGAAAAAATAGCGTCTTGTGTCTTACAGGCTTGTTTCCAAACAAGTGAGATGTCAGCTACATCCAAATGGAAGAAGCACACCAATATCAGTGACTGAAGGATTGTGAATAATATAATCCGAAGTTGGAAGAGGGAATAATTTGTGAGAATCTGTTGACTGTGGATGACAGTGGGAGCCCAAGATACATTTGTGGAATCTACATAGGAAATAAGAGTCAGGTGATTTCCCTCTATCCATAATAAGGGATGGGAGGACAGTGGATACCAACAGAGTGCATTAGAGAGATGACTATAGCACAACAAAATGATAACCTTGACCTTAACAGTTAAAACTTTGTCAGTCCCCCCAATGATGCACATTAGGCCTGATCTGGTTTTCAGCATTCTCTGTATTTTTTTGTTTGTTTTGTTTTGAGTTTGTTCAGATTGGGGTAAATCTCAGATGTGTTATATCATTGTGGGGGGTCACTCTCTTGAATTTTTGTTATATGTTTTTCTGTTTTCAGCATATGAAACCTAGGATTGGTGAACTTATAGAGACAGCACATTAAATAAGGGCTTCAGTGGTAGTAGTGCGGGTGTGGTGATCAAAGGAAGCTGTGTTAGGCTAGGTTGACTAGATAACCAAATCCAGACACTCATAAATTTATAAGAAAGAGCTTTATATCAAGAAGTAATTATATATTGAGAAAAAAAAAAACCCAGCCCAGTCCAACTCAAATCTGTAAGTCCAATACTAGCCCACAATCCCTCCTCAGACTCACACAGCTGTATGCAAGGGTGTAGAATGCAGGAAGATCACAGGGTACAAAGCTGTATGGATCCAATGGTAGGACTCCGGCAGTCACCAGTATCTGGGAGCAGGAAGGTGAAGGCAGAGAAGGGGAGGTTCCCAGGGCCTTCCTTATAAAAAGATCAGACCAACAAGGAGGCAACATCAGGCTGTGACATGATTGACAGGTTGAAAATCTTTTTTTTTTAATACATCATTTTATTGAGGGCTCATAACAATCCATACATCACTTGTATCAAGCACATTTGTACATATGTTGCCATCATCATTTTCAAAACCTTTTCTTTCTACTTGATCGCTTGGTATCAGCTCCTCTTTTACCCTTCCTCCACTTGCTCCCACCCTCATGAACCCTTGATAAATTATAAATTATTATTGTTTTCATATCTTATACCTACTGCTGTCTCCCTTCACCCACCTTCTTGTTGTGTGTGCCTCTTAGGAGTGGTGGTGGTAGTGGAAGTGTGTTATACACTGATCCTTGCGGTTCCCCTTTTCTCCTTCTTCTACCCCTACCTTCCCCCTACTCTCATGGTATTGCTACTCCCATTAGTGTTCCTGGGGGTTTTATCTGTCCTGGATTCTGTGTGTTGAGAGAGCTCTTATCTGTACCACTGTTAAATGCCCCATTCCAGCCAGATTTGTAAGGTAGAACTGGGGTCATGATGGGCAGGGGGGTTGGGGGAACGTTAAAGAACTAGAGGAATGTTGTGTGTTTTGTTGGTGCTCTACTGCACCCTGGCTGACGCGTCCCTTCCTTGTGACCCTTCTATGAGGGGATGTCCAATTGTCTAGGGATGGGCTATGGGTATCCACTCAGACCCCCCTCATTCACATCGATATGATTGTTCTTAGTCTTCTCATGCCTGATACCTGAACCTGTTGACAACTCATGATCACACAAGCTGGTGTTCTTCTTCTATGTGGGCTTTGTTGTTTCCTTGCTAGATGGCCACTTGTTTAACTTCAAACCTTTAAAACCCCAGACTCTATATCTTTTAATAGCTGGCACCATCAGCTTTCTTCACCATATTTGCTTATGCACCCATTTTGTCTTTAGTGATTATGTCAGGAAGGTGAGCATCACAGAATGCCAGGTTTTTAGAACAAAGTGTTCTTGCATTGAGGGAGTACTTGAGTAGAGGCCCGTTGTTTGTTGTTTGTCAGCTTTCTTAATAATTAACATATAAATAAATGTACATAGGCCTATATCTCTATCACTATATATTAATATATTTGCATATGTACATGATTATATTTATACCTCTATAAATATCCTTTGTCCTCTAGTTGTTTCCTCTATTTCCTTTTATTTTCCTCCTGTCCCACTAACATGTTTGACCTTCACTAATTACTCTAGGCTACCTTGGCCTTGATGGAACCACACCAGGCATTCTAGGCCCTCCTCACCATCGATTTTAGATCTTTTGTTGTTCCCTTGTCCCTGAGTTTGTTGGCTTCCCTCTACCTTTCTCCCACCTCTCCTTCTTCCCTGTCTCCTGGAACCATTGGTTTGTGTTTGTGGCAGTGGGGAGGGGGATCACAGAGGGTCAGGCTGGGTGTCAGACAGGCACAATTCCCACACTGAGTCTCCATTGATGTCCTCTGTAGCACTGTGGGTCAGTGCAGGGATGCCATGTCTGTGGTGGGGCTGAACCTTCGGTCCTGTCTGTGCCTTGGCTCCTCCGACCAGGAGTGTTGTCCTAGGGGCTTAGTGGACCAGATGGTGGTCCACTCTCTCTCTCTTTCCCTTTTAGTTTGCTTCCATGTGGTCTGGGCCTGCCAATTTCCCCAGGCTGTATCTTCAGCACTGTCCTCTGTAATCTTCTGGGGATAGACACAGCTGAGATTGGGGCAGCCCCCCAGACTTCTCTGTTAGTTCTTTGCTTCATGCTGGTATGTTGTCCTCAAGGTTTGGCATACCAGGTTGAGGTCTGATCCCTTTCTCCCTTTCCACCAAGCCTAGAGGACAGCAATAATTTTCATGGGCAACTTATCCACCCTTGAATCAATCACTGTCACCTGATTGGATTTGACTTAGGTCACGTCATCCTCTACAAAATCCATGTAAGGCGTATGGGCTGAGAATAAAGATGGAAGAGTCCTTACAAGGAAAATTAATTATTTAATAAAAAGGTAAGGATGGGTGGAAGGTGGTTCAACACATATAAACCAAATTCACTGTTATCAAGTCAATGCTGACACCACCACCACCATCCCCCAACCATGTGTTTCCGAGTCTGTAACTGTTTATGGGGATTGTAAGCCAGGTCTTTCACCCTCAGAGCTTCTGGTGGATTCCAACTGTCAACCATGCTGACGGCAGCCCAACGTGTAACCACTCTACCACCAGAGCTCCTTAAACACACGTACACACCAACAACAGCACCACTGCCACCTCTACCAACAACCAACAAGACAAATATCTTCCTTATACGGTGGTCATGTTCACTTAGATGTGGCAAAAACGTTTTCTTTATGGGAAGAATCTTCCTCTTTTCTTGTTGCATCTTTAAATGAATTTTATAATTTGGGAAATATTTTTGAGAGTAACCTTAGGCCATGAAGACAGTGGTGAAAGAACTTGTGGGTGCCTGCTTCCATCATTTTTTAATTTGCATCTTTTAAAGACATATAATGAAACATTAAAACAGAACATGGTATATTTATGCATAAGCACTCTCTAAGAATAAAATAGTGATAACAAAACTATATGCAGCCTTTTTGCCCCTCTCTAATTCTTTTTCCATTAGTCCTAATGTTTTCATGTACAAAACAGACCCCAGATGTCAAATATACTTTATGGAGAACATGTATTAAATCTTAAAGGGACAACACAAAGAAAAAGAAGCATGGAGGCCATTAACACAAGATTACAATGGTGTCCAACGATTCATAACCACACCGTTACGTAACTAAGATATATAACCCAAAGGAAGACTGTCAAGTATTCATGATTGAGAGCAGATCAATACGTCACAGTTGCAGAAGCAGGAATAGAACCATGGTTGGTACAGGGACATTATGTTAGAGGAAGGGCTGGCAAGATTGGCCCAGGGCCTTCAAACCAAGGCAGCCAGAGCACGACTGATAAGGCATGACTCATGGCTATGACACCCCTAGTGTGGTGATATCCACCAAGGACAGCCCCAGGTAAGCTCTTTAAAGACACTGTCCCTCCCTTGCTGGTCAGAGATAGAGTAGAGGGATTCCATTTTCTAATGCCCTGTGCCTGAGGGCAAGACAATCTTCACTGTTAGTTAATGATCAGAAGGACTTCAGTGGAGACTTAATTCACTTGGGACCTCTGCAAACAGATTTTGGGTTTTCACTGTCATCCATAGCCATCTGCAAATTTAAGCGCTAATACACCAGGGGAAAAAAACTCACATTATATAGAATTGGGTATTTAAATTTTGGGGGTCTTTTTTGATAATTTAGTGAAAATAAATCTCTAACCGATATGTAATATTTTTCATGTTTTAAATAATGTGTGTATACATGTATTAACACACAGTTATATTTACACATATATACATATATATTTTGTAACTTTTTTCTCAAGTATGTTTGATAAATACAGCTCTAGTTCTTTTATTTTACTATCTTTTGTATTCCATTGTTTGAACATATTGTAATTTACTCATTCACCAGGTATGGGTATTTGGGATTTTATTTTATGTTTATTTTTTTTTCTCATGAGTCTGGTAAACAGCCTTAAGGAGTCTTGATTCTTTGTAAAATTCTGTATTATACTATATATTTTTTCCTTTACTTCTTTATATTGGCTGCATGTGTTAAGACTTTCCTTGTAAGTTGACATTCTTGCATATTATTTATAAAGTGAAAATTTAATGATGTTATCAAAGTGACCACTTTTTTCTTTGTGATTTGTTCTCTTTTTGCCCCAGTTAAGAAATGTTTTCTTGCTTGTAAATTTAAAAATATGTTTCTCTACTTATCTGCTGTGTTTTTCCCCTTGCCACTCTCTGGGGGAATCTCATGATGATATTTCCAGAAAAAAGAAAAGAAAATGAGAAAACAAGTTAATCTAAGAGAACAAAAAAGGTTGGCAATTTTTTATGTTTGTATTTGAATAAATCGCTTCTAAGTAGTTCCCTACACCAAGATAAATTGATTTATTTTAAATGATTTTTCATCCATTGATGCATGTGGGATCTTATTAAATAGCCCCATGAAAGTATCCTGTCCTTAAAGGGCTGGGTTTCAACATTTATGGGTCCAAGTTGAAAGCTTATGGATGTTTGTAATTACTACTTCAACACACACACACACACACACACACACACACAGACATTCACACGTCATATTAAAGAAGCAACTTCACATATGCTGTCGAAAAACCTACATTAGAGTGGCTGATAACTAACCCCCATGTACTTTTTAAAATTTGAAACTGTAACATTGGTGACTACTGACCATTCTAGATCAGGAACCATCAAGCAACTGCCATCCAGTCTGCTACAGGTCACGGAAACACCATGTGTACCTTTCAAAAAAGTGAAATGTTGGTGGACAACAAACCTTTTTCTGGATGTTTGACATTTTCCCAAATGGATAAAAATGTCAACAACATTTGAATGCTTGTGCTTGAAGACCAACAGCTGACCATCAAAGAGATAGGGAAGTTATCTAGACTATCTTAGAGCTCAGAGAAATGGCTTTTATGGAAAAATTCACCGTAACCAGAGAGAACCTTCCCAGGTGACACCACTGGGTGCACTAACTCAGAGGAAGTTGCTTGATGCTTGCCTAGTGGGAAAGATGTGTACTACTTAGAAAAGCTCTACTCAGAAGAGCACTTTTCTGCTTTTTGTTTATTTGGTAGGGGGTGGGGGTGGGGTGGAGTACCTTAATATATAAATAGGATAGAAGGTTAATCAACAGAATGTAAACAAGGTTAACAATTCCAATTATGTTCTAGTGAAAAAGTTCAAGATTTTTTTCAGTCTGCCTATTTAAATGATAGCATATCACTCTTTAAATTCAAAGATTGTGGGCAAAAATCATTTTAAAAGAGGTTCCTTAAAAACTTACAATTTTCTCTCTCCAACTACTTTACTTGATATTAGCAGTCCATCACGTTCTCTTGGGAAAAAACAAAACAGAAATTTTCTTAAAATTTCGAGTGCAAACTCTGAATCTAGAAAGTCATCAGGACCGTCAATACAGATTTGTACTTGACTGTGGTCGCCCTTCCTTTAATTGATCATTCCTCTTACTTCTATAAGAATTACATGACTTTTTCAATTTTAAAATTTATTGTGATGTGGGTGAGGAAATTAGTTTTCCATTTAACAATTTATGTACATGTTGCTTCATAAAATTAATTGCAATCCCTTCAAAGTAGCACCACTCTCTTTTAGTTTCTCCTGGGCTCTTAGTTCCTATTTCCATTCGTCTTTCTCTCTCCTTCCTGCCTTGCGATTTGTTTTCAAGCAAACACTGTCTTTATGATATGATAAGGTTAATGGCTCTGAGGACATGTTCTTTTTAATTGTATAGGCCTGTCTCTTGTTTGACTGCTTGGTGATTCCTGGGGAGGGTTTCAGTTCCAGACATGAAGGGTATCTAAAGGTGATGGTCTCATGGGGTTCCACCAGTTCTTTTCAGTAAATCTATTTTGTTTTTTAATCATTTTTGTTGTATATTTTTCTCCCCCTCTTTCCAGCACCTTCTGTGGTACCAAGGATAGCAGTCAGTAAGGGTATCTGTGCACCAGCTAGTGCTTGTCTCAGGGTAGTGGCGGCCGGGGATCACAGGTTCTAGTGGACCTTTGGACTGATTTTTTCTTGGGCCTTTAATTTTCTTCACCCCTCTTTTCTCTAGCTAGGGAGAGATCTAAAGTTGCATTTTACATTGTCTCTCACTGGCTTTTAAAACCTCAGTCACAATTTACCACAGTCAGGTGTACAATATTGCCTTGGTGCTAATCCAATTAACTCTCCTTGAAGCAGGAGTCTTTAGTCTCTAGAACCGCCATGTTTCTGATTATGGCTAAGTACTTTGCATAACTTTTCACCCTGCTTGCTTTATTATATTCCTAGATATTTTAAAGGCACCTAGAAATACATATGTATAATATCCTCTGCCAAAATGTATAAATGTTTATGTACATAGCCCTTTTAGCAGATCCATACCTGCTCAGCTCGCATGTCTGGCTATATATCCACTCATGGATTATTGCTTTTTATTATGGATAGGGCAAGAAGGTGTGTGTAATAGTGCTTGCCTTAGTTTTCTATAATGACTGTGCACGTCTCAGGACCTTCATTTGCCTTAGTGATATTGTTTTTGAACCATCTAGAGGTGGTTTCTATATAAGCCACGCAGCATGAATCATGGCTCGTTATTGTGCAAATGGATATCCAGTTTTTACAGTGTCATTTGCTAAGGAGACTGTCTCATCTACATTTAATAAATGCGACCCTTTACCAAAGATCAACTCTTCATATATCAGTGGATGGATTTACTTCTGGTTTCGTAATTCTTTACCATTGGCATATATGCCTGTCATACTATTAGTACTACACTATTTACACTACCATGGCTGTAGAGTGGATTTTATAATCAGAAAGTCTGAATCTTCCTATTTTTTTCTTCTTCTTTAATAGTGCTTTGTTTATCTGGGTTTCTTTCTTTTCTATGGAAAGCTGGCGCCTGATTTTTTCATATTTTTAAGCAATTG
>NW_022105908.1:10140877-10143622 GCF_000313985.2 Echinops telfairi | reverse complement strand
AAGTGAATAGGCTTCAGCAGAGGTTTCATATTAAGAATGAACCAGAAGAAGGATTAAGCTATACACTGCTGAGACATTAGGCACTGAAAATCTTTGCAATAGTAGCAAAATATTGTTTAATACCGACAGCTTCATGGACAGCAGCAGACCATAATCAAATACAATCCCAGAAGATGAGCCCCTTGGGTTAAAGGCATTCAAAATATGCCCAAAGAAGAGTTACCTCCTTAAAGTAGCATGGACCATCATGGCATGGCTGACAAAAGGCCTGCGGATCATGTCATTTACTGACGGAGCACGACACAAAGTGAGAAGAAACAGCTGTACGCGTGTATTACTATTTGGAATACTTTGCTTTCTTCATCCTAGGAATGAGTCCCTTGGACTATGTGGGAGCTCTTGTAATACTGTGTAAACCCGAGGACTGTCTATCTATTCCTGCAAAGAAGGCTGTTGGAATTTTGATAAGATTATGTTGAATTTACAGTTCCTTTGGGGTCTTATTGATATCTCAACAGTAATAAGTTTTCCAATAAGAAAACAAAAAGTGTCTTTTCAATCATTGAAGTCTTTAATTTTTTAGTGATGTTTTATGACTTCCAATGTTAGAATCTTTCCTTTCCCTAATCAAATTTATCCCTAAGTATTTTGTTCTTTTATAAGGTATTGTAAATGGAATTATTTTCTTAGTTTCCTTTTCCAGTTGCTTATTGTTGGCATATGTAATCCCAGGGTATTTATTGCTATTGTTGACCTTGTCTCCTGCGAATTTGCTCAGTTGACTTGTTATCTCTAGTAGCTTTCCTGTTGATTTTTGTTGCGTATTCGGTATATGAGATCACGTCATCTATGACTCTTAATAGTTCTACTTCTTCCTTACTAACTTGGACACCTTTTATTTTTTCTTGGCATGTTTCTCTGGTGAGCACTTTCAGTTCAAGATTGAATAAAATTGGTAGGAGCAGATACATAATTTGTTCTTGATCTTAATGGGAAGCTCTCAGTCTTTCTCCACTAAGTATGTTGTCACTCACTGGAAATTTTTCATACATAACTTTTATCATGTTATGAAATTTCCCTCCTATTACTAGTTTGTATTTTTATCATGAAGAGGTGTTGGATTTTGCCAAATGACTGTTCGACATCAGTTGACATGATTATTTGTTTCCTTTGTGCTAGTCATATGATATAAATGAACTATTAAATAAATAAATAGGAGAAAATAGACAAATCTCTTTTACAATGGAATTGCAAAATTGTTCATGCATACGAGTTGTATATTGCACCCTCAAGAAGTGGAACATTGCTCTATACTCCTAAAGTCTGGGCTTTGTATAATGGTTTTTTCCTAAAGAGTTCTGGAAAAGGGAACAAAAAAGAGACCGTTTTGCAATGGAGAACACCGAACCATCTGGCTCAACTAGGTAGTTGACATTGAGATAGTCATGCTATATGTACCTGATCCCTCTATGTGAGATACTTTACCTCTATAATCATCATCCCAAAGTACAGTACCCACTTATGATTTTCAATGTTATAATCTTTCTTTTCCCTAATCAAATTTATCCCTAGGTACATTTCTCTTTTATAAGGTATCTAAGAGTAGTCCTTAGAAAAGCATCGGACACATTTTAGTTGACGGGCATCTAAATGTGAGTCTACCTACAAGGACCCGCAAAGGTACAAACATTTACAAAACAACAATAAAGATAAGGAAGTTGAAATAAAATATGGTCTTCAGCTAAGAACGGTATTATATAATTGTGACATCAATTGTGACAGATGTACTTATAGTAATACAAGATGGTAATAATAAAGGAAACTAACAAAAATCCTAAGTGTGGGGCATATGGGAATTCTCTGTATGATCTTCACAATTTTTAAGATAAATATATAACTATTCTACAACACATTGAATAATTCTCTTAAAGCTTCCGCAGATAGTCACCCTTTCAGATAAATGTTGGAAATTTGTTGCTAATGGCTTTTATGAATCAGAGGATGATTCCGCTTCCATTGTTCGACTTGATTACCTCCTTGACTCATTCACTCACACTCACAAATAGAAAGAAGAATTATCAATGGTTACCCATTGCAAAAGTAATTCCGACTATTGCATTACCTCAACCATTGTGTGATTTTATGTAAAGTGTATAGGTATACTTATTCAAGCTGTATACTGGGCAAATAATCTGAGACCCTGGATTATATGGAAACATGGATTGGAGGAAGGCTCATGAACAACCTGTGATGTGCAGATGACACACGTGCTTGGTGAAAGCAAGGGGAACTAGAAATACTTTCTGATTATGATCAAACACTATATATAGCCTTCAGTATGGCTTGCAACTTAATATAAAGACAATAAATACTCTCACTACTTAGCAGTAGATAAAACATCATTGCAAATGGAAAAAAGATTCAAGTTATCAAGGATTTCTTCTACTTAACATCTACAATCCACATTCATGGAAGATGTTACGAATGATGAATACAAGAATAAAGACACTGTTCTAAAATTGATTGTGGTGATGATTGTACACCTCTTCTTAATGTGATTGAATTACAGAATTGTGTGGTATGTGAATTATATGCCAATGTGCCAATAAAACAGTTAAAAATTATGAAAGAAAGAAAAGACAAAACTTGAGGTCCAAAAAAATTTTTGATGCCTTTACATCAGTTTTTGAAAAATTGTTGGCAATTGTTGGCAAAGAATATTAACTAGATCAGGGACTGCAAGAC
>NW_022105908.1:10136462-10138879 GCF_000313985.2 Echinops telfairi | reverse complement strand
TACATGCATATATAGTTTTAAGTATTTCAATCTTAAAGTACAATAAATTATATATTATGGCTTTTCTTTCAATTTAGTATAATATCAATCTTCAATTGTATTCCATCAATAGTTGCATAAAACATCATTTAAGCAATATGCTGTAATTATTTAATTATTCCCATATGTGGGTCTTTAGCTGTCCCAATTTTTCATTATTATGTTGCATGGAATATTTTAAAAATATATTTTCTCTGTATTTTGAATTATATTCTTGGTGTATATTCTCAGAAACAGCATAACTATGCTAAATGTATAGCATTTTAATAGTCTTCATATGAGTTACTAACTATCAATTTTCTTTCCAATGATGCTACATGTATTCATTATGCCAGTCAACTTCAAGAAGAAATCAGTTGTTGGAAATCTTTTAAGAACTGATTATTATTATTTTTACTTATATATGTGCATATAAGGTTTTGCTAATATAAGGAATTAACACTATTTAATTCATGCAAATTTCATTGCTTGTTTGCTTATTATAATGCATATGACTTTTCGATTAAAATATTCTAGTGTTATGATTTCTCAATATGTTTGCTCTAGTTTAACTTGAATTTTATATTCTCTTAGTACCTACTAACCAATGTAAAGGCCTGTGATAGTTACTTGAAATATATATTGGGTAATATAAATTCTTTAGGAAATTAACATATATGTTGAAATTAAACAAATACGTATTAGGTAATATACACTCCAAGTAACTATCACAATGCCTTGCACAGAAAAGCTGGTAAATAGATATTAAGAGAGTATATTGCAGTAGGGATAATCCCTGCTTTTTTATTGGAAAGTAAGAGACAAATAAATTTTTAAAGCAAATAAATGCATACTTTTATATTTGAAATTTTACAGTGAAAGGAATTCATAGGATACTGTATAAATAGCATAGGGGATAGGATATAACATTGAAAGTCTCAAAACATATGGAACAAAATTGTCAGAATGGAATAGAGAAATAGATAAATTAACAATAAAAATTAGTAATTTCAGCACTCCTTTTTCATTACTGTTAAAACGAATAGACAGGAAAATAACAGATTTGGCCAACATCAACAAAACATACCACCCCAAAAAACATATTTATAATTTTCAAATGAGATAAAACATTCTCTAGGATAGAGTATTTAGTAGGCCATACATTTACTAGAATAAAGGAAAATAATTGAAATCATACAAAATCTATTCTTTGACCATACTGGAATAAAATTAGGAGCCAATAAGGGAAGGGTATTTTGTAAACTCACATACATATTGAAATTGAACAAATCCAGCCTTTAGAAAACCCCATGGGGCAAAAAGAAATTAGAAAACAGTTTTAGATGAATACAATAAAAACACACAATAAAATGTATTTATACAACAGAATCATTACAAAAAGGGTAATTTTTAGTTGTAAACATCTATATTAAGAATAAATGTATAGTATAGTCTCCTACATCAAGGCAATACAAAAAAGAAGAAAAAAATTAAACTTAAACTTAGTAGGATCAAGGAAATAAGATTTTATTGGATAAATGAAGTGGAAAATAGGAAATTAATAGAGAAAAATCAGCAAACCCAAAACTTGGTTCTTTGAAATATAATCAAGAAAATTGGCATCTTTAGTTAGATAATCCAATTAAGAAAGACGAAGGAGTCAATGTATTAAATTTATAAATGAAGGCAGAGTAATAATTACCAAGCTTAAAGAAATAAAAAGGATATAGAAGAGAAATAATATGACTTCATATACATATATCTGTATACATGTATATTTGTTAAAATAAAGAAAGATTGGAATGGTGGCTGGGTGAAAAAAAAGGGCGGAAGCTTCAGTAATCCTGATAATATTCTTTTTCTTGACCGAAGTATTATTTACACAAAGGATTTTTTTATTGCATTTTTGTCAACATTTTCTTTTAAATAAAGTCATGTTATTTCTCATTTTATTGCTTCTATTTCTGTGAGGTTGGTAGTTATTATTACCCAGCCTTCCTTCCCAAAAGTATCTACCCTGAAGACCCCTACCACAGATACGTTTGACATTTCGTACTTGAAACCATATACTATGCATTCTTTGTTTCAATAGTATATTTTACAACCTAATCCCTATTGTTTCACATAGGAAACAGTACCATATAATAATATTTAATCGCACAAATATACTCGAATTATTTTTATTCATGTTGGATGGATATTCAACAGTCATGTGAAGCCCTTGACTACTGGCCCCCAGATTGGCCGTTTAAACCCACCCAGATACACCCCAAAGACAGGCTTGGAGTTTTGCTTCTGAAAGGTCCCCAAACGCCAAGCCAAACTCAATGCTGTGAAGTCCATTCTGACGCAGCCATTTTACAGGCAGAGCAGAACTGCCCCGGTGGGTTTCTGATGCC
>NW_022105908.1:10129014-10135876 GCF_000313985.2 Echinops telfairi | reverse complement strand
TTTTTTTTTTCCTTTTCAAAAATCGAATTGTTCTGAGTGGGATGATTGGTCCAAAAGCTAGCTAATGCTTTGTTGCCTGAAACATATAGTTATTTTATTATATGTTTATGTGTAGGTGATACAAATGATCACTGATTGCTTTATCGCTGGATTTGTACCATTTTTTGGTCATATGACTTTGTAGCTCCTCTTGTCAAGAGATGAAATACATTTCTTTATCATAGAACCTGGGCGTTGTCATGTAAGTTTCATTGGAACATTTAAAAAAATATGTGACAAGATGCTTGAAAAGCACTTGTGTGTTATGATTTTCTCCTTTTGTGAATTCTCTCTTAATATTTCTTGCCATTGAGTTTGGAGTACATTGCTATAGAGATATGTGATTATCATCACAACAACTGATTTTGTGACAGCCAGCCCCCAAGAGCGGAATAAGGCTTTTTCAAGCACACCAAAACTGAACAACAGAATTATGAGAAAAATGCTTATGTCTTGTTTTAAGTCATCAACTTTCATAATCATTTGTTAGCAGCAAAAGCTAGCTTTCATTGAAATTGGCACAATGAAATGAGAGGCTTCCATAATACAAACGTCAACTTTAAAATCACACTCAAAGCTTTTTGTACAAAAAAGAAATGGCATAGACAGTTAATACTGAAAAATTCATTAATAACCTATTTGTGGACACTGAGAGTAGTAAGGGATTGTTATAGTAGGCTTGATGTGTTACATGATGGCATAAACACTGGAGAAATATTATTTTTGACAATTGAAACACAGAAAATGTATCTCATAAAATTGTGACATTTGGCAGGGATGAATGAGAAAAGTGTGACTTGCTATGTTTTGGCTGTATAATGCGATTTATAGAAACAAACATGAACTAAAGAATTAAAAATCGATGTCTACTAGATTTCCTGTTCATACATGCATTAAATTATAAGATTCCAACAGAAAAAAAAGTCTTTAAACATACCTCTGTCATTCATGGGTGACTTCAGCCCTATTCCTTCAATTAATACCCTTGTTGTAGAACCATTAGGAGCCCTGTTGGCATAGTGGTTATATATTGGGCTGCTCTCCTAAAGGCCAAAGTTCAAAACCACCAACTGCTCCATGGCATAAAGATGGGGTTTTCTATTCCAGTAAAGAGCTACGGCCTCAGAAACCCACCAGGACAGTTCTACCCTGTCCTCAGGGTCGCTATGAGTTGGTTGGCACTCAATGGCTGTGAGTCTGGTTTGTTTTTAGTACAATTAGGGTACCTTCAAAAAAAAAAAAAAAGAGCCAGTCAAAGCACAGCCTGCAAATGAGAGCTACTAGGCCAGTTATATTCGAAGGAGATAGTTTGTGTCCGAAGGATAGATTTTTCTCAAAGAACACAAGGCGATCATGGAGGTTTATTATGGAAAGGTTTTAAGAAGCCGGGAAACAGCAGTAGTGAGGAAGCGGCCGGGAAAGCTGTGACAAGGAATTGAACCATCACAACAAATCTCTTGCTCCTTCTTCGTGGGTCACAAGGGCAGTCCATTAAGGAAAGCTGACTCCATCCACTCTATAGCTCTGGTTTTGCCCTTGCACACTTCTTTTGGTGTCCCAAGCTCAAGGACATTTAAAGGGAACCTGATTTGAGTCTCTTGAATATACCAAAATGGTTGTTTCACTGTGGATTGCAGAATTATTCGGGAATTATTCAGAAATACCACTTTCAGAAGTATATAGACCTAGATGGAGGGTACGTTAAGAAACAATCGCCGTATGTTTTCATATTTTTGTTTAATAGAGATGCCTATCAATTTGTAGCATACCTTTTGAACTTAATGGTACATAAAGAGTTGTCGTTAGGTGCCATAGAGCCAGCTCCCATCCGTAGGCATCCTATCTATATGCAACAGAACGAAGCAATGCACGGTTCTGCACCAGCCTCACAACTGTGCCTATGCCGGAGATCATCAATGCAGCCACTGTGTCAATCCATCTTGTCCATGTTTCGCTTCCTCTTCACTTTACCAAACATAATGTCCTCCTCCAGCTACTGGAGAATGACAGGTTCTCTCCTGGCAACATGTCGAAAGTATGTAAGACTAAGTCCTGCCATCCTTGCCTCTAAGGAGGACTCTGGCCTTACTTCTTCCACACAGATTGGTTTCTCTTGGAAGCAGTCACAGCCTGTGACAGGATCTTACCACTTTTCTATTGTTCATTGTAGTGGAAACTTCGAAGTAGCTTTTACTATAACAAATTTATTTTAATAATACCCTATTGAAATATGAAAAGAAATAAAAACTCTAAAATTTTGCAGTTGGGATTGTAAATCACCAAAACACTTTTGGAAAACAAGGTAGCAGTAACTAATTATGGCTCTCGAAATCAATTCTATAGAATTATTCTTTATTACATGAAGAAAATTAACACAGATAAATTTTAATATTAAAAAAAGAGGAGCCCAAGATTCCAGTAATAATTAAGTAAACATTAACACATCGATTTGATGGGCTGTTACTGTCATTTAAAACACTAATAATAAACATAGGCAATCAGGTGCCTATTATGTGGCAAATACTTTTTGAATCATTGATATTTATAGAGTGTATAGTAACTTCAGAAGGCAGTGAAGGAAGGAATTGGAATCTACTTCTATAAAGATTACAGTCTTCAATGGCTGTTTTTTCACAATTAAATCACCTTTTTTTTTTCTTCCACGGTGATATAGTTAACGTTTATTGTGCCAACTTGGCCGATAAACACATGTGGGGTTAATTGAAGGACAGAGCGATAAATGGCTCGGTGAGCCTCGTCTTTTGAGTTCTCAGGTCTCTCTTTTGCTTTGTGATGGTGGGACTAGGGTTCAACTGCGTTAGCCAGTTCCCTGCTTCAGCTGGCAAGGCTCACTTCCTGCAATACATCCCCAAGGAGAAGCTGTATGGACTTACGCCAATGCAGCCCTGGTGCTGGAGCAGCCCTGTGGAGACCCCTGCCAGCGCACATTCACTGACTCGGCTTTCCTCCTGCAGTCGGCATCATTGCCGTGTGTTTTGTGAAATGGAGGAGGACTTTGTGGATTGGTGTCAGACATATGGGTTAATGTTGGACTTGTGGGTTTGGGCAGCACTGGGTTGGGATGTTTTCTTGATGTGCACTTACCCTTTATATAAAACTCTCTTTTATACATATGGGTTTCTGTGGATTTGTTTCTCTAAAGTACCCAGACTAAAACACATGGTATCTCAGGGTAGACTAGAACCACCCGTGTTTTGGATATCAACCAAGCACGTTAACCATTTGTTTCCTAAGGACTTTTAAAAATTATACAGAAAACACAAATTTCTGGATGATAACTCCTGAGTTGGGACCAGGAGTGAATGTGTTCAGGAACGGACACACAGGGACTTCAGAGAGTTAATAAATTTCTAACTTCTAGGACTGGGTGGTAGATATACAAATGTCAGATGCATTTTCCTTTCCAAAAATGGCACACCTTTTATTTCTATGCCTTTTTTGCCATATGACATACATAATTTATGTATGATGTTTCTAATGTTTAAATGCTCAAAAAAGAAAGAATGGGAGAGAGAGGTGAGACATTACACAGGAAAAGACATCAGGACTTGGTAGCTGACCATTTGTGGAGCCACAGATAGGGGCATGGTCATCAAGGGAAGCTTGGTGAAGAACGACAAGGAATTATGATCCCATTGATGGAGATAGACGTCAAAAGGGAAAATCTGAGACGGGAAGGAATTTGTGACTAACTGAGCCAAATCTCAGGGGTTCAAGAAATCTCAGGGTAAAAAACCCAGTGAGCTTTTGGAGGTCAAGAAAGGTTGGTTAGAGCCCAGGAGGTTCTGAGATACAGGTAGAGGAAGAGAAACAGAGACCAGATCTTATTTGACTTTAGGCTGGTCAGGCTCTGCCTGTTCCAGAGAAATTACTGAGACTCTGCTGCCACCCCCACTCCCCGGACCATGTTTGATAGCACCGCCTGGGCCACTGACTTTAGCGTCAGACCTCTTTAGGCTTCTGGACTGTGCATGGTGTGCTTCACTGAGAAACGGGTTGCAGGCCACCCTCCCTAGCCTCTTCAGAATCTAGATGAATTCTGCACGTGTGAAATAGGAACACAAGAGAACAGTCATCCTCAACAAGAAAAGCCTTGGGTATTTGCAAAGTGATGTAAGGGTTTTGTGCTAAAGTTTCATATTCTAATTTAAATAAATAATCAAGCAATGTCATACCATATAAAAATACAAAAAGATTACCGACAAGAAACCCCTTTGGGGTGGTTTTCCATTTCATATCCTATAGGGTTGCTATGAGCTAGAAACAAAGAACTGGAACTTGGAGGATGTAGTAGGTTGTGGTGATGTACTAACCACAGGTCAGCAGTTCAAATTAGAAGATCTCTGAATTTCATTGGATCATATCTCTTTGTAGTGTGTATTGAATCATATCCAATAGGTTGGCAGGTCTTTCGAAGTCTTCTAAATTTTGTAGCACAAACAAGAACTTCCAGCATTGCATTCACTTGTTGAAATATTTCAGTTGATATTCCATCAATTTTCAGAGCCTTATGTTTTTTTCCTCATTTTCATCAGCTCTTGATCATACGCTGTCTCCAGAAATGGCTGAACACCAACCAATAATTTTGGGGATTGTAATTGTGCATTGCGTTTTCTTTACTTGTTTCCACTAGGGTTCATTTTTTCAGACATATTATATTGGAAAAATTAAGTATAGCAGGAATATTCTCCCTAAAGTACAACTTATTAATAAGAATTCAATAAGAAGCAGAAAATTGGTACATGATCACTGTCATTGGTTTGCTCTAATAAGAACTGAGTGTGAGCATTTCTTCCCAGTTATTTCAGTAAAGCCAGGGTTGTAAACTGAAATCTATGTTAGCTGTATTTATACCATAAACTTAATAATGCAACAGATCCATTTTTTTGCTTTGTTTGCTCTTTTGTTTTTGTTTTGTCTTTTTTATTTTGCTTTTAGGATTCAATTGTCAATCACTACTACTGGTAGCCACTAAAAGAATTGTCTCAGTAGCTAAGCATTTTTACGCAGAAAGAGTAATACATTTAAATAATTTACCAGATTAGTTTTTCAACATATTTTTCAACATATTCATAAAACAAATGATTCCAGTATTATAAAATTCCAACCAGAGGATACAGTGTCTAGCTCAGTTTATGAGACTAGCAAAGCCTTGAAATGAAATCTGGCGAGAAATATAAGGAAGGAAAGTATGTCAATCAAAGTTTGACATACATGCAAAATTATTAAGACATGTGTTTGTAAATGTAATATAAAAATGAAGATAAAATATACATAAAAATTAAAATGGATTTAATACTGAAAATGTCTATCATTCAAAACATTATATAGACATTCACATATTCATATACTAGTAGAATGTTATTTGGAAAATAATCTTACACCCAATAATAACATGGTGAAAAAACCTATCCTCCGATCCTTAAAGTTGAAAATTGGGACACACTTTGACCTAGAAATATATATATATAAAAACTTAGTAAAATATTTTCATTTAAATAAAGTATTTTTATTTAAATAAAGTATGAATGGTATATATCATATTAACGTACTATTTATTATTATATATTATATATGTGATAGATAAAATTCTATAAATGTTTGTCTTAGCAAAAAAATAGCTATGATAGTCAAATGAATAACTGAATTCCTAGATCCAGTATAACTATACACACACACATACACACACTCATATATAGGAGGCCAAAATTATTGCTACAAAATCATAGAACCCTTTATTAAACCGAAATATAAATAGATGAAGCTATTGTTTCTCAATACAGTCTTTAATTATTTCTATACATTTCTGAAGGTTCCATCTCTCTAAAACTTCCCAAAATAATTCTGTGTTCTTCAATTTTCACCAAGCCCAAACCACAGTTTTATTAACGCCAAAGGACGAAAATCGTGTTCCTGTTCAGTGTTATTTGATTTTTAGGAACAACAACAACAACAAAAATTTATTAAAGAGGCCGTCATAGATATAGGAGGGAGAGGTAAGATTTCTGAATGACATTCTCATGGGACACTACTTGCTATCTTGCTTCTCTTGAAGAATGAACAGAAACATTGGTCTTGATGGAGAAAAAAAATAAGCCAACCAAAAAGCCTTGCCACACTTTTCCTTTCCTTTGTCAAACCAATATAGTTTTCAATTTCCTCAAAACATCTTCGTAATTACCCCCCTAGATTGTCCTGTGTCCTTGCAGAAAATTCCTTTTAAAATCTAAGTAGCAGTTTCCGTAATCCTTTGAGCTGATCTTTCTGCCTTGAATTTAACTGGCTCATCAGATCCCCTCAGAAGTCCCTATTTTGGCGAGACCTTTTTAAAAGGCAGCCTAATGAGACTAAGCCAAGTGTTCTCATGGAAGAACCGGTCTACCGTTCCAAAAAAGACCTAACTGGAGCACTATTGCCAAAGAATCAACAACAGGAATTTCATGTACTTTCTAACCCAGCCCTAGAATGCCTTGAAGAGATTTTTTAATAGAATTACAGCCACTAAGAGTGATTTTGATGAGATCTTAGAAATAATCAAAAGCTTCCGTTATCATGAACAGAATGTTGCTAGAAATGTCAGTGTTAAACATGCTTCTGGTAGAGTTTTAAAAGGAAATAATAAAAATGTAATTGGTACTGGAAGGAAAATGATGTATTTTATGCAGTGGTAGAGAATTTGCTAGAATTCTCTTTGAATTTGGTAGAAAGTAGAACTTCTACTTTTGTAGAAAGATGAACTTTGAATTGTGGCTGATAAGATTATGAAGCCAGATTTTAAAAGGTTTTCTCCTTGCCACTTACA
>NW_022105908.1:10122643-10124951 GCF_000313985.2 Echinops telfairi | reverse complement strand
GGTCTGTGCTACTTCTGAGACAGGCTTGGTTGTCCTTTTGGCAGTCTATGGTACATACATACAATTGTTTCCTCCAGCACCATAGTTCAAATCCATCAATTCTTTGGTCTTCTTTAGTCCATGTCCAACTTTCACATATGGGGCAACTGAAAATACCATGACTTGGGTCAGATGTAGCTTGGTGCTCAGTGTAACCTCCTGACTTTTGAAGACTTCAAAGAGGTCTTGTGGGGCAGATTTGTCCACTTTGACCTCATGAGTGCGGATTCCAGGTGTACTAATCACACTTTCCAAGCAAGACAGAGTCCTTGAGACTTCAATCTTTTCTCTGTTGATCATGATGTTACCTGTTGGTCACTTCAGTTGAGAGGATTTGGGTTTTTATATTGAGTTATCATCCATAGTGAAGGCTTCAAACCTTGATCTTCATCAGCAAGTTCCTCAAGTTCTGCAAATGAGGTGGTGTCATGGAATATCTTAAATTGCTGATAAGTCTTTCTCTAATCCTGATGCTGCATTCTTCTCATATAATCCAGTTCTCTAATTATTTGCTCAGCAGACAGATTGAATAAGTACAATGGGAAGATACAAACCTAACAAACACCTTTCCTGATTTTACACCTTTCAGTATTCCCTTGTTCTGTGCTGCCCCCTTTCTCTATGTACAACTGTGTCTTGATCCATGTACAGACTCTACGTGGACACTATGAAGTGTTCTTTAATTCCCATTCTTCTCAAGGCTATCCATAGTTTCTTATGATCCACACAGCCAAATGCCTTTGGATAGTCAATAAAATACAAGTAAGCACATTTTTTGGTATTCTCTACTTTGTGTCAACATCCATCTGACATCAACAATGATATCTCTTGTTCCAAGACCTCTTCTGAATCCAGCCGGAGCCTCTGCCAGTTCCCTGTCAATGTTCTGTTGCAATCATTATGCGAAGATCTTCAGCAAAATTTTACTTGTATCTAGTATTAATGCTATCGTTCTATACATTGAGCATTCTGTAGAGACACGTGTTTCTCTTATACCCGGGGGGATAGATTTACAAAGATGTTAGCCATGTGTTTAAGCATGGAAGAGTCGAGCTGAGATTCATATCCAAGTGCTATCATGTCAGAGCCCAGAAGCTGACTTTGCACTTTATGCTACTCCCTAGTCAATGGTTATCAAGAGAACAACTGGAGGAAAAACTAATGTCTGAGACCAAGTAGAGGGGGGAAGATGGGTGGAGAACACGGAGGCAAAGGAGGAGAGGAAAATATTAAGAAAAACAAAGGTTCTGTAATTTTCTAGGAGGGAGTGACCCACAGTATAAAACATGGCTCAGAAGTTCTTGATACCCCGGGTAGGGCCAGCGGCTGAAGAAGAGGATTCTGGTAGGAAAGGAGGCTAGGTGGCTACAGGTGGTAGAAAGAAAGAGCAAATTACTTTTCTTGAATTGAACCATACCCATAACTGGGTTGATAATAGGCTAGCACATAGCTATAAGGTGTTTTTAAATAACTTGGAGTATTCCATTCTAGACAGCTGTCTAGCCTTAGGTGAAAAAGCAAGATTCTGCAGAGAAGACGAAGAGCTTTGCCACCAAGTTTGCCTGAAGAAACATTGGACAATCCCAACAGAGTAAAGAGAGAGAATGAGTGCTCGAGTGGCAGTACAGAAATACAAACTCCAAGATGTTGGAGGAAACCCTGAAGGCTCCATGCGGAGCAATCCTAATGAAGTGAATATTTTGAATATCACACAAGAAGGAGGCCTGCACCTCAGTATCTAGATTGGTCAATACCTAGAGGTATTGAAGCAGTGCTTGTCTAAAGTTTTTAAATGATGAGTTCTGAGAATTCAGGCCAAGAGACATAGAATTGAATGGGGCTCATGCAATTGGAAATGTAAGTTTCCTCCAAGAAAGAATTAGCTTTTTAAAATTGAAACCTTTTATTATGGACTTCAGAGCTTTTGTCTGTTCCTCCTTCAGGAAACTCTAGAGGCAAAAGATTGTCAGAGTTGATTGGGAAGGGGAGGCACTAGCTAAATCAGATGCACACGCAGATATATAAATTCACAGTTCTTTGTGTGTGTGTGTGGGGGGGGGGCTGTTTGCCCCTTTGGCAAACGTGACAGGACTAAACCCTGTCATGGCCCAGTGCCAGGGAAGGATGACAGCTCATCCTGGGAGCTGATTGAAAGGACTGTTGGACTGTCTCTTGAACTGAGAGACTAGGGACACCTTAGTCCTTGGTTCCCTGGCAAAGGCTGCAAAAAGCAGCCACCTGCAAATTTATCAGGGTTAAATTTAGAACA
>NW_022105908.1:10114918-10122342 GCF_000313985.2 Echinops telfairi | reverse complement strand
CACTTTGGCTCAATGGTTTTATATGGCTATACCCATTTCAGCTGAGTCTCTGATCTGATCACAGTCTTCTTCCCTTTTATCTTGTTACCTATCTCTCTTCATTGTTGAGAATTCAAACTATTATTATGTAATTCTTGATCTTTCTTGAATCAAGTTACATGAGCTCTAAAAATAAGATCAGAAGACAGAATAATCCTTGAGAGAATCATTGTTAAAAGAGGACAAAGAGCTCTTGTTCTTAATTTCAAAGTTGGGAGTCAAAACTCATGGCCATCTAGTCAATTTTGACCCACAGCCACCCTATGGGACAGAGGAGAACAGTCCCTAGCTTGTAAAATTTTATGGGAGTAGAACGCCTTCTTTTTCTCCCTCCCCCAGAGTGGCTGGTTGTGTCTACCGGTGACCTTGTGTCTAGCAATAAAGAATGCACTAGGCCAGATCAGGCCCCCTCCTGATCATCCCTCCAAGACCCCTGTAGGTTCTCATTAGTTTCTCTTTGCAATGGCACACTGTATTCATACTTGTTAGTTGATTCAGTCAATAGGAGAAATCATTCCAGTCAAGGAAACTCTGGCTTACGGTGTTTTACAGTATGATCCAGAAAGCTGGGCTCTTTCAATCTCCTGAGAGAGGGGCCAAAGCAGTTATCAAACGGCAATCATTCCCTGAGCCTATGATAAACTTCTGAGGTTTCTATTGCAACAATGATCTGTGATCCAGTATTTCCCCTGCCCATTGAGGGTTTCCTATCCCTTTAAAATGGAGGGTAGCATATGACCGGGCACCCCAAAAAACTGGAGAAAAAGCTGCACTGGGCAGAGCTTTCATAGTACACATTTTTCCCATGAGGCAAGCATCAAGCAATTTGTTCTGGGTTGGTTCTCTCTGGTCACAATGGATTTTTTCATAACAGCAGTTTCACTCAAACCTCGTTTGTTGTGATGGCCGATTTAAGACAAGAGCGTGCGACTGTGAAATTTTGTTTCTTGCACAGGAAAAATGCCACAGAAACTCTTGTGCTGTTGACCTCAGCTTACAAGGACAGCAGTATGGGAAAAACGTAAGTGTAGGAGTGGTTTCTTCATTTCAAAAAAGGTGAACTGTCACTTGTTGATAAACCTCATGCTGAATGTCCGTCAACTTCCTAAACAAAGCAAATGTTGACTCGTAGTTCATTTAGAGTTGGTTCCACCAGGTCAGACTGTTAATCAAGCTTTCTATTTAGAGGTTCTGAAAAGATTGCGTAACAATGTGCCACAAAAAAGCCTGATTTGTGGCAGACGGGGGACTGGTTTAGCCACCATGACAATGCACCTGCTCATGCAGCCATCTCAGTGCGCCAGTTTTTGGCACAAATCAGCATGCCTCTCTTGTCCCAAGCACCTTACTAACCTGACCTCGCTCCATGTGACAAATTGTTTTCCTCTGCGATGAAGAGAGACATAAGAGAACAGTGATTTGATAATATAGAAGAGTTAAGGGGGAAAACATGGGAGGTGTTATCAGCCATCCAAACAGAAGAGTGAAAAATATGTCCAAGAATCAAATCGTAGATTTGACAAATGTGTGAAGTGTAATGGAGAGTGGTTTGCAGGTGATACGGTTGTTTTGTAAATAATAATATGAATGAATTTCTGGTTTCTTTTTATACCTGGTATGTGATATAAAAATAGATTAGAATATTTTTCTTTTTAAAACAAAGTGAGCACAGGCATTTACTGTTATGTTTTTAGCATCAACTAGAAGACATAGCTCTGTCTCCATCACTGCCATCGCCGACTCATGCCATTTCCCTAGATAGAAGATTATAGGCCAGTCTTTTTCACAAGTGTTAGAGGCTAAGAACACTTCTAAAAATCCTTGAACTGCTTCACTGAAGATAACAGAGTTATGGCCTCTTCTCGTTGCTTGGCTGGTTAAGAATAGTAGAATTATCAAACTTAGGTTGTGATCCTTGTATTTCAAGCAACTTTTGAAAGAAAAGTCCCTGTGTAGGAAGAATTTCTTACCTAAACGAACCCACACACATACAATTGGAGGACACTAAAGACAAGGAGCTATACTTCACAGATATAACATTATGCATCTTATTACTGATCAGGTGACTCATTTTTTAACCAGGAAAGTATTGTCTGTATATAAGCATGGAAAGTGACATTCTTTTGGTAATTAGGTTGACAATGAGGCTGCTATTGGCCAATAAATCATTTCTTGAATGGCCTGCAAGTCGGACAGGGTTTTTTCACTCATGTCTCATAACCTATGTGGCTTTGTCCACTGATTCTTTCTTTGATAACTTTATTGCTTCCTTTCCTATATTTAATGGGTGGTCATTTTGGCTCGGGGATTGAGAAATTCGACAGAGTAACCCTGTTGTGAAACCTGGTTGCTCTTGTATAGAAAAGTAGCACACAAATTTACTATGTGTTTATATATGCAACATTGCTATAAGTCAATAAAAATGCCAATTTAACAAGAAAAATGTTAAAATTTTATTTAGATATATACAAAAGAAACATAATTAATGAATACATTATGAACAATGGTAAATCTTGTGAATAAATATATGCAAGGTAAAATGATGCTTGATACATTTATATATATATATCCTGTCCCATGGGTCAGAATAAACTCAATGGCAGTGGTTTGGTTTGGGAACTATGGTTAGCATCCCTTTTGAGTTTCATGTAATGAATATAGGAAGGATGGTGTCTGTCTTCACAGAATCTTCTGTCTTTTTAGGGAAATATACAGTTACTCATTGGAAAACTATACTTGCAAGGGTCAGGCTACACAGGAGAACCCACACACAGCCTTTCTCTCTCTCTCTCACCACACCCCCACCCCCCAACCCCACACACACACATTTTGGAACATCTTGGTTTGTTTTTTTTTAATTGAACTCTGTAACCATGGAAATGGCTGTTGTTTACAGTCCACAGAGATGGCGGACTCTGTGTTTAAGGAGATAAAAAATAATCATTGATTCTTAGTCGGATGATACTTGCAATATGAACTCTCAACTACTCTCAATATTTCCAAAGGAGAGAAGCCTCCAGTGGCAACAGTAACTAGCAATTGCAAACCACAACCCTCATTTCCTTAAGCTCCACCCAAAACTGACTTCTGCATCTTCACATCCTTATTGATAACAGCAGCAGTGAGCAGATGGCACCCAGTACAGGTAGGAGGAAGCGGTGCCCCTTTTGAGTTGTAGCTTTTCATTCTGCAAAGATCTAAAGTTTACTCACCTGGATGGAAATTGAGGAGCTTCCAGGGGCCCAAGAAGATTCCTATTTGTTTCTTAGCAGTGGACCAAACTTGGGAGTGCCAGTCCATATTTTGGACTAGAAAACCCCCAGTGGACCCTGGCACATAGGAGTACCCCAAGGAGGGGCATTCTCAGGACTCCCATTGACTAGTGAGTGTCCTCACTCCTGGATGAGCAGAGGAGTTGGTGGACCCCTGAGGTCTAAGGGAGAAGTCCCATCACACAGGGAACAAACAGGCATTGCCTCTGATGTCTGTGTTTCTTTCAGGAGGATTTCCGTGTTTGCCTAATCAGCTGCCTGACCTTTGCTTTATTGATCTCAGCAATGGTCAGAGGAACTGGTAAAAAGACCACCAGAAGAGCTCAGTTAGCAGACAGGAGGAAAGGAAGATGATTGACAGGGAAAACATAAATAGACATGAAAAGGTCAAAGGCTATCAGGGAGAAGTAAAGAGCCGGCCTCGATAAGATTGATCACATATTTGTGGGAGTCTGTGAATGTGAGAGAAAGGACTGAAAGGCAGCTTCAGAGCCGTAAAGGCCAACACGACGGGAGATTGACAGGGAAATAGGAGTTTAGCATTTGGCACTGGAATAACAAGTCATCCTCACTTGGTTCTGTTTAAAAGGCTTTCAATAAAAGTTCAAATGTTATCCAGTGCTCTGCGGATGTCATACTAGTGTTACTCCTTAAATCAGTTTTATGGATTGGGGTCTGCTTTATTCCGATAAGGGACCCTGATGACTTCATCATTGAATGTTCAACTGCTATCTGAAAGGTTGGTAGTTCGAACCCACCAGAGAACGATGTGGCAGGTTGCTTCCATAAAGATTACAGCTTTGGAAATCCAATGGATCAGTTCTTACTTCGAAGAGACAGCTCTTCCCCAGTGGTATTTTGAGAACCTTTCTAGATGACGGGCTCTTGCTCGTATATATCAGACATCATCCCACGACTATTGATATGATTTCAATGGCCAATTAAAAAAATTAGATCACCAGGTCCTTGTTCCCAGTCTGTTGTAGTCTGGAAACTCCACTGAAACCTTACCATTAGGGGTCACCCAGTAGGTGTTTGATTTCAGCAACCGGCAAGCCAACACAGTACATTACGAATGTTAGAAAGGCAAATGTTTAAAAATGAGAAGTGAGAGCCATCTCATACATAGAAGTGGTGGGGAAGCAAGGGGTGTATGACCATTGGCCAGATGTCTCCGTGCCATTGTTCTTGCCTTGGGGACTGGGCATTGCCTGTGTGGAATGGGCTTGCCCTGGTCAGGGGTTGTTCAGTGACAATCCTCCTGTCTTCTGGTTTAAAGCTGGCAAGTCAAGAGATCACTCTGAGATCTTAGCATTCTTGTCCAAAAACAAGGTTGTCTCATTATATGTATATGCTGTGAATCAATGTCGGTGGTGCTCCCATTCCAAACACAATGATTACATTTCCAAACCTGCCACTGTTCATTCTGAGAGAAACTGAGGAAGGAAGTGAGCTAGCTGACTTGCTCTGTGTGCTCAGCCTGGAACCAGGTGCTCTGCTATGAAGAAAGAATAGAAAATTATATATTTACAACAACCTCAGAGCTGGAGGAAAAATTATGCTACAGAGAATAGACCAGTAATTAATCAATGCCAGTTGGTGATGATGGCCATAGACCTTATCCCAATTTTCTGTTTCATGACTAAGGTTGTATGCACCAAACATTGAATTAAGTTCAGCATTCTGCAGATAGTGCTAAGAACCATGGGCTCCAACTCGTGCGTGTGTGTGCATGCACACACACACACACACAGGTCTTTCTATAATTGCAAGCAATGTGTATGGGCGTACACGTGTGCACATATGTATGGGTATATGTACATCCCTCCCTCATGAGAATCTAGGAGACTCTAAAGATTAAGACTTGAATGTCTACAGCCCTGGGGAGTTCAGAGACTTCTGCCCAGGGTGAGTTCTTCTCACCCTGTCAGCTCCCTCTACCCAGAGTCAGGCAGATAAGGGACTACTGCAGGGGCTCCCCCAGCCACCCCCTTATTCCTGGCTGGGGCAATATTGTGCATTTCATTCTCTGAACCATAAGACTTCTCCTTTTCAACCAAGGGGTTTTTCCTTTAAGTGATAGAAAATACAATTCATGATTTACGAGAGCAAGATGAGCTGGAGCCTCCTGTGGAGGCTGCGAGAAGGGCTGAACTGCCCCTGAAATATTTAGAGGCGTTTTCTCATAGTAGTGGGCCCAGCTTGATTGGTACAATAAAGAGCTGTTTTAAGGAGCCCATGGAGACTGAAGCTTGCAGCTGGTGTCCAGCAGACCGGATGCCTCATTCGCAACCCCTGTGCTTCTGTTCCTGCATAGAGTTTCTGCTCTGGTCCTTTCTGAAGGTGGAAACTTCTGTCTTTGAAATTGGATCATCTGTCAGCAGCCATTATCGTCCTGGCTCTCTGGTATAGGAGATTTGGTTAAATTAGGTGAAGAGTACAGAGAACCTTTGAACAAAGAAGCATGAATACAGAGAACACTAGAACGTGCTATCATGTATGGGCATTCTTACATACTGAAGGAGCGGCCGTGTGGACGAGAAACCCAGGGATGAAACACAATGGTCACATGGAGCTATCTCCAGGGACGAGAAGCTATCACATTATCTAGTATTCTAAGAGCTTACAGCCAGGTCACCTGTTCCCGATCTCCTTTGCTGGGTCTGAAACACTGTATTGCTGTTTCGACCAGCAGAAGTAGAGTCCCACAGGGAATGAGATTGGGTTAGAGGGAGATTGAAAACCATCATACATAACCATCACCTTGCAAAGCTCCAGGTTACAAATGATAACTCATAGGACAGGTGCAGCACTGAAGATGTGCTTGGTTCTGACCATACTATGATTTCAGCAAAATCACACAATTTTAAAAGACAGACTATGCCATTTAAATTTAGGATGCTTTTGTGCTTTTCTTACATCCTGAAAGATGTGGCCCAATGTTAAAAGGGCAACCACCTGTCAGAACTGGGTAGCTCTTGTTCTGAACATAGGCCAACAGAAGTTTTAAGAGACCACAGTCCCCACCTATTCCTACTTTCTTGCTCTCAGATTCATCTTGTAGTCATTTGAGTCTGACCTTCACAAATAAATATTCTTTAGTGTTACAGCCTCTAGCCTACAGTGTTCAGAAATACATGACACTGATGTTTCAGCTTCCTCCATCAAGTGGCCTAGAAGGAGTAGGGGGTTCTAGGCAGTCTGAGCGTTTCCATCCTGTTATTCCCTGCTAAACTTTCATTCTTCCAAAAGGGGGCACTGCAAGTAAAGCCCAGTGAAGACTCGGATTACTTAGGGCTTCTTTCCTCTGACCCCAATTACGGAGGACATCTTTGGACCTCCGCCTTATCCTCTTCTTTGGCATCACGTGACCAATGAGAGATAGGGCCTTATGAGGTCATGGGCATGCCGCAGTGTCATGGACTATTTTATTTATTTGTTGTCCTTTGTAGCATCATATCCAGACAGTGAATAATTTGATCTGTCCTCATTAAGAAGATGGTCCCTGATGGTGAGTTAGGGGAAATGAGCCCATCAGATAATCTACATTTCCATGAGTCTACCGGGGACTGTCACATTTACTTTTCGAATACTACTAGAAATAAAAATAAATGGCTACCACAACTATCTCGCCCTCTCACATACTTTCTGACTTAGGCCTATTTGGTCCTAACAGAGAGTCTAACTGACTTTTTACCAATCACAGATCCTAATGCTGACTTCATATTCACCCCGGTGGATAACTATCGACACTGAGAAGGTATAGTTGTCAGTCCCATGGTGATTTAGCTGAGACAAATTCACTCGAGGGAGGGTACCCTATTATCTTAGTTTCGCCTTTTATTTGCTTTTTTTCTTTTCTTCTGTTGAAAATATACACAGAAAAATACAGACCAGTTTAAGCTTCTACATTCTAACAGTGATTACATTCTAGTAACTGAGCAATTACTCTCATCCTCTTTTTTGAAGTTATCCCTCCTTTATTAACATACACTCTCTGCCTCTTGTATTCTTATCTAATCTCTCATGTTACTGGCCCAATTTGATCCCATATAGATAAATTGTAAAAACATAATGCTCCAAATAGAAAGCCTTGTTAGTCTTAGTTTCTTA
>NW_022105908.1:10098536-10114757 GCF_000313985.2 Echinops telfairi | reverse complement strand
ATCCTCACAGAATGCCTTTCTGCCTGACTCCCACTGTACCATTAGTGATGCTAATCTGTTCTTTTTGTTTAACTCAGAAGTGATTGGATGTAGAACCCACAGTATTCCAGGATGATCTAATTAACACAGTAAATACAATCCTATTTCCAAATAAGATCACACCCACAGATCAGAAATTTGAATTCCAATATATGTTTTTATGGGAAAAATGAATGCATCATACCATGTAAACAGTGACTCTTAAGTTGTGAAGTTTCTCATTCAGAAAATTCACAGACTTCCTACAGACTCTTGGGATTTGTCTACATGGAAAATGAAAGTGAGTCTGTTCAGACAAATCCAGTAAAGGATCATCCAGACTCAACTTTCTGCCATCACCCTACATTGATACAACTAAACATAAGTGTCCACCTCATCTGCCTGATATCAGTGAGATTATCCTAAGGGAGATTATTTCAGGAAGACAAAGATTAAGGATCACTTCCAACTCCTGTCAACTCTACCAGTTGCCACCTTCAGGATTACTCTAGGCCCAGTCTTGAGTCAAGTAGACCCTACCCAAGGAACAAATAGGTAGTAACTCCCTACCGGTCAATGAGATGAAATTTGTATCCACATCTGCTAGGTCTCAGGAGGTTCACTTGAGCTTGGTAGTGTTGCTGCCTCAATACAAAACTGTGGCAGAAGAGATCTACCTGCCAGAAGAACTTTCTGCCATGCTTCTGGGTTTACTCAGCCTTCCCTGGATCAGGATGAGCTGATCCTGAACACTCATCTAACCCTGTTCTTTTCTTGGCTCGGCCAGCTTCTTCCTACCTAGAAGTGGTTTTCATATCTGGTATGGAAGATATTCCACTTAACACTGAAAGCGATTGCATTAAACAAAATCTTCCCTCTTGTCACTTCTCATATAGTAACACCTACCTAAATTGACCTGTGCTGGATGCGTCCTCCTCTCCAACTCCCTATTAGTTTCCGTGTCTCTGCCCCCTTTCCTCAGTTCACTAGTTTCGGTCTTAAGGAGACACAGCCAGGTTTCCTAGTTGCTTTAATTCTGGTTTCAGCAGAATTGGTTACACGCAACTTAAATTAAAAGGTTACCAAGAATTCCTTGTCTTGCTGCCTTGATCACCAGGGATTCAGATAAATGTGTTAGAAACAAAAAGAAATCGGTGAAATTTTATTATTGGCTCTCTAGTAAAGAGTCCCAGTACATTTCATTAGTATTTAAGCCTTTAGAAAAATGCTGTGGATCAAACACCCATCTTATCTGCGAAGGGCTATTTAAATGTAAATCAGATCATGCCAGTCTTTTCTCTTAAGAGTCTCTTGCTACATTGAGAATAACATTTTTTTAAAATGTAGCATGGCCCACAAGGCATTGATGACCTGATTCCAACCTTCCTATTCAAAGATATCCAAACATCCATACCAAATCCACTGCTGGGCTCTGTGGTTCAATAGAAATCACCTTTTGTTGTTGTTTCTAAAAGAAAAAAATCTGTTTCCTTCTCTAGCATCTTCATCCCTGTAGACCCAGTTCCCTCACTCATGCAAGATTATGTTCCCATCGGCGGTTCTTAACCTTCCTAATGCGTGACCCTTTCATACAGTTTCTCAGGTGGTGGTGACACCCCCAACCATAACATTATTTTCGTTGCTACGTTATAACTGTAATTTTGCTACCGTTATGAATTGGGCGACCCCCGTGAAACGGTCATTTGACCCCCAAAGGGGTCGCGGCCCACAGGTTGAGAACTGCTGCTCTAGAGCCTCATACCCCCAAGGTATCAGTCTTGAGATAAGACTTTCTCTGCTGCCTTTTCTGAAGTAGAACCTGTCTTACATTCATCCTCAACATGATAGTCTATGAATTCTTTTTCATGGCACATACCCAAACTGGTAAATTCATATTTAAAAAAAATTATTGTGTGTTTCCCCAACTAAGCCAACTATGCTTGGACCAAAACACTATGCTTATTTTGAATGTCTATATTTTCAAGGCTTGGTTCAATGCAAACATTTTTTTAAAAGTTTGACATTAGGACAAATTAGTGAATGAACAAAATAATGGATTGACTAAGTCAAATTGCATTCACTTAAATTTAATTTTGTGCTGACCATCAGTCCGTCCATAAACAGAGACCTAGGGTGCTCGCCTTCTACTCTGACATTTCAGTCTTCAAACGATTTAATCCACGGATTTTTAGTCCCATTTGTCATACACTGTCACTGCCTTCCTGTCCACAGAATATTATCTATGCAATGCCCAGGAGTCTGAGTGCAGCTGAAACCTCGTCTCGTGTAGAGTGGCCCAAGGCTCGCTCTACCTTTGACTACAGTTATTGACCTCCCAGCTTTGGATCACAGCATGCTTCTAGGGGAAAAGTCCACAGTTTCCCTTCTGCCACAGGCTTCTTTGCTCTTTAAGGTGAGGTTTCCTTTGTACATTGGATAAAATCAAAATAGCACTTCAGAAGAAACCAAGAAGAGCAAAAGTACTAACGGTGGATAATTTCCTACCACGTTGATTGGGACTCCTAAAAAGCACTGACGTTGAGGGTAGAGAAGTAGGGTTCTGCTGTTTGTCTCACCTGGTTAAAACTGTGACTAGAGAGAGCTAAATCAGACGTTACTCTTTAAAGACCAGCAGATCTCCCTCTTTGAAAGGAGAGCAGTACTGAATGTATCGGGATGATTTTGAAGAAAAGATGTAATGTTAGTGCAGTCAGGACAGCAGCTCTGCATAAAGACACTGAGTTCATTCTTCTATTATCTTTGAAGTTTACTTCTTCAGGAAAGAATGAAGGTGTTTTCAGGAAATTTCCATCATGCCCTGTTCTGGGACCTGATGGAGGAGGACCCCTAAAAGGTCACAAAGAACAACTCACATCCCCCCACCACCACACACGCACACGAGACTATCCATGTTCAGAGAAAGTTGATATATCCTAATAAGTAAACAAATAAGTAAGACCCTATTCGTCCACAACTAAGCATCTTTGTTCATAGGCCCTGTCTAGCCTTCCTCTCCTCAGATTACTCTGTCCCATTTGATGAAAGACCTACCTCATTCACTTCATTACAATTCAAAATATCCAGGGACGCATAGCCTTTGGTTTATAAGTACACCCCCTAATCCATCTATTGGGAATGAAGCAAGTGTTTTTTCTTCACTATACGCAAAACTCTCTTGGTCCAATCCTCAATGGTGCCTGGATGTTGGTGCTAATGCACTAACAGTGTTATTTCTCTGGTGGTGCTTCAACCTAATCCTATAGTTTGCCCCTCGGCTCATTAATATGACTGTTTCTAACCCTGCCTCGTTAACATCCTAGAGGTTAGGATTCACATGTAATACATAGGATTACGGTATATCAGATCACAAAATGGAAGTCAATTATATAATATTGTAAAGCATGGCCCAGTAGTTGGAACACATATTTGGGGAACACAATTCAATAAAAAATAAACATGTATTAAGTCAATAAATACCTACATGAATACCTCAGCTATTTTCCTGGCCTCATGTCCAACTTCTTACTCTTCTGAGTAAGACCTCTAGTTGTGCCTTCAGCAGTGGTCCTGCTGGCACCTCTTGGCCTCTCTGAAGATTCTAATATTGAACTATCTATGTGATAGTTTGAATTTCCCACAGTTAGTCACAATGATGCCTCCCATTCCAAGTTCTCGTCCTTGATGTTGATCCTTCAGAGGTAGAGGTCACCCCCTTCCCTTGAATATGGCCACATTTATGGCTCATCGATGAAGTGATATTGTGTAACTTCTGAGCCTAAGCCATGAATGGATTCTAATGCAGTCACTATCTCATAAATCAGAACACAGATTTTTGCATCCCTAGGCAAGAAGTCTACCTGTGAGGAGACCACAATAATGAACAGGCAACATACTGGCATTCAAGTTTAAAAATCTCAGTTGAGCCTCTTGTCCACAGTTAAAAACAAAAACCAGTAAAAGAAGTAAATAATTTTGTTATGTCCATCTCTGTCAAACATTCACATTTCTTCAGCTTTCACTAATATCTCACCACACTAAATGACAGAACCCCAGGAAGAAATGTCACATTTTCAAATGTATGGTCTGAAAAATGATGAGCAAAATTTTTAAAAAATTATTTGTCACTAAGCTTTAAGATACTTTGTTCTATAGATAAAAAGTTCGATAAGGCTATAGCAACCAGATCAACTATATTTCTTTATTCTTTTTCTAAATGGAAGAGTAAAATTCCATAGAATTCTCATTTGAAATTTTCATCAATCTTTCATGGAATTAAACTTCAATTGTGGAGCTACCATTTGACATATGAAGGCTGTTGGTTACGATGGAAGCATGCTTGTTGAGGCGTGGATACATTGAGGAAATGGATGGACTTTGGACCTCTGCTCAAGCCCTCTCTCAACGCAAGAACACTTTGTTCTAACAGCCTGGCATTCTGTGATGCTCGCCCTACTGGCACGGTTGCTGGACAAAATGGGTGCATAAGAAAATGTGGTGAAGAAAGCTGATGGTGCCCAGCTATCAAAAGATATAGTATCTGGGTTCTTAAAGGCTTGAAGTTAAACAAGCGGCCATCTAGGAGAGCAGCAACAAGCCCACACGGAAAAAGCACACCAGCCTATGTGATCATGAGGTGTTTACAGGATCAGGTAACATATATCAGAATATCCAAAACAAACAAACCTATTGTTGAGAACGAGGGGGGTCAGAGCAGAGACCCCAAACCCATCTGTAGACGATGGCACTAACCTTCACAGAGGGGTAGCATGGAAGGGATGAGTCACCAGGGAGCAGTATAGCACCAATGAAACACACAATATTTCTCTGATTCATTGAGGCTTCCTCACTACCCACTATCATGACTTCAATCCTGTCTTTCACTGCAGGCTAAGCCAGAGCATGTACACAGGTACAGATAAGAGCTCAGGACACACGGAATCCAGGTCAGATAAACCCCTCAGGAACAGAAATGGGAGTAGCAATACCAGGAGACTAGGACCAAGGTGGGGGAGAGGATGGGGGAAGAAACCTTGGGGGAAGGGAGGCAGTGGTCTGTGTAAGAAATAATAATAATTTATAATTTATCAAGAGGGTCACAAGGATGGGAGGGAGAGAAGGGGGGAGGAGGACTGAAAAGAGGAGCTGATACCAAGGGCTCAAATAGAATATAAATGATAAGAAAATAATTATGGCAGCATATGTACAAATATGCTTGACCCAATTGATGTATGGATTGTTATAAGAGCTGTAAGAGCCCCCAATAAAATTATCTCTAAAAATAGAATAGCATTATACATTTTTAATAGAAAATATGCTTCTTTCTTTTCTTTTTGGAAAGACCATCTGACTTCTTAATTTCAGAAAGCTTTCGATGATCATTCAAGTTGAAGTAGTGTGATTTGAAAATATAATGTCTCTGGTCAGTATGGAGTTTTAGCACCAAGGGATCACCAGGAGCTGATTTGAGTATGTGAAATATCATCAAAGAGCCCCGATGGCATAATGATTAAGCTGCTAGCTTCAAGGTCTCCTGTTTGAAACCACTAGCTGCCCCGTGGGAGAAAGAAAGGACTTTCTATTCCCATAAAGACATACAGTCTCTGAGTCTCACACGATCTGTTCTACCTTGTGCTATAGGGTTCCTATTGTAGTGAGTGAGAACGTCGCTAATGAGAAGCTTTGCAGATAAAAGAAGAAGGACATTCCATTAGTGGTCTTGTTATAGTTGTAGGCTGGGGAGTAGGGAACTCGTTTACCTTCTTCAAACTTCCCTGAGTACATTTTGCATTTAGAAACACTTAAATATGAACTGACATAGAATAAAATATTTTACATACTTAACAGTTCCCATGAGAGCTGAAATAACCATTCCATCTGAATCCCAAAGACTACAGTAAAGAGAATTGAATTTCTAGATATAAAATAAAAATTGTGGCTTAGTGCTTAAATTAATGTTAAGTATTTAATTACATCACTTAGAATATGGCACAGGACACTTATGGATCACAGCAGTAAACCCAAATCGCACTTCTAATTAGTCCACAGAGAAAGAGTAAGAATATAAAAATGAACAGAGGTGGGTCAAAATAAGTGAACTTATATTCCAAATTTTAGACATTTTAAAAACATTCTTTTTAATTTCTTAAACATTGTTGTTTTTAATTAATGTGAATATATATCTCCTATGTGTTCCACTTCTTTTTTTTTTCCCTTTGTTAGTCCGGGTTGACTAGAGAAACAAATTCATCAACGCTCATATGTATATAAGAGAGAACTTTATATCAAAGAACAATTGTACACTAAGAAAACATCCCAGCCCAGTCCAGATGAAGTCCACAAATCTGATATTATCCCATATGTCCTATACCACTCTATAAATTCCTCTTGAGACCCACACAACACATGCAATGACGTCCAATGCAGGAAGATCACAGAACCATGGGTGTAAAGTCTTCGGGGTCCAGAGGCGGTGGATGCATCTCAGCACTGGCAGGGGTATCCACTTGGCTCCTCCACCTCCAGGGCTCTAGCTTCATCAGCTTAGCTCCATGAGTCTTGTCAGCAGGAAGACAAAGCAGAGAGTGTATCTGCCCTCCAGTGAGCTATTTATCTCCTTCAAACCTCCCTATGAGGTCATCAAGCTGTGACCTGATTGGCAGGCTGAACTCCACCCTTTTGCAAGTTGACAGGAGATTATGTAACTACCATGTTTTTCCCAACAGTTTTATTGGCACATATTTTACATATCCTATAATTGAATAGTTCCATTGTTCAATAATACCAAGGGGAATTACACAATCACCACTGCATTCACCCCAGAGCACTCCCTCCCCCCATGGTCTAATTTCTCCCCAAATCACGATCAGCTCCAGTGCTCCTGCCCCTCTCCCACGGCCACCATTTACTCCAGAAACCCCTTTCCCTCCCTTCGTCCCATCCCTCATACCTGCATTTCCCACAACACTCTGTATCAGCTATAATCATTATACATCCACTTTTCTTGTGCTTTACAGCTAGGAAACCCCACAGAAAACAATGAAAAATAAATTATACTAAGTTGGTAAGGATAAGATCCATATATATGCAAAAATACAAATAATGTGTCAGTGCTGGAAGACTCCCATTAATATTCATGGAGGAAATTTTGTCATGGAACAACCAAGAGATGCCTGTACCCATCACAAACTCAGGTAGTGTCTAATGGGAGGTGTACCAGCCAAGCATCAAGTTCAATCTAGCGTAATCAAGACCACAATGGTCTCTACCTACTAGAAGGACCGTTCTGGACCCTTGCCTTTGGCTTTAATGGCTTGGTCTGACTATCTACTTTGAAGATGGGTTTGGGGCTCCCACTGTCCTCCATAGGCTTCTATAAATTGAGTGTTCTTAATTTTAGCTCTGATATTTTATATTCACTATATTTGAATTTTGTAATTGTCATCTTTGGATCACATGAGCTGGTGTGCTTCTTCTCTGTGGACTTGGTTGATTCCTTGCTTAGATGGCTGGTTGTTTGAATACAAGTCTTTAAGACACCGTTTCGATTGATAGGCACCATCTACTTTCTTCACCACACTTTGCTGTAGCACCCTTATCTTCAGTGATCATTTCCTGGAGGTGGGCACTGAGTCGGGCTATGTTGTGGGAACTAATTGTTCTTAAGTTGGAGCTAGGATTTAGTGAGAGCGTAGAACTCATATGATTTTTTAATTTGCTGTATCTTGGGAATGAACACATATGTCATATTTTTCCATCATTCAATCATATCAAACCTAATTGTAAAATTGGTTCCATAATCAGTCTCCAAACACTTTCTTCCTGGGGCTACTTGATGTCATTTCTTTCTTATCTCCTCCCTTCCTCTTATCAGTCCTCCCCCAATCTCTTCTTATATTTTCTTTCCCGATAGGCTCAACATCCCTGGGTTTCATTTACAGAAAAACAGAGAAACAAATAACCCTGCTTCAAGAGGGTGACCCTCAATGACAGCACACCTCTGAGATACACCCTAATATACACAAGCATAAGCAAAATATAACAGAATGGCTATCACAGGATTGCCAGAATGAACAGTACATCTCTTAGTACAGCATACAGGCCATTGGTGACCCAAGATCTTATTTGTCCACCAACAGACAGCACATGATCATTCTTGGAATAGGTGCCTTCTTGCTGGGACTCACAGCATTATTTTCCGGCTGAAGCCCTCTTCCCACAGCATGGGAAATTGCCCTAGTTGAGATTAGGCTCACTTGTGGAAGTGGTTTTAAGATGTTCAAATAAGGGGGTGGTATATTGTTCATAAGTAGTAGATACATACAATACTTCATTGCCTAGGAAACTGGAATCTAAGATGAGGTGATTTGAAGTCTGCCTTTGTCTTGGTGTTTGCTTTTATACTAGTGACCCTTTTGTGATTGACAAATGTCACTCATCTAAATGGATTCTAGGCCCATCGATGTCATGAGGTATTTCATGATTTCATCAGTGTTTTTAGGGATGCGTAGCATTCCATTGTGTGTATGTATCAGGGTCTCTTTATCCATTGTACTGTAGGTGAGCATTTGGGCTGTTGCTTCTTGCTATTTGAGCTGTACTGCAATGAACATAGGAAAGCATCCATCTATTGGTATCCTGTCTCTTACTTCTGTGGGATATATGCCCACTAGAAGTATCGCAAGGTCATATGGGATTTCTTTTCCCAGTTGCTTTACATGGCACCATCTTGCTTCCACAATGGCTGTACATATTTTTACGTGCATCAGCAGTGCTTAAGATTTCCAATCTCTCCATATCCTTGCCAGTATTTATTATTTTCTGGTTTTGAATTGGACTGTCATTATCGATGTAAGATGACATCTCATTTTAGTTTTGATTGGTACTGATTGCATTTTTTCATATGTTAGCCATTTTAATATCATTTTTGGTGGACTGCCTATGCACCACTTTCACCTGCTTTTTAATTGAGTCATTCATTATTATCTTATTGAGGTGTTGTAGAATTCTGGGTAATTCGATCTTTATCTATTGTGTCTGTTATGAAAAATATTTTTTAAAAGATCTCTTCCCCATCAGTGGGCTCTCAGTTACTATTTTGATGAAGTATTTTGATAAGTGTTTTATTTTTAGTAGGTCCCAGTCATCTATTTTGTCTTCCACTCTGTTTGCTTCCTTTATTGTATTGGGAGTCTGTGGATGCCCTGCAAAAGGGTCCTTAAGTGTGTCGTAATTTTCTCACTGATGAACCTTATAGCTTTGGCGTTTATATTTTGGTATCTAAATACTTAAATATTTTGAGTTCGGTTTTGGCATATGGAGATGCAGTGTTTTTCAACACCATTTATAGGCTATTCCTATCCTATTTAAAACATTTTGATCCTTGGTCAAAAATCAGCTGCCTGTAGGTGGATCATTTACTTCTGGGTTTTATATTCTGTTCCATTTGTCTGTGTGTATATTACGGACCCCGCCTCAGGCTGCTGCTTTGATTACTGTGGCATCTGTGCTAGGTTTTTCAGTTGGATGTTCGAGGCCTCTTACTAGTGCTTCTTTGCTAATCCTGGGTTTCTTCTTTTCCACCTTAGTTTTCCCACTTCTTTCAAGAGTGAAGTTGGGATTTGGTTTTGAATTTCACTGTATTAATAGATTGGATTGACATTTTAACAATATTAAGTCTTCTCCATGAACACATTTTTCTATTTATGTAGGTGTTGTTGTTTTTTTGTTAATAGTGTCCTGTAGTTTTCTTTGTTTAGTTTCTCTTTTGTTTCTTTGTTTGGGTTTATTCCTCAGTGCTTAATTTTTGTGTGTTACTGTTGTAAACGGTGTTATTTTCTGGATGTCTTCTTAGAATCTCTCTTCACTAGTCCACAGGAATCCCTTTGATTTCTGTCTGTTGATTTTGTACACTGCTACTTTGCTAAATTGCTCAATTGTTTCACTCAATGGTTTCCAACAATCTTTTTGTGGACTTTGATTGGATCTTATATTATCTTCAAGTAGTGACTATTTCTCTTCCTCTTTCCCCAATTTTATTTCCCTGATTTCTTTTGGTTGTATAGTGGTTCTGCTAAGACTTCTAGCATGATGTGGAATGAGAGTGCTGATGGGGGTATCGTTGTCTGTTTCTCCTTTTCAAGGGAAATGTTATAGGTTTTCCCTGCTGACTGAGTTGTTAGCTGTTAGTTTTTTGTACATGGCCTTCACTATGTTGAGAAATTTATCATCTATTCATATTTTGTAAAGTATTTTTATCAGAAATGGGTGCTGGATATTGCCAAATGCACAAATGCACCTATGGATATGATCGTGTGGTTCTTTGTCTTGTTTATGCGATGGATTCTATGGATGGTTTTCTACATGTTGAATCATCCTTGCATTGCTGGTATGAATCCCACTTCATCATAGTGAATTAATTTTTGATATGTTGTATTCTATTGACCAGGATTTTTTTTTAACCAGAATTTTGCTGAAGAATTTTGTCTATTTTTCATGAAGGTTATTGATCTATAGTTTTCTGTCTTTGTGGGGTCTTTGCCTGATTTGGGTGTCAGGTTTATGCTTGCATGTTACAACAAGTTTGGGAGTTTATTGTCCTTTTCTATAATCTGGAATAGAATTGGTGACAGGTCTTCACTGAATAATTGGTAGGATTCCCCTGACAAGCCATCTGGTTTAGGGTTTTTCTTGGTTAGAAGCTTCTTGATGACCTTGTCTATTTCTTTTTTGCTGTTATGAATCTGTGAGGTTTTCTACATTTGGCTGTGATAATTTAGGAACACGGTGTGTTTGTAGATATTTATCCATTTTATCTAGGTTAGCAAACTTGTTGGAGTGACATCTTTCATAGTAGTGTGCTGTTTTACTTTTTATTTCAAATGGATATGTTGTGATGTAACCCTTTCATCTCTAACTCTAGAAATGGGTACCTTTTCTTTCTTTTCCCTTCTTAAGTTTTCCAGTGATGAGTCAATTTTATTAATCTTTTCCAAGAACCAACTTCTTGTCCTGTTGATTTTTCCATTGTTTTTCTATTTTCCATTTCATTTATTTTCATTTTAATCGTTATGATTTCTTTTCTTCTGCTGTTGGAGGGTTTAATGTTGTTACCCTTTTTCCAGTTAAAGATATTGTGTGAAGGTGTTAATTTTGAATTTCATCTCTTTGCCCATGTGTGTGTTGATGGAATAAAAAAACTGTGCCCATCCATATACTGTTTACAAGAAACCTGCCTTAGACAGAAAGACAAAAAACAGACTAAAAAGCCAATATGAAACAAAAGCATATATAAGTGGACAACAATAACAAAGAAATCAGGTATGGCAACATTGATCGCCGAAAAAATAGACTTCAATGTATATAACATGAGGAATAAGAAAGGAGACTAAAATGAGCCCTGGTAGTGTAGTGGTTATGTGTTGGACTGCTACCAAGTGGGTTCAGACTTATTCGAGCTTATTTTAATTGTTGCCCCTTATGCATACGAGGGTGGGGCTCAAGAAACAATGGTTTGTGAGAAAGAGCCTAAGAATAGGGAGCAAAGGCCAGCACCTTTTACTGGAAAGACTAAGGAAGAGGGATGCGAGGCACAAGCAGTCTCAGGGATTGAGGTCTTGCTCTGAATAAGCTGTTGTTAGTGTTCATAGGTGTCAATGCGTTGGTTGTAACTCACAGTGACACTATGGGCAACAGAAACAAAACACTACTCAGTCCTGCGCCATCCTCACAATTGTTCTTATGCCTAAACCCATTGTTGCTGTGTCAATTCATCTAACTGAGAGCTTTGTTCTTTTTCATTGGCCCTCCACTTCACCAAGCGTGATGTTCTTCTCCAAGGACTGGCCTCAAATTACAACATGTCTAAATTAGGTAAAACCAAGATGTGCCTTCCTTGCCTCTAAGGAAAATTCTTGCCTTACTTCTTCTAAGACAAATCAGTTTGTCTTCTTAGTAGTCTATGGTACTTTCAATTCTTCGCTATGACCACAATTCAAATTCATCAGTCTTCCTTATTCAGTGTCCAACTTCCACATGCATCTGAGGCAATTGAAAACACCATGCCGAGGTGTACCTTTGTCCTCAAAGTAGCATCTTTGCTTTGGTCTTGTGCAGCAGATTTCCCTACTGCAACTCATCTCTTGATCTCTTGTCTGCTGCTTCCATTAGCATTGAGTATGGATACAAGCAAGACAAAATCCTGGACAACTTCATTCTTTTCTCCACTTATCATGATGTTATCTATTGATCCAGTTGTCAGGATTTTGTTTCTTTACATTGAGTCATAATATATACTGAAGGGTGCAATTAGCAAGTGTTTCATAAGCAAGTGCTTCAAGTCCTCCTTGCTTTCAGCAAGCAAGGTTGTGTTATCTGTACATCACAGGCTGTTAGTAAGCTTCCTCCCAAACCTGATGTCACATTTTTATTTCTCTAATTAAGCTTCTCTGATGACTTAATCAGAGACAGATTGAATAAATATGGTGAGAGGAAACAACCCTGATGCACATCTTTCCTGATTTTAAGCCATTTAAATCCTTGGTTCTGTTCGCACAATTTCCTCTTGATCCATGTACAAGTACCACATGAGCAGAAAGAAGTGTTCTGCCTTGCTCATTTTTCTTAAGGCTCCCCAGAGTTTGTTATGATCTTCACAATAGAATACCTTGACATAGTCAGTAAAAAGCAGGTACATATTACTGGTATTCTCTGCTTTCATTTAACAAGCAGCTAACACCAGTAACTATATCCTTTGTTCTAGTACCTCCAGTCTGTACCTCTGTACCTGTAAATGTACTGCTAGAACCATTGTTGGATGATCTCCACCAAAATTTTACTTACCTGTAATGTCAATGATGTTTTTCTATAATTTGAGTATCTTGTTGAGGTACTTTTCTTTGTAATGTATACAAATATGGATCTCTTCCAGTTAGTTGGACAAGTACTTGTCTTCCGATTTTTCCAGCATAGACGAATAAATATTGCCAGTACTTTATCGACCTGTTGAAACATTTCAATGGGAAGTTAGTCAACTCCTGATGTCTTGTTTTTGGCTAATGCCTTCAGTGCCACTTGAATTTCTTTCTCAGCAACATTAGTTCTTGATGTTATTCTACCTCCTGAAGTGGTGGACTGTGAACTAGTGTCTCTGTGTATTCTTTCCATCTTCTTTTGATGCTTCGTGCATCATTCAATATTTTATCTATAGAATATGTCAATCTTGCAATCTGAGTGCTGACTTTTTTCTTCAGTTCCTACCGTTTAAGAGATGCTGCATGTGTTCTTCCTCTTCGGTTTTCTACCTCTTGGTCTTTGCACGTTTCATTGTAATTTTGACTTTGTCTTCTTGAACTGTCCTTTGAAAATTTCTATTCAGCTCTTGCCTGTTAGTGTCTTTCACTGTGCTGTCTCGCGATGTTTGGTGATGATCGATGTCCTATCACTGGTACTTCAGATGCCCCAGGGTCACCCAAAGTGAACAGGCTTCAGTGGAGCTTCCAGAATAGGATCAGGCGACAAAGAAGGAATTGGCTACCCACTTTGGAAGAAATAGCCACTGAAAACCTTGTGCATGCCTTCAAAACCTTGTCAGAGACTGAATGGCTAATGAATGGAAGCAGGAAATTGTCCGAGGCATTGTCTGAACTTGAGCCCCTGGGTTTGGAAGGCATTTAAATGCTGACCGAGGAGGATCTGTGGTCCCTGATTGGATCGATCATGGTGATTGAGTTGGGTCACGTCTGTGGGAGTGGGGCCTTTGGGCTCGTCATGACGCAAGGTAAGGAGAAAGATTTGCAAACAGTTGCTAACGATCAGGACTTCAAATGTGCGAAGTATGTATCTAGGAAAGTTAGAAGTCATCAAATATGAAACAGAATGCATCAAGATTGTTGCTCTAAACAGAAATGGACTGGGATTGGCCATTTTGAATCAGAAAATTACATGATTGACTGTGAAGAGAAGGCCACAATCCAGGGGACTGGCATGATATTGATGTGAGTCATGCTGTGCGTCCCAGCTCGCACACATTTCCCAAGGTGATATGTTCTTCATTTACTAAAAGAAGATTGAGGAATGACCCATTTGCTTCAATTCAGTCCTTTACTCAGACCTCCCTAATACACATGGCAGCTGTGCCGGGTTATTAACTCTGTGTACTGTGGCTCTAGGTTTGAGAGCTGCGTGGACAACACCACGTAGCGGGAGCATTGGGGGTATTTCTACTTGTCTTGCTTTGGGTGGTCCACTGGACCCTTCTGCTAGTATAAGAGCGAGTTTGTTAGGAAACACACCTTTTAACTTACAGAGATTTTAATTTTTCATTTCCTCTAAAGAATTTGAAGGAGCTTCTAATTTCCTAAATATTTTGCTCATTCATATGCTGTGGTTTGTGGGATATAAAAAGACTTTCCCTCAGCTTTGTTTTTCCCAAAGACATGGCAAGCATTAGAGGCTGTTTGCCAGCACATGGTGGGAGTCAGATGCTCAGGGATATTCTCCCTGAAGGCATTCAGCCATCAGACTTCCTCTCTGGTCCAATGTAGGTGGGGCTCACACCCTACTGATAACGATAGTAATTGTTTCCAATGAGAGCCAGAGAATAGGCCAAACCTGCTCAGTGACATCCGTAGTTAAGCCGCCTTCCTGAATCTAGGGTCCGCCCATCTTGTCACATGTGTTCCCCCAATGCCTCGAGTAAACCCTTAGATCCCCCCATCTTATTACTGTATTACCTATAGTACAATCCCTTCCTGTGATGCATATCTTTACCTATAATCAGGGGGCTTGCATGCCCCCAGATATATAAGCCTTGGTTAGTAATAAATTATGCTCACTCACTCCTGCAATTCCCACCTTCCACATCCTCACGTGGACCACCAAGCCGGACTGAGGTGAGCATGCTACCATGAAATGTGTCTGACTCCTTTATTTCACTCTCTGTTCTCTCTCTCTTATTCTCTATGCATTTACTGTCACCTTTACATATTATCGCTGTACAACGTGCCTGCCGGGCCTGTGATGATCTGTTAGGGGCTGGCTCCCCTGACAGTGGACGGTGAGTGGTTCATACCCACTGGTTATGTCTTGAATCTTTTGTGGAAGCTCACGTTTCCAATCTCACGCTAAGATCTATTTGTCATAGAAGGGCTGTGGTGAGCCTAAGACAAAACTGTGATTGTGGCCTTCTGTAACTGCTTTCTGGGAAATCTCAGATGCCAAGGTCTCACGTGAGCTGACCGATGCCTACTGGTCCAGCCTCTCTTGTGACCTTCTCAGTCTATGTCCCAGATATCTTAACCCAATTGCCCCTGTGCCCTGATGCTCTTGTGCTTTACCAGAGCCCCTTTCCAGGGGTCCTCTTTATGAAATCTTCTCTTTTCGAAAATTTCCTTTCATAAATGAGGTCTTCTTTTCTCCCTTTATAGTGGCCTTCGTGAGACTGATTCACACAGCACCAGCCCTGCACTGACTTGCTTCTTCTTTCTTTAACTATCGTGCCCACTTCTTTTCGCGAGGAAGACTCTGGGTCCATCAGGTGCGTGTTCAGATTCTTACTATACTACGTACGGGTCATGTGATCTAGAGCGACTGAGTCTCGTAAACTCTCCTTTGGGTCTTTCACGTGTATTTTGATAGCATGTATCTCATCGGGTTAATAAACAGATTGCATTAAACAGTAGGTTAAATGCTGGCAGTCTTCAAAGAGGGCAGACACTTAATAAATGCTGTCACTTGCTAATAAATTGAGCATAAACATCTATATGAGATAATGTCAGTTGAACAATCTTGTGGGCCATCTATCATAACAAGCTAACCCTTACGACAAAATTGTGCTAGTTACTTTTATTATTCCCATTTATATACAAAGATATGAGTCGTAGAGAAAAGTTAATCCAATTATTCTAAATCATAAAACTAATAAGTAGGTGATGTGGGATTTGATTCCAGCAGCCTCCCTGCAGAGCTCACTCAGTTAACTACTATCCTAATGTTTATCTCAACCAAGATACTGTCCTATAATATTTTTCTAATGCATGTTAATAAATGAATGATTTTTCAGAATGATAGATTGCCTTCTTGTATATGATACAGATTTAGAATGTCCAGTCCCAAAAGATCTTTGGAGTGTTACAGTTTCTGAAATCTCATGATCAGAGATTCACTGTAAGGATGTTGGAAACTTCACAGTGATGGACATAGAGTGTT
>NW_022105908.1:10097141-10098112 GCF_000313985.2 Echinops telfairi | reverse complement strand
GTGAAGGACTTTGTGGACTGGTGTTGGGTATGGGTTAATGTTGGACTTGTGGGCTTGGGCAGCATTGGGTTGGGATGTTTTCGTGATGCACCTTTGCTTTACATAAAACTCTCTCTTATACGTGAGTTGCTGTGGATTTGTTTCTCCAAAGTACCTAGACTAATACATAGTCCAACATTAGCTTCAGGCTGGACTATTATAATCCCTGGGGTCTTCATTGTCTGATTTCAGCTGCCAACCACCAGGTCTTTCTTTCTATTCTCCCTTGTCTGCAAACTCCATTGAAATGTGTTCAGCATCACAGAAGCAGACAAGGCTCCAGTGAAGACTGAGTGGTGGCTGTTGATGGATGCTCTTGCCTGGAATAGAACCTGGGTCTTGCATGTGGATAGCAAGAATTCTAAGTGGGCCACCTTGAGAATAATGAGCTACAATGGTATGATCTATAAAGTCAAGTTCCTGGGAAAGAACCATAGCCCTATAACTGGAGGCGTCAGGGAGGTAGCATAGTATGGGAAACATAGACGTGGGGATGACACAGCCCATTAGAATTCAGTCACATTTATCCCATTTTTGTTGTACTCTCATTATGTCACAATTTCTCTTTTTCTACGTGGATGTTTTTTGCTTTTGTTGTTTGCCTTCTTTTTCCCCCAAGTTAATATCTGCTAGTTAGTGGATAGACACATTTTTTTCTCAATCTCTAGTACCTATTATATACAATCGTCATGGTAGTTTCTACTTTGACAGATGCTTGAGTATATTTCTTGGATATATTAAATCCTAGATCCCAGACATTTGAGTCGATTTCTTGAAGATATTAAATTCTCAATCCAAGGAGCTGAGGGTTTCTAACTCCTTGTCCCTTGTCAGGAATGATAGTAAGAGTTCTATGTGGGCTTTGTTGCTTCTGAGCTAGATGGCCGCTTACAAGGAACTATATGTGACCTCCTCCCTGGGGGACAGACAAC
>NW_022105908.1:10092126-10096076 GCF_000313985.2 Echinops telfairi | reverse complement strand
CACAATGGCAACGCACCTCTGAGATACACCCTAATATGAACAAGCAAAAGCAATTTATAAGAGAATGACCTTCCAAGAATTGCCAGAATAATACATATCTTAGTACAACCTATAGGGTGTTGATGTAGCAAGGCTTCGTTTGTCCTTTAACCAACAGTATACCACGGTCTGTCTTCTGCTTCCTCAGACACCAGGTCTTTTCCAGCTTAACTCCTCAGCTTACAAGTGTCACACCAACAATTTCAGTTTCAACAACAAATAATTTTTCACCTCCATTTTTCTTCTTAAAAAAATAATTTATAACTTTCTCTGAATGTAGGCTTCTTGCAGTGAGTTCAGGGAGCTACCTTACACAGAGGGGTAGCTCAGGGGGCATGGCTTCTTGGATAATGAGTGCTCCCTTCATGGATCCATTCTTCCCCCTTGCCTGGGTTATTATTTCTCTCACAGACAATGCTGGAACAGTTGTCACAGAGATCTATCCCTGAGCCCTGTCATTGACTGGACATCTTTGGTTAAGCTGAGGTCCAAGAGATGGATCTCCTGAACTTCCAATTCCCTATTGAGTCTTGTTCCCTCAGAACCTATGGTAGCCTCTGAGTCAAGGGCACTGGTGCTTTATCGCACGGGCAATCTCTTCTCAGTGCCTAGGTAGTAGACAGATTCATTGGATCTAGTTCCAGCTACTGTTTTTTTCTGGAGATGCAGAGACAAGGTGTTTAGAGAGGCTTACAAAGTTGTCTAAAACACTGCTGAGGGCAGACGAAAGTCAATGGTAGGCCTATGAAGTTGATACTGGGAATGCCAGAGGCTGTCTGCCAAACTGGGACCATATTCCTGGCCTGAACATTACCTACAAGTCCAATCCTGGCCCCAGACAGGCCTAATCCACAGAGCAGAAAGACTTCATTTTCAGCTCTGCAGAGGCAACAGTCCTTAGGCTAATTAATAAATCATCGATGCATTTGTGGCGTAAAAAATGAAATATTTATGCTCGCCAGAGTAATATTTCTGTCTTGCAGCCCCACGCTCTGTTGATGCCTGATGGAGGATGAAGTAAATACCAGCTGGTGGAGAGTGAGTGGAATATAATTACACTGCACAAAGTTAAGTGAATATTAAAAAAGAAGTCACAGGCTTTGGCATCCGTCCCTCTCCTGCTTCACTGCCCAGTGCATGGCTTCCGAGCCGGATGTTTGGCTTCTCTACAACTTACCAGCAGGGATCTCAGCGAAGGTTTTAGTATACACGCTGGCAAGAAGTACAGAAAGCTGTCTGCATCTGAGGACACAGAATGAGATTTTTCTTATGTCTAAGAGACCGTGGCCTTGGTGCCAGAGACACCAAAGTTCAACTCTGAAACGTACACGTGGAGGAACCCTAGTGAGGATCCTTTACTTGTGTGTACCTTAGTGGTCTTGCTTAGACACGAGCTAATCACGCATCCTATGGGCAGGCAGCTGTGCCCTAGAAATGAATTAACATTTTGCACGATGACCTGGAAGTAGAGACTAAACACAAGGAGAGCTCTTAGAAGTTTGGCTAAATAGTCCACACAAATTAGGATGATGGCTTTGGAAATTCATGAGCGGGGACATATTTGAGAAGCAGGTAAAAGAGGAAGAGACAAGATTTGGCAGGTAAACGCATAACTTGAGAGGGTCAACAGTAGTTAATATTGTAAACTTGAGCAATCAGGAGCATGGAGATGCCTTTAATAGAGAGACTATCTAGAGAGGAACACGCTGGATTGGAGTTTGGAAGAAGTGGGAGTAGGGTTGTGTTTGGATGGACCAGAGGTGGCAGGCTAAGAGAAATGCCATGAGAAGTAAATAATTAAAATATTTTCTCCAGTCTTAGAAAAGAAATACATTTGTGACAATGTCCATGGAGAATTGTTTAGTGTTGCATATTTATTTTTTAAATTTGTATAACCTTTGTAGACCATTCTATATTGCAATTTTAAAATAATGTTGAACTTTGAATATGCAGACATTATATGTGCTTCATTTGCATGGTAATTTCAAACATCGTGGCTCTGCCAGCCCAGTCCTGGACTGCCTATATGTGAAATTGCTCAAGTTATTACATTTAAGGCTCTGTTACACGTACTGAAGAGCAGGCCCTGACATCCTAAAGCATATAGCGTATGTATGCATACATCACAATGAAAACAGAAAAGCCTCTCTTCTCCCATGTTCCTCCAAGAGGAAATCACTGACAAGGGCTTTGTTGTGTGTTCACTCTATAACCATTCTATATTCATTCAATTCACAAACACACTTATATTTTCGTAATTATTTATATGTATTTTTAGAATATGAATGATATACTCTATAAATCACGCTATAACGTTCAGATACTGCTTGGGTGAAAGTTCTGTTATTGGAAAAATGTGTATAATAACACCTTTGCCAGTCGGACATGTTTTTAGTGTACAATTTAGTGATATCAATTAAACGAATCATATTGTGCAACTATCGTATGTGACCATTGCCAAATGTTCCACCACCATCAAGGGGAACTGACTGCTTCCTAAATAAAGACTCCTTTCTTCCTAGATATTTCCTAGGTGCTGTTCCCAATAGACAGAAGCTACGAGTTTTCCAAATGGAGTAATTTCGTCCCTGCCCCACAAGGGACATTTGGAATGGCTGGATTTATATTTGGCTGTTCCAAATCTGGGAGTGAATACCCTGGAGAGTAGAGGGAGTGGGTGTTTCTAAACATCTTCCAATGCACAGGGCATCTGCCAACAACCAAAAATTAGCTGAAGTCAAATGTCAAATTTAAAATCGAAATGTCAAGACCAAAGGTAAGAGACAGAGCTATACTATTTACCATAATTTCTCTAATGTACCTATTTATAACAATGCTGAAAAAACTACAATTACCCAAATGCACTTGAGATTATATATAGCTATTTCTTAAAGAACCCGAAAAATTCACTGTTTTGAGAGTCAGTTCCAACTTGCATTGTTCACTATAGCACTAGGGCTTCTTTTTAAAAAATAAAAATAGAGACATGTGATTATTTAGTCAAATAATATTCACCATTAATATTTTGATAAAGTGGTCAATTCACTTTTTAATACATACATTCATTGAATGGGCAATAATTATTGCCTATTTCCCTGAATCCCTTACATTGAGTAAATGCTGTCTCATTTGGATAGTAATGAACTAAAGTGGTTCTTGTGACTGAATTTATATTTTCTAATGTGATGAAGGTTGGCCATAATTCTGTCTGCTAATTGACTTTTTGTGCAGTTCTTTGTTTATGTGTTATTCATTTTTTTCTATTATATTTGTCTTTTTCTTATTGATTTCAAGGAATGCATAGTCATTGTAAGAAAATAATTGGTTAATGTTCATCCAACTTAGCAGGTAGTGTTTGATAAAGAACTGAAGGTACTGAAGAAAAAAATGTCCAAGCTGCTTTGAGGGCGTTTAGTGAAGGAAAAAGCTGCAGGAATTGATGGGATATCAATGGAACTGTTTCAACAAACGGATGTGGTCCTGGGGGTGCTTGCTTCTGTGCTAGGGATTCGCAAGTCAGCTACCTCAGCAACAGACTAGAAGAGATCCATATTCATATTCACTACAAATATATCTATATATATATCCTCTCTCTGTCTATCTATCTATATCTATGTCTATAGCTATGTCATCTATAGCTATAGCTATATCATCTATAGCTGTATCTATATCTATATCATCTATAGCTGTATCTATAACTATATCATCTATAGCTATAGCTATGTCTTCTATATCTATACCTATATCATCTATATATATATCCATATCTATATCTGTATCATCATCTATCTCTATATCATCATCTATCTCTATCTCTATCTATCTATATAGAGAGAGGATCCAACAGAATGCAGAAATTGGGGTCTTAAAGGCTTGAAGGTAATCAAGCGGCCATCTAGCTCAGAAGCAAC
>NW_022105908.1:10089597-10090801 GCF_000313985.2 Echinops telfairi | reverse complement strand
GATGGGGGGGTGGGGGCAAGGATTTCAGGTTACCTGGAACTAAAATCCACCTCCCTGAGAGTAGTTGTCAAAAATCAAAGACATATTGCACTGAGAAAATCTGCTGCCAGATGTCTCTTTTTAAAATGTCCAAAGGAAAATATACGATCACAAAGACTAGGCTGTGCCTGGCCCAAGCCAGGATATTTTCCATTGTTTCATATGCATGTAGAAACTGGGTAATGAATGAGGAATATGGGGAAATAATGAATGACTTTGAATTATGTTGTTGGCAAAGAATATTAACAACAACAAAAAGACAGATAGAAGACATTTTTTAAAGTGTGTTGGAAGAAGTGCAAACATAATTCTCCCTAAATGAAGGGATGACAAGGCTCTGTCTCATGTACTTTGCTCTTGTCATCTGGCTGGAGCTGCAGAACAACACGCTTAGTAAAGTAGAGGGTCAGGGGGAAAGGGGGCCAGTGGACGACCCTCATGAAACAGATTGACACAGTAGTTGCAACAATGGGCTCAAACACAGAAACAATAGTCAGGATGACTCAGGATGAATAGTGTCGCCTTCTACTATACATAGGGTCCTTAAAACTCAGAACATACCTGTCAGCACTTAATAAAAGAACATATGTTGGATAGTAATGCTTTTTATAAAAGGGATGTTACAGCCATTATCCTGCTTCCTAAACAGCTTTAGACAAGATGGAAGCAATCATCGTTGCAGATGGAAGGAAATGGTGTGCTGTTGTGGTTTGGGGGTGTCAATTAGTTCCAACTCATAATGACCCTATGCATAACAGATTGAAAATATGACCCCACCTGCACTATCCTCACAATTGTTGTTAGTTTGAACCCATTGGTCTACCACTGTGTCGATCCATCGGTGATGCTTGCACACATTTTTATGTTGCCTTTCTACTTTACTGAGCACAGTGTTTTTTTCCAGGGTTTTGCCTGTTCTAACAACACGTCCTAATTACCTTAAACAAAGTCTCCTTATCCTTACTTCTAATGAGTACAGTCCGGCTGTACTTCTTCCAAGAAAGATTTGTTTTTGTTTTTTCATAAATGAATTTAGTATTATGAATTAGGTGTTAGTTTACACTTCAGCCCATCAATTCTGTATTTTACAGTTCAAACCCCTCATTCACTCCCTGTGCTAGTCTGGGTTGACTAGAGAAACAAGTTCATCAACATGCATATGTGT
>NW_022105908.1:10086418-10088393 GCF_000313985.2 Echinops telfairi | reverse complement strand
TGTCCAAATTTCACAAGCATGTAAGGTGACTGACAACACGTGGCTTGGATTAGGCTCTCCTTATTTCTCAAGAGACATCCTGGCTCTTCAACATTTTAAGAGGTCTGGGGCAGCCTATTTGTTCAAGTCCATATTTCTTTTGATATCCTGACTGCTGCTTTCACGATAATTCACTATGAACTAAAGCACGATTTAGTTCTGGCAGCTTCGATCCTTTATATTTATCAAGATGTTTTCTATTGGTCCACTTGTGAAAACTTTGGTAGTCTTTACATTGAGTAATAATCCATACTGAGGAATGGAGTGTTTGATCTTTGTCATGAAAGTGCTCAAAGCCCTCTTTGATTTCAGCAAGCACTTATGTCATCTTCACATGGCAGGTTATTAATAAACATACCTTCGATCCTAATGCCTAGTTGTTCTTTATACTCATATAGTTCAACTTCTTGGATTATTTTCTCAGCAGAGATGTTGAATAAGTATGCTAAAAGGTTATCACTCAGATGCATACCTTTCCTAACTTGAAACCATACACAATTCCCTTGGTCTGTTTTCAAGGCTGCCTCTTGGTCCGTGTACAGGTTCTATATGGGCATAATGAAGTGTTCTGAAATTCCTGTTCTTCTCAATGTTATCCATAGCTTGTTATGATCCACAAAGTCAAATGCCTTTCCATAGTTAATAAAACAAATGTGAGTATCTTTCTGATATTGTATTATTTCTGACAAGAATCATTTGACATCGGCCATATCCCATGCCCTCATTGAATCCTGCTTAAATTTCTGCCAGCAGCCTTTTGAGGTACTGCTGCAGCCATTTTTAAATAACTTTCAGTGAATTTTTACTTTTGCATGATAATCTTTGATATTGTCTGAGTTCTGTTTGGTTACCTCTCTTTGAAAGGGGCATGACTGTGGATTTATTTTAGCCAGGAGGCTAGAGCTGTCTTCCAAATTTCTTGGCACAAATGAAGGAGTGATTCCAGGATTTCATCAGCTTATTGAAACATTTTAGTGGGCGTTCCATAAAGTCCAAGAACCTTGTGTTTTGTGAAGGCCTTCAGTGCGCTTGGCCTTTTCCCTTTAGTACCATTCTTAATCATATGGTCCTTCTTGAAACGGTTGAATGTCAACTAATACTTTTTGGCACAGTGACTTTTTGTATCACTTCTGCAGACTTTTGATGCTTCCTGCATCATACAATACTTTGCCCAGAGAATCCTTCAGTCTTAACTTCCAGGCTTCCATTTTCTTCTTCAATTCATCCAGTTAGAGATATACTTCCTTTGGTTTGTCTTTTTTCTTCTTCTCTTTTGTCCAGCTTTCTAACTCCAGGTCTTTGCACCTTTCATTACAACACTTTGTTTTCTTGAACAGATCTTTGACGTTGTCTCTTCAGCCCTTATACTTCGTAATTTCTCCCATTGCTTTAGTTACTCGATGTTCACGAGCAAGTTGCAGAGTCTATTCTGAAATCTACTCTATCTTTTCTTTCTTTGTTGTCTTTTTAATGGCCTTTTGCTTTTTGTACATCTGATGTCCTTGTTGTCATCCCACAGCTCTTTGGGTCTTCTGTCTTGAGTGTTCATGATTCAAATCTGTTATTTAAATGTCTTGAAATTCAAGGATGTGTTAGACTGCGTTGTCTAGAGAAACAGATCCAGTGACTCTCATCTATGTACAAGAAAAAAACTTTATTTCAAGGAGTAATTACATATCAAGAAGGCATCGGACCCCAGTCCCACTTAAGTCCATAGGTCCCTCTTTGATCTCATGTAGCAACATGCAGCTACACAGACTGATGAAATATAAAAGGAAGATCACAGGTTGTGGGTGCAGAGATGTGTGGATCCAAAGTTCGTGGAAACATGGCGAGGCATCAACAGCTCTCAGGGTTGGCAGCAGAGTCCCAGCAAACAGGAAGGGAAAGCCTCAGCTAGAGAGGGAGTTTCCCAGATGGGCCACACCCAACCAGG
>NW_022105908.1:10081060-10085417 GCF_000313985.2 Echinops telfairi | reverse complement strand
TCACCGCCTTCCACTTTACCAAGTTTGATGTCCTTCTCCAGGGAAATCATTCATGTTGCCAAATTCTTTCAAGTCATCTCCAGCTTGATTTCCATTGCCAAGGCTATATTTTCCAACTGTTCCTTCCTCATTGTCTCCAACTTTTGCATTTCAATTACTAATACTTAAAAATTCATCTTTTAAAAATAGTTTGATTGACATATAATCCACACACCACACAATGTAATAATTCAATCATAGAAAGAAAAGTTGTACAACTAATTTTAGAACATTTTCTTCTTCCTTATACTCATTGTTAATAGCTCGCCATTTCCCCAAACTCTCCAACTATACCCCCAAGAAACCATTAATCCAGTTACTTTCTCCATATTTTTGCCTATCCTGGATTTCATGTATAGAAAAACATACAAACAAAATAAAACAAAGGTTAAAAATAGCCAGGGAAAACTTCAATCTAAAAGAAAGTAGAAAATACTGAAAAACTGGGACAAATTTCAAACAACTTTTAAGTGGGTCAAACAGGAGATCAATGATAAAGTATTACATTTTAACCTTACTCTATCTACCATAATCAACTTTACAATGGTCTCAGTTTGATAACAAATCCATTTGCATTCTTCAACTATGGTCACAGAGTATTTGAGTGGAGGTTTCATGTTTGTGTGGCTCAGCAAATAGATTTGGGGCTTCCACTCTCATCCACAGCCTTCTGCAAAACAAGTGTTCACAATTTAAGTGGCAATACCATTTCCTCCTTCAGATTTAGATTAAATAATTTTCATTCTTTGGACCAAACAGGCTGCTATCCAGTTATCTTGATTGCATGCTGAATCAAATTCAGACTGAAGAAATTGATAGAATTCTTCAACTTCTCCATCAGAAGTTGAAGTGGTTTGTCAAAATTTCGACTACTAGTTATGTATTTGAATAATATTCTAGTGGGAAGTTTTACTCTGGGGATATTTTAAAATTATATTCATGAAAGCTTTATCTGTGGGTCATCCTAGTAATATAATTAGAAAATTTCAGATTTCTGTTCAGTCACATTTCTTTGAAATAGCTGCATAGATACATCTCCTCCAGTCACTTCCAAATGTCATGGGATCGACTAGTGAGGGCTTCTGGTGCTACAAAAGTCAGTTTAAACATCTAATTGGTATCCAGTCCATCAAGTCTTATTTTGTGATGATACATTTTGTTCAGATTGGACTTCTTCCTCCATTCTGGATAACACGCCACCTCTTTTAATGCCTTCGTGTTGACCAAAGATTTTTGGTACAGTGACACAGTATATCGCTTCCACCTTCTTTTGACGCTCTCGCCATTATTTGATATTTTACTAATAGAATCCTTCAGGACTGCAATTCCAGGCTTGACTTTCTTCAACGTCTTTCATCTTGAGTGTGTTTGATATGCTGAGTGTGCTCTTATCTTTTGGATTTCTAATTCCTTGCACATTACAATATAGTGCTATTATTGGGCTGCCTTTCAAAAATTCTGTTCATCTCTTTTACTCAGGATTTTTTCCATTTGGTTGAGGTACTCTACAGAGCACAGCAGATTTCAGGGCCTCTGTGATATCCACTTGGTCCTTTGCTTCTTTCCCGTCTGTTACATGACCTTTTGATTTCTTCATGAATGGTATTCTTAATGCCATCTCATAACTCATCTTATCTTTGACCATTAGTGCTTAATTTTTCAAGTATGTTCTTGAGATTATAAGTTCAGGTCATATTTTGGTTATAAGAGATTTGTTTTAATTTTTTTAAGCTTCAACGTGAACTTGCATATGAGTAGCTGATGGTCTGTTCCACAGTCACACCTGGTCTTGTTTTGGCACATGATGGTGAACTTCTTTATGGTCTCTTACAACATATACAGTCAAATTGTTTCCTGTGTATTCTGTCGGGTGAGGTACATGTTTATAGTCCCTGTTTATACTGTTGGAAGAAATTATTTGCAATAAAGTAATCTTACCAAACTTTATCATGCAATCTGCACCTGTTTCTCTATCAGTGTGGCCATATGTTTTTCTATGAAGCCTTCTTTGTTTCAAACTCTTCCAATCACCAGTAATTATCAAATCACTTTTCTTGTATGTTGATCATTTTAAGGCAGCAGTTTATAGAATTTAAAAATTATCATCACTGGCTTTCGTGGTTGGTATATAAAGTTTAATAATACTTGTATTAAATGATCTTCCTTGTAGGGGTATAGATATTTATCCTACCAGAGAGAGTGTTCTGCTTTACTATCTATCTTTAAATGCTCTTCCTTATGATTCATTTGATGTCATTTCTCTTGAATGTGCCAATCCTGGCAGAATAAGCCATATTATTGCCAGATTCAAACTGCCAATACCAGTCTATTTCAGCTCATTTAAGCCTAGAATATCAAACTGTATGTGTCCCATTTCATTGTTGACAGCTTTCAATTTGCCTAGATTCACACATAATGTAATCCGTGTCTGGATGATTACGGAATGTTTGCAGCCGTTTCATGACTCCTTTGGAGTCATGCCTCATCAGGAAATTTAGGTCCCAAAATCTTTCCTTGTATGTCATGAAGGTCAAGTCTACTTTGAGAAGGCAGCTCTTCCTGTCTTAGTTTGATTGTCTGAAGGGCTCATCCCAGGTACTGTATTATACAAATTAGTATGCTATTGATAAGGCTTTCAGTAGCTAATCCCTCAGAAATAGATTAGTTATACCCTCGGAAATAGATCTCCTTGTCTCTCTTAGATTTTAAGCTCTACTGAAACCTGGTCACCACACGTGATCCTGCTGGCATTTGAAATACCGGGGACATAGTTGTCAGCCTCACAGCAAGGTGCTTACAGATAAGTATTGGGGTAGGACCTTAGGGCATTAGTGTTTTGGGAGCTAGGGAATGGTTGATCTGGGCATACAAAGGGTCAAAACTCTTGGAGTATCCTGTAGGAGGCCTTGCCTGGTTAGGGTGGGGCTAACAGTAGGTGTCAAAGATCTGGTGTGAGACAGCCCTTCTCATACTAATATGGTCCAATTAATTAAATTTCAAGTAGTAAGACAGTGTAATGTCAAATACCTAAGGTGGAGATAGCACATAGGTTGGAGGTTAGGAAGAGAAGTCCCTGACTACTCAATTTGTCTTCTCATTCTTAGAAGGTCCCAGTGTATTAAGTCTGTCTGTGTGCACTGAGAGGGGGCTTGATCCACATATACCCCATGTACAATCCTACAGGTAGTTAGTCCCTGAAACCAGTGCCAGAGCCCGCTCAGTGGGGCAGAAGAGGGGTAGCAGGATTCCCATAACATTCATGACACCTGCCAGGTGTTCATCCTGTGCCTAAGGATCAGAGAACTGCATGAAATTTGCCAGGTGCAGCAAGTACTCCAGGTTGCCCACTTAGCAGTTTCAGCAGGCCACACTCTGCATGGTAATAGCCTCCTCAAATGTGGGGCTTAGGTAGCCAGAAATCTGGGGGAGGGGGGGGTGTCACATAAGCCAATATTCTGATTGACTGTTTAAGGGTGTGTTGGGTAGAGAAAGTGAGTTCCCTGTTGTCATACCCCCAGCACAGCATTCTAAATGTTCAGGTGGTTCAGTGCCCCACTCACATGTTCACTTGGATCTGGTAAGCCACACACCAAGTGCAGACCTCACCTTCAAAGAGGGTCACCACAAGATCAGGCATCTTGTCACTACCCTGATGGAAAGTGTCTCCTGGACAGAAGCTGGAGCTGTGGCCACACAGGAAGGCACATCTGTCACTATAGGCAATGTAAGGCACCACTTAGTTGCTACTTTCTTTGGGGAAGAAAAACACCTTATGGCAACTTCCTGTGTAGTGGAAAGATAGGCTGCCTGGCCAATGGAACTGCTGAAATGTAGAGAATTTTCATGGACTTTTTGTTCCAAAAGTAGATGAACAGGTCTTTCTTCCCACTTGATTTGACTTTCAGTAGCTATTGGTAAACTTATCCTTGCGTTGAATGATATAAAAATATATCATTGTGTAAGGCTAGCAATTTGAAGCAAAAATAAATATATGATACATTTTGAGAGATGATAAGAAACACGTTGTAACTACATCTGTTACATAGCACATTATTACCTCTCCAGAGATTTAAGAGAAAATCATGGGATTTAGCATGAGATGTTTATTACCCCCAAATTTGGCTGTAGCACTTACTATGTTATATGACATGTTACCAGGAGATAACAATTTAAAGAAAAGGACATCATGCTTGGTAAGTGAAGGATCGGAGAAAAGAATCTCAATGAGATGGATTGGCACAGTGGCACAACAATGTGCTAAAATACTGCAACAATTTTGAGAATGGCGTAGACACAGTGTTTCATTCATACATACATT
>NW_022105908.1:10063414-10080940 GCF_000313985.2 Echinops telfairi | reverse complement strand
TATCTGTCAAGTTATAAACAAAAACAAAACCCCACGGGCCATTGAGTTGATTATGACTCATAGTCATAGGAAAGTAGAACTCCCTGTAGGTTTTTATTCAAGTTTACAACTATTATTCATATTTCTGAACAAATTGTTAAAGCTAATGATGAAGAATTTGAAGAACTCTATCAAGTTTTTCAGTGTGAAATGGATCAAAATGGAGTCAAGATGCATTAATTTGATTGCCACTTGGGAACAAAGAAGAAGGAACAGTAGTTAGGAAGTATGGCCTTGGTGATAGAAATGAAACTGGAGATTACATAACACAATCTTGCAAGACCAAAACGTTTTTCATTTCAAGTGCATTTATGAACACCATAAATGACCACTGTACAAATGGACCTCACCAGATAGAACACACAGGAATCACATCAATGTCATCTGTGGGAAGACACAATAGAGAAGCTAAGATCAACAACCTGAATGAAGCTAGAGGTTGAGTGTGGAACATACCACCAATTGCTTCATACAAGTTTAGGTGGAAGCTGTAGAAAATTAAAACCAGTTCACAAGAGCCAACATATGGCCATATGTATATCCCACCTGAATTTGGATACATCTTAACAACAGATTTAAAACATTGAATGCTAATCTGACCAGCTGTTGGATGGCATCCAGAATAGCATACATAAAGAAATCAAAAGACCATTTAAAAGGGAAGAAAGAGAGAAAAATCAAAGTAAATATCAGAAGATACTCTGAAACTTGCCTTCAACTGCAGAGTGCCTAAAGCAAATGGAACAAATTATGACGTAAAACAGGTTAACAGAAACTTTCAATTGGCAACTGGGGATGACAAAGTATTATAATGAAATGTACAAAGACCTGGATTTAGAAAGCCAAAATACGAAACGCATGGTCTGCATATCCCAAGCCGAAAAAACCGAACAACAAATTCAAGTGGCAAGTTAAAATATTGGAGGATTCTGCAGGCACAATATTGAATATTGCAAGAAGCATCAAAATAAGATGGAAGGTCAATATACCAAAAAGAACTGGTTGACATTGAATAATTTCAAGAGGTAGCATATGATCAAGAACTGATGTTGCTGAAGAAAGAAGTATAAACTTTACTATTAAAATTAGCAAAATGTAAGGCTCCAGGAGTTAATGGAATACCGACGTAAATTTTTTAACAAGCTCATGAAACGCTCAAAGCATTCATTCATCTATGCCAAGACATTTGGAAGACAGCTACCTGGCAAACTGACCAGAAGAGATTGATTTTTTTGCCCATTTTTAAGAAATGACGTCCAACAGAATGTGGAAATTATTGAACAATGTCATTAATATCAAATGCAATTAAAAATTTTCTGATCAAACAGAGAATGAATCTTTCACCAAATATTGGGAGGAAAATATCAGAAAACAAAACAAACAAACAAACAAACAAAAATGTGGTGCAAGCAAGCATGAACAACTCCATGTATAAGGACACCCCTTCAGAACATTTTTGACTTCAGAAAATTGACTCAGTGTATTCCCTCCATCTTATGTGGATGCTTCCTGCAATGTTCAATATGTTCACTCCTGACCCACAGTGACCCTATGCACAACACAAACTAGGGATAGTGTTGGGAAGAATGGGAATTCCAGAAAAATGAATTGTGCTTACGTGGAGGCTGTACATGGACCAAAGGCCATTGTGTGAACAGAACAATGCAATACTTCATGGTTTAAAATAAGAGCTGAAACCTTTCGCCATATTATTCAATCTGTATGCTGAACAAATAGTCCAATAAATTAAATTATATGAAGAACTATGGGTCAGGATTGGAGGGATTCTTATTAAAAGCCTGCCATATGCACATGTGTTAGTTTGGGTAGACTAGAGGAACAAATTCATAGACACTCATATGGGTATAAGAAAGAGTTTTATATACAAGAGGAATGAATATTGAGAAAACATCCCAGCCCAGTCCAGGGCAAGTCCATAAGTCTGGTGTTAGCCCATATGTCCGATAGCAATCCACAAATTCCTCTTCAGACTCACGAAACACATGCAATGATGCCGAATGCAGGATTATCACAGGCCAGTGTGTGGAAAGACTTGTGGATCCAGTGGCAATGTAAGCATCTCAGCACTGGCAGGGGTCTCCATGTGGCTCCTCCAGCTCATGGAACTAGCTTAGTTCCATGTATCTTGTCAGCTACAATGTCTCCCAGGCAGTGAACAGAGAGAGTGTATGTCTCCGATCTCCAAGGAGGCATACAGGAATTTCTAGAATCCGCAGGAGGCCATGCCCACACAGAGGTCTCATTGGCTATGACCTGATTAACAGGCTAGACTCCACCCCTTCACTCTACATCCTCAAATTGACACCAGATTATGTAACTACTGCAGCAGATCCTATACCTTTGCTTGTTGAAAGCGAAGAGGACCTGGAAGCATCTGCCAGAGGAAAAGCCAGCACTGCAGCCCTCAATAAGGATTACAACTCAGTGTAAAGAAAGCCCCACATCCTCACAACTGTCACTCAAAACTCTGCTAGACGATATCACGATTGGGAGATAAAAGACTGAAGTTGTAAAATATGTCATCTTGCTCAGATCCACGATAAATGCTCATGGAAGCAGCAAACAAGAAATCAAAAGATGTACTGCATTGGGCCATTCTGTCTCACAAGACCGCTTTAAAACGTTGAATAGCAAGATGCCACTTGAGGAATAAGGTTCACTTGATCCAAGCCATGGTATTTTCAAACACCTCATGAACATGTGAAAGTTGGGCAATAAATAAGGAAGGCTGGAGTATGACCAATGCATTTTATTATGGCAAAAGTAAAGACTATTGAAAGTACCATGGAATACCAGAAACACAAGTCTATCATACAAGAAACAGATGGAGAGCTTCTTAGAAGCAAGGCTGATGAGACTTAATCTCATATATTCGGACATGTTTTCAGGAAAGCCTGGGTTCTGGAGTAGGACATTATGCTTTGTAAAGTTTATCCGTGAAGCGGAGGAAGGCTCCCAACAGGATGGATGGCACTGCCTGCAACCAGAGGCTCAAGCATAAGTATGAATGTGAGGATGGGGCAGGACTGGGCAGCGTTTCTTTCTGTTGTACATTTGGTTGTTCTTAGTTAGAACCAACTGAATGGCATCTAACAACAACATTGTTTCCAGATTTTCCAGGTTGTTAATATTAAGAAAAGCTGACCGACATAATTTTTCCCCATGGAATCACCAGCCTGGTGATTAACAACAGCTTAACATGTAATCACCAAGCCACTGTAGCTCTGATCTGTAAAACCAGTCTCATAAATTCCTTCTTCATGCCATTACAGTGAAGAGTACATACATTAAAATATTCCAATGTACCCATTACTAGAAATCCCTTTAAAAATGAATCTGAAACATCGATATCCTCTTTGTTATAGGCAATCATAGTTCTTTCTTTTTCTTTTTCTTTTTTGCCTCCACTCTGCACTGTGAATCTTTTCAAGGCAGTCCGATTATATTAACCTTACAGTAATAAAGAGAAATAGCAAACTAATTTGGGGAAACTTCCAGTTGCCAGAAGTTCTATTAAAATTTGAAAATGGTATAAATACCATCTGCACAGCAAGCTAGGAGACAATAGGCTGTTTTGTTTGGCTTGGTAACCAGGGGTGAACATCATATTTCTAGTTCTCAGCTTGGCCTGTTTGTGTTCAGAAAAGAAAATTTAAGTGCTGATTATTAAAGCCTGTCAATAAATTTCAGAAGTGAAACAAATTGCACTCAACTGACTGACAGCTACAAATTAAATATGCTTTAAACAACCAGTTTCAAGTGCATGCAGCTGACAAACCTCCTTCCTGGCCCAGCGCAGTGTGATTTGCCTGTAACCATGTAGTGCAAATTACTATCCTTTGATTTAGAATCCTGATGTGGAGACAATGCCACTGGCTAACAGACACCAAGGTCATGAAGAATAACACTTGGAATTGTGCCTGTTGAACACTACACAGTGTCTTTGTAGATATTTATAGTACTAATGGCACCGTACTCTCAGCTACATGAGTCTGCTCTATTTGTGATTACTTTATTCATTCACTTAACAACATTTGACCAAGCACTGTGCTGGGGATAAAAAAAAATAAATTCTACTGATACAATCTTATAAAGCGTTCATAGGTTAAGAGCAAGAAAGAATCAATCGACTCTTGTCATGTTAGCTTGGTTTTCATGAAGGAGAAAGCAATTATTTTGACAGGAGATTGTTGTTGTTGTTGTTGTTGTTGTTGTGAGGTGCCATCTAATTAACTATGACCCATGGCAACGCTATGCAAAACAGACTGTAACACTGCACAGGCCTGCGCCATCCCCACAAGTGTTCTTATGCCCGAGCCTATTGATGCGGCCACTGTCAATCCATCTCACCTGGGGCCTTCCTCTTTCATGCTGCCCCTCCACTTTACCAAACATGATGTCCTTCTCCAGGGACTGGTCTTTCCTAACAACATGCACAAAGCATGTAAGATGAAGTCTTCTCATCCTTGCTTCTGAAGAAGCACTCTGGCCATAATTCTTACAATAGGTTTGTCCTTTCAGCAGTCCATGGGACTTTCCATATTCTCCTCCAGTACCACAATTCAAATGCACCGATCCTTCTACAGTCTTCCTTAGTGAGTACTCAGCTTTCACAGGCATATGATGCAAAGGAGAATACCCTAGCTTGGAGAAGACACATCTTAATCCCAAAGTAACACCTGTGCTCTTCAATACTCTAAAGAGGTCTTATGTAGCAGATTTACCTAATGTAATATGTCTTATCATCTCTTGACTGCTGCTTCCATGAGCATTGATTGTGGATCCAAATCCAAATAAGATCAAATCCTTGACAGCGTTAACCTTTTCTCCATTTATTACGATGCTCCCTGTTGGCCCAGTTGTGAGGATTTTGGTCTTCTTTACATGTAGTTGTAATCCGTACTTGATCTTCCTCAGCAAGTGCTTCAAATCCTCCTCACTTCCAGCAAGCAAGTTATGTCATCGGCACACTGCAGGTTCTTAATAAGTCTTTCTTCCATCCTGATACCTCGTTCTTCTTCATATAATCTAGCTTTTCTGGTGATTTTCTCAGCATACAGATTGACCTAATACGGTGAGAGGATACAGCTCTGACTGACACCTTTCTGGTTGTCAAACCATGCAGTGTTCCCTTGCACTGTCAGTACAACCGCCTCTTGGTCCACGCACAAGTTCTGGATGAACACAATGACGTGCTCCGGAACGCCCACTCTTCTCAAAGTGACCCGCAGCTTAGTATGAGCCGCACAGTCAAACGTCCTTGCAGAGTCCATGAAACACGAGGAAGCGTGCTTCTGGGGCTCTCGGCTTGGAGCCAAAATCCGCCTGACATCAGCAATCCCTTGCTCCACATCCTCTTCTGAATCCTGCTTGAACTTTCAGCATTTTTAAAGGAGCCTTATAGGTGTCATCCCACAGTTAAATATCTGCAAGTTTTTGGGTTCAGAAATTAGAGCTTAGTTTTATTGATCCTGTTTTGTAGGTAATTTTTCCTTTTTTTCTGAGCTACTTTCATGAGTCTTTCTCTTTGCTAGTGGTACTTGGTTAGAATTCATTTTGGTGAATTTCTTTTAGAATAAATTCTTTTTGGGCTTCTAATCTGTCCAAGTCAACAATTTTCATATGTTGGTCTAAAAGCTCTCCTGTGCATGCCATTAAAAACCAAAACAACTATTCAATGGGTCAAAAGGAAGATCAAATTAATGTGTGACATTTTATCCTAACTACATCTGCAACAATCCACATTTTAATTCACTCTGTCTGATAACAAGGCTATTCACATCCCCGGTCTATGGCCAAATAGTATTCTGTATGATAGCTGTGTACCATCCGATTTCTTCACCATATATCGCTATAAGACCCATATCTTCTCCAGTGATATCTTCACGAGGACAAATATTGGGTAGAGCCATGTCATAAGAACTAATTATTCTTAGATTGGGGCTAGAATTAAGTGTGAGCCCTAAATCCACTTATATATCTATACTTTATATGTTACATGCAGATTTTTCTTTTCTCAATAGTGTTCTTAAATTCTATACCATCGGCTAAATTAATGATACTATCAATAGATTTACCATGTGTTCCATGAGGATGTTTTATAATGATATCCAATAAAAATGATAATGATATCTCTGTTCTGGTTTTCAATTTTATCTGCTTTCCTTCTTTTTAAAAAAATTATTTCACTAGGGGCTCTTATAACATACATCAATTGTATCACACATGGAATTGTATCACAATTCCATACATCAATTGTATCATGCATATTTGTACATATGCTAGCATCATCATTTCCAAAACATTTTCTACTTGAGCTCTTGGTATAAGCTCCTCATCCCCACCCCACCCCCGACCTTTGTGAGTCCTTGATCCTTTACATATTTTTATTATTATTTCATATCTTACTCTGTCTGTTGTGTCCCTTCACCCACATTTCTGTTATCGGTCCCCTTATATATCCAACTTTGTGATGGGCTGCCCCTTTCTCCCCATTCCTCGCCCCCTACCTTCCCCCTACCCTCCTGATATCATGACACCTACTATTGTACCTGAGAGGTTTATGTGTCCTGAATTCCACGTATTGAGAGCTCTTATCTGTACCAATGTGTGTTCTCTGGTCTAGCCAGATTTGTAAGGCAAAACTGGGTCATGTAGTGGTGGGGAGGAAGCATCCAGAAACTAGAGGAATGATGTGTGTTTCATCGGTGCTATACTGCACCTAGGTTGAGCCATCCCTTCTTTATAACCCTTCTGCATGGGGAATATCCAATTGTCTACAGATGGACTTTGGGTTAAGCATAAGTGTGATTTCATTATGTCTGGAAATTATATATTGTTAAAGAATTGTGTACAGGTGCCAAGTTGGCAAGGGGTGGATTGTGATAGGTAGGTTTATTGTGCCAATCTGGCCAATAAACACATGTGGGATTTATTGAAGGATGGAGAGATAAATGGCCCGGTGAGCCTCACCTTTCTTGTTTCTTGCTCTTTGTGGCTGCCTTAGCTAGTTCTAAGCCTCAACTTGCAAGCTACCTGTCTAACCTGTCTAGCCCTGTCTAATATACATGCCAAGACTTTTTATTCAAGTCCTGTGATGGTGTCTTTCTGAGGGAATAAATCCCAAATAGTGTTGCCAAGAGCCAATGACATTTGCCACATTTGAAAAGGGTTCATTTTTGAAGAATGATTATTGATTCTTTTTCAGATCACTACTTTGATGCTGCCCCTTACTGACTCCGGTGAGCAGCCCTCTCTGCGGTGCAATCCTTTCACAAAGCCGTTGGCCTGCAAAGAACATGGAATGTTCCCTGAGGCTGACCATTGAAGGGTCTATTTCTCTAAGCATTCCTCACCAGGATTGTTGAAAGTACATAGATATGCTTATCAGTGAATTCAAATTATATTTGATGATGAGGGAAGAAGTATGAGGGACATCAGTGTGTTTCCTTTGATTGAGGAAAAGCAATTTTGGTACCCGTATTAGTCTGGGTACTTTGGAGAAACAAATCCACAGCAACTCACATATAAGAGAGAGTTTTATGCAAAGAAAATGTGCATCACGAAAACATCCTAACCCAATGCTGCCCATGCCCACAAGTCCAACATTAAGCCATACCCAACACCAGTCCACAAAGTCCTCCACCTCACAAAACAGAGGCAATAATGCCAACTGCAGGAGGAAAGCTGAGTGTAAGCATCTCAGCACTGGCAGGGGTCTCCACATGGCTGCTCCAGCACCCAGGGCTGCATCGGGATAGGTACATGTAGCTTCTCCTTGGGGATGTCTTGTAGGAAATCCATCTTGCAAGCTGAAGCAGGGAACTGCTAAGGCAGCTGCACCCGATGCAACCATCACAAAACAAGAGACCCGAGAACTAGAAAGGCGAGGCTTCACCACCCATTTATCCCTCCGCCTTTCAACCAGCACCACATGTGATTATCGGCCAGGCTGGCACAATTAACTAACTCAGTACCCTATCATTGCATTTTCAGATGCCGTGGAGTGGGGATCAGATCATCAGAATTCACTGGTGGACTTTTGAAATTAGATTACCTGGCCTTTTTTCATCTAGTTGGTCTTCATCCGGAAGCTCTGTTGAAACCTCTTCAGCATCGTAGTAATATGCGCCCTTCATTCCCATGTGGCCAGTGGCTGTGCTTGAGGAGGACTGCAAGGAAGCAAATAACAAAGTCTGTCTTCAGAGGTGCCTCTGGGTGGGTTCAAACCACCAAACTTTCTATTCGTGGTAAAGGGCTTAACTATTTGTGCCACCCATGGACTGTAGACTATCAGACTGCAATTTCAGAAGGAGTGAAATTGAAAGGAGAGAGAAGGGAGTGGTCTTTCAGGAGCACATTCTCAATTGCCCACTATAATTATACACGAGACAATGACTGAGGCAGGGCAAGGGAGCAAAGGTGGAGATTTGGAAAGAACATGTGCAAAGTTCATGACAACACCATACAGCTACACTTCCCAGAACCCCTTGCTGCCTCAGCGGAACTTCCCAAGATTGAATTGTATCAGAGTGGAATTACTGGGAGGTGTAGGATGGGTGAACATAATAGTGGGGTAGGAGGGAAATATATATATATGTGTGTGTTTATATGCAAATGCAACAAGGAAGCAGATGGACTCCTAGCCTCTACTAAAACCTTATCTCAGTTTAAGAATGGTTTGTTCTAAGAATGTGGTATTGCATGATACTCATCTTCATGACACGATTGCCTAAGACAAAATGGGTGCATAAGCAAAGGTGGTGAAGAAAGCTGATGATGCCAGGCTAGCAGAAGATATAGTGCCTGGAATCTTAATGGATTGATGTTAAACAAGTGGCCAGATAGCACTGGAAGAAGCACTCCAGGCTGTGTGATCATGAGGTGTAGACTGGGTGAGGTATCAGAAGTTCAAAAAACATGCAACCAAATCGATATGAAGGGAAACAGATGTGGTAGAAACCCAAGTCCACCAGCAAGACAATTGGACAGTCCCTCTCAGAAGGACCACATGAAACGGATGGGAAATCCAGGGTGTGGTATAGCACTGATGAACCACAAAGCTATCCTTTAGTCCATTAAAATGTCCTCCCTTATTTTATGTGTTATACCTAATTAATCATGGTAGATTTGCATGTGTTCATTTGTATATTTGTACAAGGTGGTCAAGATAGAGAGATAGATAGATGACCCCTCAGAGACAGTGACAAAAGTAATGGTTACCTGAGGGTACAGGAAGTGAGGGGCGGGGGGGCTTTGAAAGCATTGAAGATTGTATAACCTCACCCAATGGGATTAAACAGCGGAACTGGTTTGTGAATGGATAGATTGGAATAAGTAAGATATGTCAATAAGAAGTATTATAAATAAATAAATGGGGGTGGGTATTTCCATGCACATGTGAGAAACTTTCGAAATACTTGGTATGTGGGAAGGGTGGGGGTGGGGCATTAATGAGGGGTGTATGACAGAAATAACTGAGGCCAGCCAGGTTGGTGTGTAAGGAATCCTTCCTCCAAAGAGTCTCTAAATAAACATCTCTTGCGATGCCCTAAATCTTCCAAAAGCATATTTTTCTCTTAGTATGACATAATCTTCTAAGAACATATCTGATGCGCCTATCCTGGAGAAAGAGTGACGCTGGACCAAAAAGGCTCTGTGGGATTGAACTGGAATGTTAACCAGGCAGGAAGGTGAATGACTGCCACAAGCCCTTGTAATTCTGTCATCTTGCCTTTCCTGGTAAGAATCTGGCCAGAAACCAGAGGTGAGGGAACCTCTGTTCAGGATGTTTTCTTCTCCTCTTACTTTTGACTTTGTGTTTGTCTTTATTTAGTGTGTCTCTGTCCTGCCTGTTGTTTCTTTGAGCTTTGTGTTAGACAGGGCTCTCTAGAGAAACAAAACCAGAATGCTAATACATATATATATGTGTGTACATATACATATATATTAGATAAATATATAGCATAAGGAATAAAGAGTTAATTAAATTATAAAGCAGTACAAATGGCTCAATGCAACTCACTCCGGTGACACAGTTGTGAGGCACTGGCAGTCCTTCAAGTCTTGAGGGCTACTGGGTAGTCCTCTGTAGAGCAATTCAGGCTATCTGGGCACAGGCAGCAAACAGCAAGGCAGGTCACCAACAGTCAGCCAGATGACAGCAGATGACAGTCCGACAGTCCCCAGCTCAAGAGATGTAAATTCCAGTGGTGTGACGAAGCAGGTCTTGAAGGAACCTCAAATTACAGCGACACAGTCCAAGGGTTAGGTGTCCCACAGGTAGTGTATCTTGCAAATGGAGGCACAGAACAAGCAAGGCAGCCGCATACTGGTCGGATGATCAAAGAGCAAGAGACAAGAAAGGCGAGGCTCACCGAGCCATTTATCTCTCTGCCCTTCAATTAATCCCACATATGTTTATCGCCCAGGTTGGCACAATAAACGAACTACCTCAAGGTTGTTCTGAAGTCTTCCTATTATTTTGTCCTGTTGAGAATGTTGTGAGTCTGAAGTACAGAAAAGAACATTGACTCTTAGTGTTTTAAAACACATTTAGTTGACTGTATCCTTGGTTATAGGGAAAAGCCGGCTGTGAGTGTAGTTTGTCTAATTTCTGAAAAATGTAGGCTTGCTCCTTTACCTAAGATAGGGACCAGCAGGATGCAGCATGTGCCGCCTCCACAGGTAAAGAAAGCTTCCATTTTAGAACTCCCTTCTGACTTTAGACACAGGTTATATGGGTACTTACTTGCTCTATTAGCAAATTAGTCCTATAGAGTACATTATTTATTTTAATTTGTATAAACCAGGCCTTCTAAAACAATGTTGATTGGTCATTAGATGAAACATATATGGATATGTTTTCTTTCTCTAGGAATTCACTGTTGATTCAAGTATAACATGTGCATGCTTATGAATCTGATTGTTTTAATGCCATAAGGAACTAGTGCAATTCTATATGTATGTAAAAACTTTAGTATCAAGATATCTAAGTTATTATTGATGTTTCATTGAGCTACCAAATGCATTTGGAAGTTCACATACTTTTCCAAAGGAAAGATCTATCTATATTCAGGTCTGCTAAATAGTATATGTATTATGTATAAGAGATAACTACATGTTTTAAAATCTTTTTGACATTACTCAATGGGTTTATTCATAAGGTAGAAATGTCTACCTGTCAGCTCCAAAAGGTGAAGTCCTGACCTGAAGCTATTGGCCTTGATCTACAATCATTCCAAGTTCAGCTGAAAGACAGATAATCACATTTACAACTGTTGACTTACTCTTGTGAATTCACAATGGGGAACCATGTTATGGGAAGCCATGTTACCCCGAGAAGCCCTTAGAAGGAGCCCTGATAGTGTTGTGAGCCTGCTAACAACAAGGTTAGCAGTTCAAAAACACCAATTCTTCCACAGACAAAGAGGCAGCTTTCTACTCCTTTAAAAAGTTAGTCACAGAAACCTGCCAGGACAATTCTACTGTGCCCTATCAGATCACTATGAATCAGAAATGACTTGATGGCAGTGGGTTTGGGACAGCCTGGTTCCTTGCAAGAAGTGAAGTGTTAGCTCCTACTGTTTGCACTTCAAAAGGCTCTGTAGGTCAGGGGTTAGTTGATACATGAAATGCCTCTTAACATAAGAATCTCATTTATCCAGACTTTGGCAGATCTGATTGTTGAGGACCACAGCCTACATATATGACATGGTTTATAATATATGATTTTAGTCCTATAAGTCTTTCACAAAGTTTACACAATGATAACATTTTCTACAAAAACAGCTGGGAGCTGAAACTTTTCAGTATTCTATTTTTAATTCTATTGTCTGACATTTCTTCTAACTTTTAATGAACTTTGTTTAGTTTTGTATTGGCTTGTAAATTTCCAACTTAATTCATATATCTATAAGCCCCAAACAGATTTTTTCAAAGCTATATATTTATTTATTTTAATAAAACAAACTTATCACCTTCAAAGCACTCTCCATTACATGTGCAGTTATATAAAATCTCCTGTCAATTTTAGAAGGGGTGGAAGTTAGCCTGTCAATCAGGTCACAAAAAATCAGGGTTCACTCTGGGCATGGCCTTCTCCTGAGGATTTTGGGAACTCCTGTCTTCCTCTGTGGAGATAGGACACACACACACTCTGCTTTGTCTTCCTGCTGACAAGACACATGGAGCTAAACTGATGCAGCCAGAGCCCTAGAACTGGAGGAGCCATGTGGAAACCCATGTCTGTGCTGAGATGCTTCCACTGCCACTGGATCCATAGGACTTTCCACTCACTGACCGGCAGCTCCCTGTATTCAGCATCATTGCATGTGTTATGTGAGTCTGAAGAGGAATTCATACATTGGTATGAGACATATGGGCTAGTATCAGACTTATGGTCTTGAAGTGGTCTGGGCTGGGATGTTACTTAATATATAATTGCTCTTTTATATAAAGCTCGTTCTTCTACACATATGAGTCTCCCTGGATTTGTTTCTCCAGTCTATCCGGTATAACACAACACTTAATAAATTCAACAAATCTGAGATTCCATTCTTGGAAACGTTTTTCAAACTCATCTGTTTGGTTGACTGACCGCACCTCCCTCATTGTTTTCTTCATCTCTTCCATGTTGTCATATTGCTGTCCTTTCGTGTCTCTGTTCCATTCATAGAAATAAAAAGACGTCAGCAAGGTCAGGTGAGTAAGGTGCGTAGGGCAAGAGAGGCATGCTATATTTTTACCAGACACTGGTGCACTGAGATGGCAAAACCAGCTCCCCATCTGCCACAAATCAGGCCTCTTTTGTGGCACACTGTTACCCAATCTTTTCAGCACCTCTACATAGGGAGATGAATTAACAGTCTGACCTAGTGGAACGAACTACAAATGCACTCAAGTTGAAATTTTCATCCGTTCAGGAAGTTGATGGACATCCAGAACATCAATCAACATTTCACCTTTTTTGAAATGAGAAAACCATTTATACACTTGAGTTTTCCTCAGCTGTGTAAGCTGTGTTCAATGTCACAACAGTTTCTGCAGAATTTTTCCCAAGTAGGAAACAATATTTCAGAGCCACACACTGTTCTCTTAAATCGGCCACCACAAAATACCGAGATGACCATAGAGAACCTTCCCAGGCGACACCACTGGGTACACTAACTCTTAGCGAGTTGCTCCATGCTCACCTAGCGGGACAGGGCAATTGCCTGACCAGTGCAATTACGGTTTGGGGGCAGTACCCCCTCATATACATATTTGCTATGACCTAATGATGGCCATATTAAGCTTTGTCACCTACAGATAAGTTGTGGTAAGTCAGAATTGACTTGGTGGCAGTAACCAGAAGCCATATGAAAGAGATGTGGGATTATATCCCAGGCCACTTCCCAAAGCAATTTTGGGACATAAGGAGCCAAGGTGCAGTTTTACTTTGTAGACCTTATGAGAATTTCCCAACCCACATATAATCATCTTTTCTGGGTTTCCCCTTTTAATAAATCACAGAAGCTTTGAAAGAGGAACAGCAAGGCTGTTGACGCTTCCATCTCCTTTGGCTGTTTCCTGGGCCTTCAGGGAATTTAGCAGTAGGCCAGCAACAGCAGCTTTTAGATCCTGTGAAGAGCAGGGAAAAACTGCTCAAAAGGAGGATCCTATTAGAGAAGTTTCCTGGGAGCAGGGAGAGCCTTTATCAGAGAGAGAAGAGGTAAGAGGGTTACCAATTAATTCCTGAAACCCAGATTTGGAGGGGAGATGCTATGTCCAAGCTGGCTGATAACATGTGAGAGGGCAGGATGCTACCAGCCTCTGTCATGGTCTCCTCTGCTCACCTTTGGGTCAGAAAACAAACAAAAAATGACTGCCATTGAGTCAGCGCAGACTCGTAGTGAACCCCTGTGCGTTTCTGAGATTGTAACCATTTACAGGAGTAGAGAGTTCGGTCAGTCTTTCTCCTGCAGAATCACTGATGGTTTCAAACTGCCAACCATGCAAATTGCAGCTCAATGTGTAACCATTACAATACCAGGGCTCCTGATGGGGAAGCTAGGCTCATACCTCCAGGCACACCTCTGGGATGCCTCCTTAAGAAGAGGGACACATTTATCCCTCAGGTCCCAAAGAGAAACTGATATTCTTTGCAATAAGTTAGGCAGTGGGAAAAGTTTGCTCTGAAAGGGTGGTCTTTCGTACGATAGCAAACTAGCTGCCATGATCCAAGCCTTTCAAAATAACCCCTGATACCCTTTTCTTTTAAAAGTTACAAGAGACTATAATAAAGCCTACTGATCTGGGTCCTCAGAATCCCAAAGGAAAAATACTGGTAAGAGATACATTTATAACTCCATCCCACTTTATAGATATGCCCACAGACATCAAAAAGAAATTACAGAGATGATGATGGGTCCAGCCAATCTATGGATCTCTAAGAAGTCTTGAGAAAGCAGGGGGGGAGGTCTACCCACAAGAAAAAAAAGTTTAATAGAATTTTAATTATTCATAAGCCGGCCCCATGTAAATTAGGGTAAATTTTTAAAGACAACATGTCTATTGCAGGGAGGAACAAAGATATTCCAAATTCCCCTCAAGTCATTAGACTTTCGCAACTTAGGGCCATCATACATTTGCCACTTGTTATAATCCTTGATTCTCATCTTCTGCCTTAGTCCTGCATGTTATGTTTACCTTAGCGTATATGTGCAAAAGTCTAAAATGCTGCAAATCACCAGTCACAAAATACTAGATATGCCTTTCTCAGCTAAAGACGGCGAAGTTCCTGAATGAGTGGACAAACTGACAAGAGAACTGGAGCTAGAATTTTGGCACCCTGCTGAATGAGCCCGTGATCAGTCTCCCTTCTGATGAATGGCTCACCTGCAAAAGCAATTTGCTTATCATGACATATGCTACGTGTTATCTATTTAATCTGAAATGATCTTAATTACTCATGTAGTTATCTTTTGCCTTTAAGGGGAATCCTCACTTGGATTACGTATGCTTCTGCTGGATGGTCAAAATCCATGGAAAGTGCTAATAACCTAATGCAGTATTGAGTTTGCCACAAAACCCCAGTTTTAAACTATCATTTAATTCTGCACCCACTTTAAAGTTTTGCAAGCTTTCCCTTTGTGCAATGAAGGTTAAACTAACAGACTCCCCTTCAGTAACCTGTCAGTTCTTTTAAAGGCTCGCGTGCACAGGTGATTCTAGCATCATATTTTAATCTCACTTGGAGTCGTTAAATAGTTACTTATGTGTGACACCCACTTATGGAGACAATATCCTCACTTGCTTTTCAGGGAAAATAGATGTGTTATAGCAATGTACTAAGTCTTTTCTTTACATTTATGTGGATGGTACCGAGAAAATGATGACAAGTTAGTTGAAATTACAATATTGCTCATTGTAAAACAAGACTAAGAAGAAAACCCTTAGGTTGGGGTTTGTCATTTTGGGAACTTCAATCTCTAACTGTGTTATAATTGAATTGAAACAATCTTTGATAAGTTTATCAAGCACAATGGGACAAATACCAGACAAAGCGACTGAGGGGATGAGAACAAAGCATCTATGCATAAACATGTTGCCCAAAGTGTCCCCAAACAACAGCAACTTTAGACTTCATTTTTACTGGCCCAGAAAGGTGGAATCTGTGCCATGGGCAGTACTTCTAATGGCACGCTGATCAACCATACAGGAAAGGTATTGTATATATAGCTAGAAGAATACATTACATATATTGTAATGTCTAATGTGTATTATACTATATAATATAATCCTGTATGTATAATATAAAGGTATAATGATAATATAACAGAATTAAACAATGGCCACATAGCTACATGTTCCAACAGCCCTACCGGCACCAAATTTGAGTGGCTACAATCAGGAGTAGGTATATGAGATAAGTCAACTTTACCATGGCTAGTAATGATTTTACTCTGCATTCCATGCATAGTATTAACTTTCCCTGCTGCCTCACATGTAGTAAAGGGGAAAAAATGGCTTAAACCAAGGTGACAGACATGGGCTTTCATTAACACTGAAATCTCAGTGAAGACAGATGAGCTGGTATGCAGTGGAAAGCTATCATTGCCCAGCTAAAGCTCTGGGGGCCACCTTCAACCTCTCATCATGGCAGTGCCAGAAACAAGGAGGCACTTGTTCCCCATAAAGCTGCTGCTGGCAAACTGAGAGCTATCTCCATCCCATGCCTTGGATCCGTCCAAAAGCCGTCTTCAGGATTCTAGCTCCACATATTTTTCTAACCACTAAACTACACAAGTGGCTAGGACAAATTCTAATAAAAGCAGGGAGAGACAGTATGCTTACAAGAAGAGAGCTACACACACATACACACAAATTAGGGGCTGTGGCCTAAAAATGTCCTCAAAACTGGAACAGGTAAGACAAAAGAAGTTGTCTGTCTTTTTCTTTTCAATTGTGCCTGCTAACTAATCAACTGCTTCCTGACTATTATTACAATAAAACTTGAATTGAGAATCTTTGAGAATGAAACAGGAAATGGAGAACACTTGGTTTGGGCCAGGTCCAAACCAGGCAGCCCCATCTCCTCTTCGGCTCCTCAGGAAGACAGAAAGAACTTCAAGGCCCCAGTTTCCAGCCTCTCAGGAGGATAAATGACTATTGAAGTCTGCATTTTCTGCCTCAGCATTCCAAGGAGCTTATCTCTCCAGACCAAGGTTGTGCAGCCCTGTCCCAGCGCTCCAGGGAGCAGGTTGGCAAACAACAAAGGCGCTTCCCACGGATCGCATCCTGACTCAAGGCCCTGCAGCTGCCAGCAAAAAATCTCCCTTCTTGTTGTCAATCTATACCTCCCTAGCTTGAGCCCTATATCTCTCTCACCGACAAGCTGTGATTTCTCTGACCCAACTCATTGGGTCATGGAACCCCCCAGGAGCTCAGGATGCTCCTGCCCCTCTCTCTGCTCTCCCTTCCCTCGCGGGAGCTCTTTCCCTACGCTCATAAAGCCGCTCTTAACCTCACGTTCGCTGTTTCAATCCTATCTCCGTTCGGTGTCTCAGTGTTGACCTCTCACATTTAATAATATGTGCAATTTGATTTGTATTCTTGGGAAGGCACAGCATTGATGGGGGGTCAATCCATTCCTTACCTTTTTCATTTTCTCTTATTATGACTGTGATCATTTCGCTTAGAACAACCTTTGGTGAGGCTTTTACACAATTTTCTGAAGCAACAGACTCAGTCAATCCCGAGAAACCTTAACTGCAGACCATGAACAACAAGCCTTTGCCAGTGAATGATTCAGCTACAAATCAAGCGTCCCCATCTGAAAGGGCTGGCTTCTCTCAATGTAGAGTAAATCAAGGGTGGTTTATATTCATATAAGCAAGGTAATGATATTCTATGCCCCATATAAGCAGGAAGCAGCTACAGAAGGAGATACTTCTGCCCTTCCTCCCATAAAGAATTACGATGTGT
>NW_022105908.1:10060435-10063314 GCF_000313985.2 Echinops telfairi | reverse complement strand
GGGGGGCGGGGAATGAGACAGGATGAAGGAGTAAAGGTGGAGATTTGGACAAGCATGGGTGGAATCCATGGCAACACTTGAGACTACATTTCCCAGAACCCTTTTGTCCCCTAAAGGACATTCCATAGAATCTTCTGTGCACTCAGGAGCCCTTAAAAACAACTGGAATATTTGCAGTGGACAAGAAATACTGAGGCCAGCCCTGCAGACTGTTAAGAATTTTTTCCTCCCAGGAGTCTCTACATAAGATTATTTTGTAATGTGAAATATCTTCCAAAAGTATATCTTTCTTTTGGTAAGACAAGGTCAAGAATGCCAGCAACAAAGACTGTTAAGGAATTAATACTGAAAACAGCTATTGGTTTGAATGTTACTCTTATAATTGAAAAAACAAACAAACCCAAACGCTGTGGGAAACAGAACCCGGAAGAGAGTGTGAGGGCAGACTCTCAACATTCATACCTGGAGTCTGGGAGGCCCGGGGGCCCGTGGATGAGACCTTCACGTTCGTGGTTTGGAGATGCGTCCCACTCACATTCTCCTAAGTACAAGTGATTCCCCATGATGCTCTGCCCCTAATGCCAAATTTAAGGGGCTGTTTGCAAACACATGGTCACTGACTATACACTTGGAGGTCAACTGCTTGAAGGTTATCTTCCTGCAGGTTGTCAGCCAGCAAAGGCAATCAGACCCTATTGTCTGCCCCACCCTAAGTAGGGCCCACTCCCTTCTGATAAGGATCATAGATTGTTCTGATGAAGGAGAGTTCAAGGACACTGAAGGTCAAGCCAACTCAGAAGACCAAGGTTAGGCTGTCATCTTGACTCTAGAGCCAACCCATCTTGTTACATCTGTACCTTTCTGTCACATGTGTGCTCCTAGTGCCTCCCCTTCCCATTGTGTGTACACTGCTAGCCCGTCCCATTCCTGTTAAGTGTGCCTATTACACAAACCCTTCCTGTTACACAGGTCCACGATGATATAAGCTCATGAGATCACATTTCTCTATCCATCTATCTATCTATTTATCTATCTATCTATCTATCTATCTATCTATCTATCTATCTATCTATCTACCTGCTTGGACCTGGCTCCTGAAGTCATGACTGAGAGGTGATCCCTTGCGTGCTTTATCTTGTCTGATGTCTCTTTAATTTACACCTCAATCATCCCTTAGATCCATTTGGTTGTGGGGAGGCTGGTTCCATTCTCCCCAAGCTCTGATTTTTAGATTCCAGAATCAGAGACTCCCTGAGAGTCCCGTTTCTTAGGAATTGGACCAACTCTCCAGAGTGAATATGGCTACTTCGGATTAGACCTGATGATCCAAACCTATGACTCTAGTGTCCTGTCAGCAGGGAGTGTCTAAGTAAAGCAGTTAGAACACCAGCTTGATGCCAGGTGGTAGAATTATATCCAGTAAGGATGACAATCCTATGGTCCTCCATCTCGTGCATTCTCTGGGGAATTTTCCTTGGGCCAGTACCACCATGGGCTCTGATACTGCTGCAGAGATTGGGCATCTCTCTTAAGCAATGCATTGCCATCAAGGTGACTCATATGTGCCAACTGTGCTTCATAGGGTTTTCAAAGACTGATATTTTGGAAGTGGTTCACCAAGCCTGTCTTCTGCAATGCCTCTGAGCAGGCTAGAAATTACAAACTTTTTTCTAGTAGCTGAGAGTACCTTATCTGTGTGCTCTATGCAAAGACCCTAGGAGCAATAATACCCTTTCCCACCAAGTCCATTCTGACTCATAGAAACCCTACAGAGCAGCGTAGAACTGTCCCAGATGGCTTTTAAAGCTGGCAGTATTTACAGAAGCAAATTGTCACATCTTTTTCTGCATAAGGGATTCAAGCCACTGACTTTTGGGTTAGCAGTTTAGTGCTCGACCACGCTGCCACTAGGGTTCCTTCTGAGAAAATAATAAAAACCCAAACTCACTGCTTTTGCATTAATTAAAGCTCACATTATCCTGTGGGATGTAGTAGAACTGCCCCAAAGGGGTTCTAAAGCTGGATGTTCTCAGCAAACAGTCTGTCAGCATCTTTCTCTCACATTGTAATCGGTGGGTTCAAACCACTGACCTTTCAGTTAGCAGTCAAGTTCTGTAATCACTGTGTGACTAGGAGTCATAATAGCAACCGTTAAAGGCTTTCTACTCCAATAAAGAGTCGTAGTCTCAGAGCCCACGAGGCCGTGATAGTCTGTCCTATAGCGTCACTATGGGTCAGAATTGACTCAATGCCAGTGAGTTAGTTTGGGAGTTTTATTAAAGTTATGCTGAGAATTAAAAGGAAAATTAGTTTCAACCGGTTATTGTCAAACCCACCATATCTCACGGTGATCCAATGCATGGCAGAGAATAACAGTATAGTCCATAAAACTTTTGATGAATAGTCATTTGGGAGGAAACTGTCAGGTCTTTCTTCTGCGGCATCTGTGTGTACTAAAATCTCCAATATCTCAGTTAGTAGCTGAGTGTGCTGTCTGCACTACCTAGGGTCTGTACATCACCCCGGCAGGTTTATCACTCAGGGAATAACTGATCCTACAGTGGATTGTATTGTCTTTATAGGATGGAGTCTATGCTATCAAGGACATGACTTGTAATTGAGTAGATTTTGTCTCATAATCTGTGTAATTTTTCCTTAGAAAGTTAAACCTTTTGCATTTTCTATTTAACAACGCATCACAACGCTTTCGTTTATATTTATGTGTGAACCTGTATAACATCTCATCGTGGCATTGCCATGATATGATTTACAGCTTAATATGGTGCGCTCCAGGGAGCAGGTTGGCAAACAACAAAGGCGCTTCCCACGGATCGCATCCTGACTCAAGGCCCTGCAGCTGCCAGCAAAAAATCTCCCTT
>NW_022105908.1:10046620-10060335 GCF_000313985.2 Echinops telfairi | reverse complement strand
CTTTTTCTGCATAAGGGATTCAAGCCACTGACTTTTGGGTTAGCAGTTTAGTGCTCGACCACGCTGCCACTAGGGTTCCTTCTGAGAAAATAATAAAAACCCAAACTCACTGCTTTTGCATTAATTAAAGCTCACATTATCCTGTGGGATGTAGTAGAACTGCCCCAAAGGGGTTCTAAAGCTGGATGTTCTCAGCAAACAGTCTGTCAGCATCTTTCTCTCACATTGTAATCGGTGGGTTCAAACCACTGACCTTTCAGTTAGCAGTCAAGTTCTGTAATCACTGTGTGACTAGGAGTCATAATAGCAACCGTTAAAGGCTTTCTACTCCAATAAAGAGTCGTAGTCTCAGAGCCCACGAGGCCGTGATAGTCTGTCCTATAGCGTCACTATGGGTCAGAATTGACTCAATGCCAGTGAGTTAGTTTGGGAGTTTTATTAAAGTTATGCTGAGAATTAAAAGGAAAATTAGTTTCAACCGGTTATTGTCAAACCCACCATATCTCACGGTGATCCAATGCATGGCAGAGAATAACAGTATAGTCCATAAAACTTTTGATGAATAGTCATTTGGGAGGAAACTGTCAGGTCTTTCTTCTGCGGCATCTGTGTGTACTAAAATCTCCAATATCTCAGTTAGTAGCTGAGTGTGCTGTCTGCACTACCTAGGGTCTGTACATCACCCCGGCAGGTTTATCACTCAGGGAATAACTGATCCTACAGTGGATTGTATTGTCTTTATAGGATGGAGTCTATGCTATCAAGGACATGACTTGTAATTGAGTAGATTTTGTCTCATAATCTGTGTAATTTTTCCTTAGAAAGTTAAACCTTTTGCATTTTCTATTTAACAACGCATCACAACGCTTTCATTTATATTTATGTGTGAACCTGTATAACATCTCATCGTGGCATTGCCATGATATGATTTACAGCTTAATATGGTAAGTTAGAAGTATTAGTATGCAGGATAATCACACCAGGAAATAATTTTAAGATGCAATTCTCCCAACCAGCCCAAAACATTCTAGGTGATAAAAAAACAAAGCAAGCAAATAAATAAAAGGCCCGATTCTGATAGCTACCAAAGATTTAATTGATTTAAATTCATCTTTAAAATTCACCATACTTTTATCATAATTAGTTCTTGTCCTTATCAAGAGAAAGCTATGCCCTGGCAGAGATAGAGACACCGGAGAGAATTTTATTAGGAGCTCTAATGAGAAAGAAATGGCATCCAGCCAGTAGAGCCTGCATCATGTTTTCTTGGTCATGCATGCATGCCAAGATTTGTACAAGCTCCCATGGTGCACACAAGAACTCAGATAGCAAGGAGTTCTGGGGATTGTAGTCCAAATGGTGAAATGTAGTTATGGGACCGACCTGGCCTTCAACCAAGATCTGAGCCTCCAGAGGCTTCTCCAAAGGAAGCTCTCTGATGTGGTTATGCATTGGGCTGCTCACTGCAAGGTTGGCAATACGAAACCACCAGCTATTCAGCAGGATGAAAACGAGGCTTTTAACTCCTGGAAGGAGTCATCGTCTCAGACGGTCTCAGGGGCAGTTCTACCCTGTCCTGTAGGTTTGTTGTGAGTCAGCACTGACTGGATGGTAGTAAGAGGAGAGTGAGTGGCTACCCCTGAGTCTTGCCCCACACGGAACCCCTCCCACTTGGGCTTACAGTCTAGCTCTCCATTATTGTTCCCCTGCTTGTCTCACTGCGTTCAGTGTTAGAATCACATGCATCCTGTGACTAAACCAGGCTCTTTCTCAAAGTGCAACTTTGAGAGTTTATCAAAAAGTTCTTCTGCCTCCAGCAAAATGGGTCAGTAGTTTTTTACTTCGTACGCAGTTCTCTAAGCCAGCCTCAGACATATAGAAGTAGAAATTCTAGGTGATGTTAGGAGAAAGTACTTTTAAACCTGTCTGTTAGTGCAAGAGTGGGCTGCTGAATAAATGATATTTTCATGGAGTAAGGACTAAATCAAGACCATTATATGGAATGTCTCATATACGCAGGGTCCCAAATACCCCATACTGGGGCATAAAGTCAAGAAATCAGTATTAGCAGGCAAACCAGTACTTCAACAATTCAGCAAGTACAAATGTAAAAGAAAGTCAAAGCATTTCACATGAGCAATTGGTGCTATTTCAAAAAATAGTTATCAGAATGCTAAAACATGTCAAGAGTGAAATCATTTGAAAAAAATAAGAGAACAAACACATTACTTTAATAAATCACATGCACAATTGTCTCTACTTCTTGCATGGCTTAAAAATCTAAAATATGAACCCCTTTCTTTCCATTTATAAGTTACTGTTTAGAGAAATGTTAATTTATGTAATAAATATATCACAAAATTGCAATGTCTTAAAACAATAGAAATATATTTATTATCCATAAAACCACATGTGTTGTTGTATGTGGCTTACAAGTGGATTATTCCCTGAATGATTAAAGAATGTATATTCATTCCAACTTTCAGCTCTATTTTCTTGGGCCTCCCTGTCCTCTGAATCCAGCAGACAAAAACGTAATTAAATATGTCCTCTTCTTAAAATGCGTCTGTGGAAAGTAACCGGTGACATTTCTATTCCTCTAGTGAGACTTGGTCGCATGGGTTTATTTTAATTCAAAGGGTCAAGGAGTTACAGACTATAATCCCTGGCTGGACTTTCACTATCCTGAATCAATTTAGTGTAAATCTGGTTTTATGCTCATTGTTAGGTGATTTCAGATCTCACAGGTAACCTCCGTATGAAACTGCCTCTGATATGCATGTAATTCATTAAACTCCACTATGACGGAAAGACAGGAAAGGTGGTTTGTTGCCTAAAAACAGCTTCACTGGAGTGAACTGTATCTTGTCTTAGCAGACATTATTCACTTTCTGCTATTTTCTAGACAAGTTGAAATTTTAATGGAAAATTCAGTTAGTAAGAACAATTGGCTACTGGTATTTCATTGCTAAACTATCTTTTCCTACAAAGTTCTCCAGGAATTGCATTCCACTGACAGCAGTGCTTCTTCTAGAGCAACATGATTTTCAACAATGTGTAAGCAGACATGAACATTTGTTGAGCACAGTTTTAATTTATTGTTTTTTAATTTCAAGCAGAAACCACGATTGGCCTGTTGGAGAGGTTGCGTTCTAAGGAATTAAACATTTATGTGTACTGTTAGATTTATGTGCCCTATTAGAACATGGCTGGCTATGGCAGGCTTTAAATGTTTTAAACTGAGATGTAACTAGAGGTGCATGTTCCTCCCAATTTGCTCTGAGCATTGTGACCTATTGAAGAATTCAGCCTGTATGAAGGAGCTGGCTACAAAAAAGAAAATAAGACTAGTCATTTGTGTTTAAGATAGGTATGTGATCATTTAGTCTAGTTTTAGCACTTACTATGTTACAGGACATGTTATCAGGAGAAACCAGTTTCTAGAAAAAAACATCATGTTTGGTAAAGCAGAAGGTCAGGGCAAGAGAAGAAAACCCCCAATGAGATGAATTGCACTGTGGCTGCAATCATGGGCTCAATTGCAGAAACAAAGGGGTAGGTGGCTTCGAATCAGGCAATGTTTCATTTATTTTGTACATGGGGATGCTAGTAGTCTGAATCTAAAAACAACAGTATGTGGTATGCAGCAGTTACTTTACATCTGTTTCCTCGAGTTTTTATCTGTACAATTGGAAACAAAACAAAAACAAAAACCTGTTGCCATTGAGTTGATTATGGCTTATAATGACCCTGTTTTCAATAGAAAAATATAAAACTGTCCCTTGATAACTATTAATATTTATAATTATTATTCAAATTTACATACCAACCAGTAAAGACATGAAGAAAGGATTCAATTTCTTAATTTTGAAATTGATCCAACCTACACAAAGATTTATTGATAATATTGGCTATCTGAAAGTGAAAGTTGGAAACAAAGAGAGAGGGAATGAGGTTTTGATGATGCAAACGAAGCTGGAGAATACTTGCCAAAATTTTGCAAGATCAATGCTCCTTTATGGCAACTGCCTGTTTTCAACAACATAGACTTATAAACATAGAATCATCAGACAGAATACACAGGAATCAAAGTGACTACATCTGTGGAAAGAGACATTGATGAAGTTCAATATCAGCAGTCAAAACGAGGCCAGGGACTCACTGGGTCACATAGACAATTCTGGATAAAGCTGAAGAAAATGTAAACAAGTCCATGAAAGCCAAAATATGATCTTGAGTACATCCTACTGGAATTCTGAGGACAGGTCAAGAATGGTTTTGAATCATAGAACACTAATGAAGGAGGACCTGACAAACAGTGGGGTGAAGCTGACAACGTCATACATGGAGAAAGAACAACAGTCATTCAAAAGAAAGGACAGAGAAAAGATCAAAGTGGATGTCAGAAGAGACCCTGAAACTTGCTCTTGATCAAACAGTAGCGAAAGCATAAGGAAGAAATGATGAAAAAAGAACTTAACAGTAAATTTTTCAAGGGCAACTCACAAAGATAAATTACTGGGAAGTGTGCAAAACACAAAAGTTGCAGGTCAGGTTAAAGGCAGGAGGAGAAAGTACTCAGTAGTGCTCTGCGTGACGGAACTGAAAAAGGGTTCAGGTTTTGTATTGCAGTGTGGAGGGATTCTATCGGAAGGATATTAAAGGAGACAGCAAGGGTCAGGAAATAATGGAAGGAATACACTGAGTCACTGTACCAACAGGAGTTGGTCAGCGACTGGATGATTTCAGGAAGTAGCAGATGTAGTGCCAGTTGTATCTATGCTGCAGTGGAGACATTAAGCAAGAACAGGCTCTAAAAATTGATGGTATATCAGTTGAAATAGTTCAACAAACGAATGTAGCATTGGAAGAGCTCACTAGTCTATGCCAGGAAATTTGGAAGACAGCTACCTGGCCAATAGACAGGAAGGTTTCCATATGTTTGCTAAGTTCTAAAGAGAAGTTACCCAACAGAATGGGAAAATTGCAGAATTGTACCATTAATAGCACATACAGGTCAGATTTTGGAAGATATAGTTCAGAAGTCATATCAGCATGATGTCTATGAGGAGCTACTAGAGACTTGGGCTGGATCCAAACCAGGATGTGGACCAAGGATGTCACTGCTAATGTTAAATGGATGTTGGCTAAAAGCAAAGAATCCCAGAAAGATGTTTATAGCCGTTTTGTGTACTAGTGAAGGCATTCAACTGTGGGGATTATAACAGAATATGAGAGGCATGGTAAGGACTACAGAACCTATGCAGACCAGGGGACAACTGTGTGAAAAGCACAAAGAGCTATGGGTGTGAAGTCAGGAGGGTTGTGCACCAGGGTGGTATGCTTTTACCATATGTATCCGATTGGTAGACTGACCAAATAGTCTGAGAACCGGGTCTATGTGAAGACAATTGTGGTATCAGGGTTGGAGGAAGGCTCGTTGACAACTTAACATGTGCAGATGGCACAACTTTGATTACTGAAAGTGATGGGGGGTTGGAAATGTACTAATGATTAGTAAGGCTTACGACCTTCCTTAATGGATTGCAACTTGATGCAAGTAAATCAAGAATCCTTGAAATCGCATCCACGAGCAGCATGATAGACATTACAAAGTTATTTCATTTTCTTTAGATCCGTAATCTATGCCCAATGGAAGCAAGAGGCAGGAAATCATGTAACACGTTGAGCAAATCTGCTGTTCCAGGTCTCTCTAAAGTGTTAAAAAGCCAAACTGTCACCTTGCAGACTACAGCGGATCTTCTCCGACCCATGACTGTTTCCAATAACCCCATATGCACCGGGAAGGCTGTGCAATGAATAAAGAAGAACAAAAAAATTGGAGTATCGGAATTACCGCATAGGTGAAGCGTATTTAGATTTGCCATGGACTGCCGGAAGAAAGAATAGTCTGTGTTGGGAAATGTACAGACGGAATTCGCCTTAGAAGCAAGGAGGGTGAGCCCGCACCACATGAACTTTAGATATGTTATCAGGAAGGATCAATCCCTGGTAAAGAACATCATGATTGATAAACTGTAGGATTAGTGAAAAAGAGGAAGATCCTGAGGTATCTTATACGACTGTTTGCGGTCATGTTTTCAGACACTGTCAAGTTGGTTTTGGTTCATGGGAACCCCATGCAACACAGAACTGTGCCATCCTCACAATTGTTCCTGGGCTTCAACCCCCCGCTGCAGCCACTGGGTCAATCTGTCTTGTTGAGGGTCTTTTTCACTGCCCCTCTGCTGAGCATGGTGCCCTTTTCCATGACACTGGGAGGAGTGCGAGGCAACAGAAATAAAGACTATTGATAGAGATAGAGATAGAGATAGCTATAGATAAAGATAGATGATATAAATTATAGATATAGATCGATATATAGATATATGCTTAGCAGGTGTGAGAAAGGGGACTATATCCATGAATAGGTTTCAAAGAGGATAGCTATATACGTATACTTACCTTTGATGCAAATGTAACCATGCATACGGTCGAGCATACCGTGGATAAACTTATGAAAACTTCGTAGACATAACAGCACATTGAAGGAATGTGTTATTGAATCTGGAAATTCAGAACCACAGTCTTAGGAGGCACCAAGGTCAATTGACCTAACAGTAGTCCCCAAAGACAATATTCTACATTGTATTCTGGTGACCAGTCACTGGGGTCTTCAAAGCTCAAGAGAGTTCATCTCAGATGCAACCGTGGTCTCTCCTTGTTCAGAGAAAAAACTCGTGAGGAAAACGGAATTCATTGAATGAGCCACATAGACACCAGTCTCCATGACCGAAAGTCCCTAAGCATTAGACAGTGCCAATCTACCTCTATCAACTATTCTGAAAGGGATCATATTAGAAGGTGCTGGGTAGAGTGGAAAAAGAAGGTAGAGCAGCAATTAGAACACCAAATATATTGGACAAATCTCTTTAAAGTGTTAAAAAGCCAAGATTTCACCAGGGAGACTCTAGTGAATCTTCCACAACCCATGATTTTTTTTCAATAACTTCATATGCATTAGGAAAGCAATACAATTAATAAAGAAGACTAAAGAAGACCTGGTACATCTAAATTATGGTGTGGCAAAGAATATCTAACTATATGATGGACTTCGAGAAGAAATATAAAATCTGTCTTGGAAGAAGTACAGCCACTAGTTTCCTTAGAAATTAGCACGGGGAGACGTCATCTCCTGTACTTCAGGCATCAGGAGAGGCTAATCCCTGGGAAGGACATCGTGTTAGGTAAAGTAACAGAAAAGGAGGGACCTCAAGAAATAGACTGAGTTCGGGGCTGCATAAATGGTTCAAACACCGGGAGGAGGAGGAGGCTTTAGATGGTTCATTCTGTTGTATCTAGTTCATGGCAAGTTGGAACCACCTCCATGGCACCTAAAAACAACAGCAGCAATATGATACAAAATTGGTTTATTGTGTTGAAATATGTATAAATAGTACAGATGAAAACTCATAGACCAATATTAGTGAATGTAACTTAGTAATATATTAAGAAAATAGCGTGATGATCAAATAAGGTGCCTTCTGAATATGGAAGAATATTTAACACTGTAATCTGTCAATGTTATGTAGCACAAATTCAAAGAGGAGTCAATTATGCTATTCCTTTTTAAAATTATTTTTATTTTTATTTATTTATTTTTGCTATGCTTTTATAAATTCAAAAAGTAATTTGATGAATGTATGCACCTATTTTTTAAATTGTAAATGAGGATAAGCATTTACATTAAAACTACAGTCAAAGCTATATTTATTGTTGAAATAATTGCGTTTTTTACCTGAGATAAAAAATGGGATAAAGATGCCTGCTCTCACTTCTGTTTAATTTCATACTATAAGGTTTAGACAGATGATCACAACATACTACTCACCTTCACAGTGAATACTAAGATCTTTCTACAGGTTCTCCATACTGGCTTTCAAAGAATGAACTGTGTGGACTCAGTGGAAATTAATGTTGAGAAATATTTTGAAAGTTATAGCTTCATCACCAACTTCGGCAGGAGATGGCATTTTAATCCCTAATTCTTTATTACATAAACACTTTCATTTTAAATTCATTACTACAATAGGGCATGTGGAATCTTTTAAAATTACAAAGCAATAAAATAGTCGTGATAGATTTACCTCATGCAGTAAGTGACCCAATCACAGTCAATAGCACTCAGACACACTCACGGGACTGCTCTGCCTTCATTGCCCACCTGTATATTATGTACCGCTAATCTATGCTTTTCCCCATTTCATGTCAACTCCGCTGCCTGGCCGCCCAGGAATGTCATGAATCTTAGAATCTGTAGAAAGTGCCACACCTTATTGATAAACTAGTGAGAACAATAGCATTGAGTAAATGAGTCCAGAAGAAATTAGCTAAAAATGGCTGTTCCTGTGTGAACAAATTTTTTATTTCATAGACGACTTCCTGTACATGGGCTTGAGAGAGAAATGTTGAGTTATATTGAACCTCGAAAGGCTTTGGGTGAGAGGGACAGTCATCTTTCAGAATTCTCTTGTTAACCTCTGGGCTGTTGCTGTTGTAAATTGTTTATAAATTGGCTCCAGCTCCTTATCACTATTAGGACCCTTATATAACAGAATAAGAATGTATCTGGCCCTAGATCATCTTCCTGGTCTTTGATATGTTTAAATCAATTGCTATGCCATTTCGGTGAGGGTTTCTCTAATTTTTCCTTGCTCTCTCCTTTACCAAACCCAGTCTTTTCTGGTTCAAATTCTACTTTAATTTGCTTATTTTTTAATGTTTATCTTTGTGTTTGCTAAGAGAATTATAGTGGACAAACTTATTTATTTTCAAATTTTACTGGGAAAGAATATAGTCCTAATTTAAATAAAATATAGAAAACATTAAAGCATATAACTTCTTTATTTCTCTTGTCATACTTTATGTTATATGTGTAATAAGTATCATATATGCTTACGTAAGATATCTATTTTTTCTTTAGTCATATGTACTTTTAAAGAAAGTAAGAGAAAAATGTTTCTTTTATATAACTATCCATATGTTTAATCTTGAAGATCCAATTTTCCCTCTAGTAATGATTTTTCTTCAGGGTAGAAAACTTTCTAAGCATCCTTGTGGTACATATAAACTGGCAATGAATTACATTACTTTTCCATTATAGAAAATTGTCTTTATTTCATATTTACTTATGTTAGAGTCTGCCAACTTCTATAAAGCTAGAAGAGGGAAACCAAAATCAAGCAAAACTCACTGCCATCCCAGTAGATGCTGATGCATAGAGACCCTGTAGGACAGGGTAGAATTGCCCCTGTGAGTTTCTGTGACTGTGAGTCTTTATGTGTGATAGTCTGGGTACTTTAGAGAAACAAATCCACAGAAACTCATACGTGTAAGAGAGAGTTTTATAAAATGGTTAAGTGCATATAAAGAAAACATCCCAACCTAGTGCTGCCCAAGCCCACAAGTCCAACATTAACCCATATGTCTGACACCAATCCACAAAGTCCTCCATCTCACAAAACACACTATCAATGCCGACTGCAGGAGGAAAGCTGAATTAGTGAATGTGTAAGCATCTCAGCACTGGCAGGGGTCGCCACACAGCTGGTCCAGCATCCAGGGCTGCATCAGGGTAAGTCCATGTGGCTTCTCCTTGGGGATGTCTTGCAGGAAGCGAGCCTTGCCAGCTGAAGCAGGGAACTGGCTAAGGCAGCTGACCCTGGTCTGACCATCACAAAGCAAGAGACCGGAGAACTCGAAAGGCGAGGCTCACCAAGCCATTTATCTCTCCATCCTTTAATTAACCCCATATGTGTTTATTGGCCAGGCTGGCACAATAAACTAATTCATTATGGGAGTAGAAAAACTCATCTTTCTCCCTGGGAGCAGCTGGTGGGTTCAAACTGTCAACCATGCAGTTAGCAGCCCTACAGCTAACCACTTCAGAAGCAAATTCATTCCTTTCTGTTACCCTTTGGCTTCCTTTCTTCTTCCTTTGAGTGTCATCCCGGCAAGAGTTCTTCCCTCTCCTAGTGGCAGATCCCTCCATAAGAGCATCAGAATCCAGGTTTCAGTCTTACCAACATTTGTTGAGCCAACTTAACCATATCTTACTAAATCCACCAGCAGCAGCCAGCCACCAACTTCAGAATGACTGGGTTTTGGCCCAAACTTGGTCGTAGAGCTTAAACACCAGCACAGATGGTCAGAGTTTCAGCTTTGTAAGACTCCTCTGTCAAAGCAACAAGAAGTTAATCATTCCAACCTCTTCTTTTTCTTCTCCAGACCTAAGGCAGGAACTGCTTCATGTTGTTTTCTCCATTGTACCTTAGTGCTCTGTCTACTTTTTCTCTTTCTTAGCTAAGAAACATGGCTACTTTAAAATTGCATTAAATATGGTTGTTAAAAATTACTGGTAACACTTTTATATCCTGATTGGATCCAAAGGAATCCAAACTACATCAGAGATAGTATAGTGTGTGTGGAAGCCATGGTGCATAGCAGTAACTTAATCATTTGTTGACAGGTCTATAAGCGTGGTGATGGGAATGATGACAATGAATGATCATGTGTGTCTGATATGCATACCTATTTAGCATGTATGCCTGGTGAAAACACCTGTGCTTTAACAGAGGGATCTGCATGAGGAGGATCGAGTATTGAGGTATCATTGGAGTACTTCAATAGAGAGGAAATAAATTAACTTTTGAAACTAAAATCATTCAGTGTATCCTCATCAGACGTCTTCCAAATCCCAGTACTTGCAGCCATTTAGTTCAATAGGTATTGAAGTCAACACTGACCCATGGCAACATTATGAACAACAGTCTGATTTTTGGTGCATTTAAGTCCATTTCTGTGGCTATTGTTTTCATCCATCTTTTCTTGGGTTTCCCTTGCCCTCATTGACCCTATACTGCTGCAAACAAGTCCTCCTCCAGGAATTGATCCAAAGCGCCTAAGTTGAGCAATGTTCTACTGTCGAACAATGTTATTTGTAAGGTTGGTTTTTTTTGTTTTGTTTTGTTTTTTAGCCATTCAAGTCAGATTTATCACTTTAATCTATTCCAGTCATCTCTACAATACACTCAGTCTGATCACCAGGTTATTCCCATTCCTCAATTATAGTTAGAGGGAAATTACCAGAGAGTTATTCCCTGTGTTGATCCTGCAGTTGTATTTTGGGCTTCTACTGTCATCCACAACCTTCTGCTCCCCAGAATCTCACAACATAAGTTCTAATACTATCCCCTCCTTTGGATGATATGATTTATAATTCCTGAATCATGGATGCGCATGTGCTTCTTCCACACAGGCTTAGTTGTCTATAAGATTTTTATTGTCTCATTTTAGAAAGCAATCACCAGCCCTATCTTCCTAGTCTGCCTTAGTCTGGACCAATCCCAAAATAAAACCAACTCCCACTGAGTCAAATGTGAATCGCAGCAAATTTATAGGACAGGATGAAACTGCTCTTTTAAGTTTCTGAGGCTATACATTTTTATGAAAGGGCTAACTTTCTCCCCTAGACAAGCAGGTGAATTTGAATTGCAGTTAGAAGTCCAATGGTATAAGACATCACCAGGGTCTTTGAAACTTTTCTACTAAAACTTGTCTACCATGGGCGACTCTACTGGAATTTGAATGATGGGTGTTCTAGATTCCAGGATCAGAGTAGCACACTGGTAACCATAGTACCGCAGACTGACATTTCTGTTAAATAGTGACTTACCCTTCAGAAATCTGTAATGTGAGATTGTTTGAAGGTTGGTTTATGAGAAAGTGCTCTCACTAGGTACTGACAGGGTAGAGGAAGAAGCACATTTTGTGTGTCAGGTGTGCTCTACTTGGAACATTTGGAAGGCCTCATTTGAACTCAGTGGAAGAAACTCTTATACATTGTCTATTGAAATCTCAGCTCTCGTTATCTTCATAAAATACCTTCTCTGCCCTCAAGGAGCTCACAATATTTTGGAGTCTTGCGATTCAAAGTGTAGTCTGCGAAACAATCATATCGTCACCGTATTAGAACTTGTTATAAATGCAGGCTCACATCTCTAGTCCATGTCTACTGACTTAGAATCTGCATGTTCATGACATTCACAGGTGATTTTAAGCAAACTAAAGAATAATAAATACTGTACTAGAGCATAATTTGGTAAAGAGATGAAACAAATGCTACATTAAATAAAAATATATATCTACCATCCATTCCCAATCTCTTCTTTGGACAGAACTAGGCGATACTACATGTTTTAAAATCAAGAACAGTATATAACCTTCCACACTTTCCTATAACTGTTTTACACTGCTCTTATCAACTTAGTCTCTAAGTCAGAGGCTGTCACAATGGGAGGTTTTACCTGTTAAATAGTATTTCTGTCTGGGGAGGGGATTTCACAAGACCTCATACAATGATCCAGGAGCTTCTCACGTGGAACTTAATAGATGTGGGTTATCAGAGGGTCTTCCCCTCAGATAGTAGTCAATTTTCCTTTCATAGCTGTACTGATTTTGTCATTCCTTCTAAGTTATCTAGGCCCCATTCCAATCAGCCTTGCAAAGGAGAATAGCTGGATTTTGAAGCTAAATGTACCAAATTTCTTTTGCTCTAACAAACACCATTTAACCCTCATCTTCATGGAAACCTGGTCTATCGTGGTGCTTGTTCATGGCAGGGGAACTAATGCCAACCTAAAGGTTGAAGGAAGTTTTCCCTTGCTATCAACCTGTCAATAAAATGGAAGGAAAAAATAAAGATGATGCCAAGCACATAACAAGTTTATATTTTCACTTAAGTCTTCAAGTATTAATTGACCATCTACTAAAGCCAGTAAGATGGAGGGGGTAGTGGAGGGGAATGACACTGTCATGGCATTGAAGAGTTCACCATGCAGTGAAGAGACAGATGTAAATCAGATAACTTTAGTGCTGATAGCTGCTGCAATTGGAGTCTGGCTGACAGCATGGTGGCATGCAGGGGAAGACAATGGTGGTTGGGGAAGGGTGATTAGAAAAGGGCTTCGGGTGGTGGTGCCCTCTACAACCTTGCCAACTGGCTTTGCAATATTTTCTTTCATTGCCTGAAAGAAGTCTTTGCGATCCTACCAGGGTTCCTCCCTACCGCAGCTGAAACTTCTACTTGGACACAGTTTGGCCTTTGAGTCTTGATCATTTTTATATGCAAAATGATATTCAACCAGATGCAGACTCCGATGTCAACTCTACTTTCTGAGACAGGATGATGGGAGCTAACGAGAAATTCTACAGGTGGTTCTATCCAATTCCCAATGTGTCATCTTTCTTCAGCTCCCGCCGTGAGGTCCGTAGTCGAATGCTCAGTATGGGTGTCATTTATAAATCATTCAGGAAAACGCAGAATCCAGACAGGTGGGAGTCACCTCACTCAAGCAGCTTAGCTTATCGAGAGCAATTCCCTTTTAACAAAAGACCATAAAACATACAGAGTTCAAAGCAAAGAGAAGGATGACCGAGCCCAGGCAGTTAATTTTGCCTCACTTTCATGGCACAGTCCTCTGAGTTTCATTTTTCCTCTTTTCCAGGAATTTTTTTCTACCTATACATTTTCAACAGAGTGTTTCCACAAGGCTGTGCCGTGCTGTGCAGCATGAAATGTTTGGGAGTTAATTCCAATAATGGTCGAGTTCTATTGCCTTCAGCACTGTTATGGTCAATTACATTTGAATTAAAAC
>NW_022105908.1:10043516-10045606 GCF_000313985.2 Echinops telfairi | reverse complement strand
GAACTAGAGGAAAGTTGTATTTTTCGTCGTTGTTACATCGCACCCTGACAGGCTCATCTCCTCCCTGAGACCATATTACTCTTTTATTGATTGATTTATCAGACTTTTATATATTAAAGAAAGCAATCCTACATGATAAGTATAAAAAAAGTCAATGATTTCTAAATGTAACAGTAACTACACAATTGAAGTTCAAGTGGGATGAAGAGAATCACTACTCTAAACAGGTAAATGTGATCAATGTGCTTAGGTACTCAAGATCATTAGCATGTCAACTGAATTCTGAAGAGGAGAACACAAATAATGGTGTCACTAAGGACCTATACGGACAGTGGATCTTTGGTGCCAGAGTTTGACCTGCAATCCTCTCTAACGAGGTGATAATGAGCCGTGAAGGCCCAGAGGATCTGTGGTGTAGCAATCCTTGTAAGGTTAGGTAAGCACTACACTATAAGCACCATCAGTCCTGCATTGTAGCAATAATGATTTGCTGGAATGACCCTGACCGAAGCCACTGATGTTTCAACCGTGTCTGCTTTTCCCTCGGGACTACTCTAACCTCAGGGAGTGTGAGGAAGCCTGGCCATGTATGAAGTTGTTGGTATTAGGAGAAAGCATGCATCCTTTATCTGCTTGCGCCATTAACATCTGACTCAGATGCAGAATAAATCCTCAATTTAGGTTACATGGAATCGGAGTTCTGGCCCTGCCTTCTGAACTCACCTTGAAGGCTTCCTTGATCCAGATGTCTCTGCTGCTCTGGTTATTGGCCTGAGGAGTCCACATATGAGAAAGCCTGGCCCACTCACGAGCCCCTAATAAAACGATTAAAAAAAAGAAATTATCAAGCAATGAGGAGTGATATAGGGATTCTGCATGAACAGCAGGAGCCAAAGAGCAAGAATGCGGGTGTCAAAAAGTCAAGGCAGCAGATTGGCATTTAATCAATATGCATGACATGGTTCAGCTTCCTCTAGAACAACGGTTCTCAACCTGTGGGTCTCGACCCTTGGCAGTCGAATGACCCTTTCACAGAGGTCTCCTAAGACCATCAGAAAACACATAAATATTTCACATGATGTGATTACATATTGTTTTTGTATGAATCACTATGCTTTAATTATGTTCAATTAGTAACAATGAAAATACATCCTGCCTATCAAATATTTACATGACGATTCAAAACAGTAGCAAAATCACAGTTATGAAGTGGCAATGAAAATAGTGTTATGGTTGGGGGTCACCACAGCATGAGGAACTGCATTAAAGGATCGCGGCATTAGGAAAGTTGAGAACCACTGTTCTAGAACCAGTGCTGTAGGCTAAAGCATACGGGAAGATATACATTGAAAGAGCTGGGATAAACCTTTAAATAAATTCATTCTGTCTTCCTGCTCCGTGTTTATTTGCATACTCCTAGGATAGCATCCGGGAACCCTGATGGCAGAGCAGTTATGGGTTGGGCCTTCGTACTCCCATAAACACTTACAGGAAATCCACAAGGGCACTTCTACTCTGCTCCAAAAGGTTGATGGATAGGGTCGCTATGAGCCAGCCTGGACTCAAAGACAAAGAGCTTGTCTGTTGGTTTTCCTTTGAGGATACCATCGCTAACCCAGTCTCACCCCTTTTCAACTTGAAACTAAGTTCTTCTGTTGGATTTTGAAGACCAATTTCACTGCCTTTACCATTGCTGGCGTGAATCGGTTTTAAACTCCTGGCTCTTCTTTCCTTTGTTCTGCGATTCTGTGCCCTCTTAGAGTTAAGTCCAATCTCTTCCGGCCTTCTTGTCCTCTTGGAGCTGAGGATAACTCCTGGGTTGTCATCATCCTTTACCTGGACTCCATCTGGCTTGTCACTAAACATTCTCAGCTGCACCTTGAAAAAGAGTGGCCAGACTGGAGGGCCTGCCCTGGAGTTTAGGGAAAGAATGAAAATCCTCTGGTAAAACACAAGCCAGTGTCTCACTCTCAAAGGGAACGGAATTGTAGAACAAGTGGGCCAGGCTTTCTCATATGTGGACTCCTCAGGCCAATAACCAGAGCAGCAGAGACATCTGGATCAAGGAAGCCTTCAAGGTGAGTTCAGAA